>NC_085136.1:318771451-319120720 GCF_035046485.1 Aedes albopictus | reverse complement strand
AAGTAAGCAAACGATGGAAAGGAACGAAAAGAAGGAAAGGAAGAAAAGTAAAGAAACAAAGAAAAGGAAATAAACGACAATGGGTCAAAATCGAATCGAAATCAACCTTAGCAATGGCTACTTCTTAGTTTCTTCTAAGATTTGAAAAAAAAAACAGAACACACAATCCCCGTTTTAACTCACATGGTGCAGCATTTAATAAATTCAATTTGCATGCCCCAACGCCTCTGGGCCGGTTCGGAAACTTAGAAGGCAGTAATTCTCACAAATCTCAACGTTAATCACAAGCTTGTTCTGGTATATACACCACGGACCAACTCGGAGACTTGGATCACATCCAGCTTCCAAAGCTCTCACCATTGTTGGTGACGACCCGACGCCGTCGCCGATGAAATTTGCATCGTTCCAGCCATTATTTTTTGTTGCCCAAACTTTCATTCGAACCCATATTTTTTCTCCCCTTCTACTTACCATCAACAAATAACAGCAACAGCCAGTGTCCAAATCCTCAAAATCCTCCGTTTTGAGTGGACTTGAACTGCAGAATCAGGGGTTAAACACATCAGCGGGCGAAAACTGTCTGATAAAAACAACAGAGATTTTCATTTTTGTTTTATCCAGGCGATTAAAAATTTAAAAATTATGTCTAAGCCCAACTAGTTCTAGGGAGGTCCTGAGTACTTTATTAAATCAATATATAATTTCAGTTTTTTTGCAGTTCTAAGCTGTTTCTTAGAACTCATTGTTTAGAAAATGTCACTGGATCTTTTAAACCTTTTTTTCACAATTTGGTTACAAAACATCTTATCTTGTTGTGCTATCAAATCAACCGAAGTAACATGTTTAACCATATAGAAGAGGTTCTAGGAATCATTATAAAACTAAAATAAAAGAATTCTGGCCTTACGACGGTTTACAGAGCCTCATGAAGGCTTGTTGGCCTTCAAACTGTTGCTCGGGAAAATTCGTTTTAAATTCGGATGAATTACACGAATTTCGATTCCAGTTTTTTTATGATTTTTCAAGTATTTGGTACCAGTGAAATGTATTGATCCGAATAAAAATTTCAATGAACGTCTTAACTCCAATTCCCCATACAGATTCCGTTTCCACATCTTGTTTGGGTACGCCTTTCTGCGACAGAAAATGGTTCCCTTCTCTAACATACGACGACGGGTCACAAAGTAAAGCGTCCAAATGGAGAAGGAAAAAACGTAGCCAGCAACAATAACAACAACCACTAGCTAGTAGCAGCAGTAGAAATCCAGGAAATAAAACGTATCGGAAAAATTTATTTACGTAATATGCAAATGAAATTTTCACTCGGCCATTGTTTTGTCCCTTCTACCGTCGTCCTCGTCCCAGTTACCTCTCGCCGCCAACCCGATTTGTAGTAAATTATTACACTTGACCGGTTGGTTGTCGTCGGAGTCGCAGTTGCCGTACCTAACCTCTCAACAAACAAACAAAAAACAAACAAAGGGACGAAGGGGACCCGAAAGGATCAAGTGAGACTGTGCCGTGTGTTCTGTGTACTGGTCAAGGTTGAAGGGAAAAAAATGGGTTCTCTCATTCTAGCGCTTACTGTCGAAGTTCACTAAGCTTTGGCATTCCGAATAGGTTCTGGACCATTTGAAGGATGAGAATATATTGAACATTTCCCTTGCGAAATTGGATTAGTCACTGAATTTCAGGAAGGACTTATCTTATTCACTTTGAGCAATTACACTGTTCGACGAAAAAAAACTTTTGCCGTGATCAGAGACCCCATTAGTAGGGCATAAAAGCGCATGGAAAATGTAGAAAAATGCCATTGTCATATCTGTTGGGGCACCCCTAGAAACTTTTTGAGATGAGTTTGAATTTTATTCATTTTTGAAGGTTTGACACGACCTTTAGAAATCATCATAAACACTTTTGAAATACAATATCTTTGAAATGCAATTTTGTGCACCGCTGAAATTTTCACAGATCTGAGAAGTAACTTTGATAAATAACTAGCCAAATTTTCAGCCTATTATGGCATTCCATTCCATTGATACATATCCGGGAAGAATCAAATATGAATAATATAATACAAATCCTTGAATTTTTTTCTAAATTCAATCACAAAAAGCAACCCTATATCCTTATCTATACATAACAAAATATCTATTTTACCTTGATTTGACTTCGAAATGCTACACTTATGATCTAAATAATTGAATTCAAATTTTCGAGAAGAAAATCCAGTCGGTTTTTCAAATTACTAACGTGGTAAGCCTGTGTAAAAATTTAAAAAAAACTAATACATTTATATTTTGCGATCAGTACAAAAAAACGTTTCCAGTGTTTTTATTGGTTGTCTATATTCACTTAATGTTCCGAAGAACGTCCTAGTCATACCAAGGTGGTTAAATTGATAACTTTATTGAATAAAACAAACCTATTTCAATACAATGAATTGAAGCTGGCTTTGCGCAGAAAACATAGTTAAAGTTCACGACAGTTAAAAAAATGCAATTCTAAGAAAATGCAAGCCAAAAATGAGAACATTCCCCTTACTATTAGTAATCGTACAAGCAATGTTGTTTTCATCACATTTTAGTTAGTTTCACAATAAAGAATGTGTATGTTTGGGCATTACCATTGTTGAAGACACTTTTATGAAATTAATTGAATTTGTCATGTAGTAAAATATTTCCAATCTTATTTTCAAGCTCAATAATGTCCCCCACGATTGTAAAATTGCTTTATAAGTTCAAGCGGCATAGGTATTTGTTAATATAGTGTTAAATACTATCTATCCAGAACCACTAAGCCTAAATAATATAATTTATTTACTTTAGTCCAAATTTGTTTCAATGAAGAAGTCGTTGGAATTTGAATATATTTTCCGCATCGTATTTAAATTATTAAGAAGTGGAGCGGATCTGGTATGATGGTTAGAACACTTGACTATCACGCCGAGGACCTGGGATCGAATCCCACTCCCGACAAACTTGCAAAATGTGAGTTCTTTCTTCGGAAGGGAAGTAAAACGTGAGATGAACTAGCCTAGGGTTTAAAATCTCGTTAATACAGATAAAAAAAAATATTAAGAACATGGAACTGCTTGATATCCACCAGGTCAAGCAATCTGGAATGGTTACTTAGGTACACACCAAATCATTGAAAAGCATTCTCATCCATATGCGAATATGGATAATTAAATTTGGGCATGACTCGAAATTCGATCAAAACAAAATACTTTCTTGAATTAAGTGGACGTAGTGTATTTTGCCTGAATTGTGATCCTAATCCATCGCATTCAAAATCGCAGTTTATTGGTATTTGAACATGATTATGAAAGTAACATTTGATGTCAAATGTTACAATAAACTTTGTTCATTTTCATAAGCGACAAAAAAGTTTTTGAAAATTGCAATTAGAACATTCAATTTATTTGGGAAAGTTTTTCCTTAAAACCCTCATGCTGACCTCAATGAATTAATCTTTCTTCCTGTGGATCCTTTGTAAACATATCCTAAAATTTCTCGTATAGATTTCCAGAGTCATACTTAGTTAAACCAGATGTTTGAAATACAATTTTCATCTTTTTCAGTCAGAGACTTCAAAGACTGAAAAATACATTAACACTAGAAAACGAACATCACATCTAGTGACCTAGTAGAGAACTTGTAAAGAAACGTTTTCTCCGACTGGAGCGGAAATCCATCCAGTATTCCTAGGCGTTCGAAGTATCCGAAAGACTGACGCTACACGGCATTAACGCATAGAAGTTTTTCAAATGGATATGAATATGAGCGTTCTTTATGGGATTAGATAAAAAAATACTTGAAAGATGTTTACTATATAAGTCAGAGTTAAGCTTTCGCGGGTGTGTATAAATGAAACGGAATGTCGTAATAGGTAGAAATTTCGACTAGTTATTTATCAAAGTTGCTTCTCAGATCTGTGAAAATTTCAGCGGTGCACAAAACTGCATTTCAAAGGTATTGTATTTCAAAAGTGTTTATGATGATTTCTAAAGCTCGTGTTGAACCTTCAAAAATGAATAAAATTCAAACTCATCTCAAAAAGTTTCTGGGGGTGCTCCAACAGATTTGAAAATGGCATTTTTCTACATTTTCCATTGCTTTTATGTCCTACTAATGGGATCTCTGATCACGGCAAAAGTTTTTTTTTGTCGAACAGTGTTAAGATAATTGAAACAGTGATGCAACTATAATATCAGACCATAGACCAATTTTCTGTGTTGTATACAAAAAACAAGAGGACTAATTACTAAAAAATCCCTGGAAAAGTTCCGGAAACCTTCTCTTGGTAAATTTATGAGAGCGAAAGGTTATAAATGGTTTATGAAGTGTCCAAAGTGAGTCTCAGGATTTCTCATTTTTTTTTTTTTTTGTCTGTATTAACGAGATTTTTAACCCTAGGCTAGTTCATCTCGGGACCCTTCCGAAGGAAGAACCCACATTTCTCAAGAGGAAGGTTGGTTTAACTCTTTGGAGCCGGAGGGGTCTATATGACCCCGGCATAACAATCCGGCTCCAAAGGGTTAAAGGAGAATGACCTCGTGGTTGTGATGGTTCAAAGGGTACATGGGATAATTTCAAGGAAAACACAAGCCGACCCAATGAGTTTCAAGAGGGTTAGCTAGGTAAAGGTAACAAAATAAGTTCAAGGAATTTAAAGGGGTTGTGTAGGTGCCACAGGAATTGGGGTAATATAATGTGCCCAGGGGGTTTTAAGCAGTCTCCCTGTTCGTAAGGAAGAGCAATATAGAGCCTCGATGGGGCGCAAGGGTGGCAAAAGGTATAGAGGAACTTCAAAGGAAAAGAGACGGTAAAAAATAACTACATAGAGTTTTAACGGGGGTAGCAAAACAGATTTTCAAATGGACTTATAGGTAATCAAGTCTGAAGATTTTTTTTTTAAATGTCAAAACACGGAGTTCAGAATGAAGGATCCCTTCCATATTATGGGACAAAAGTGGACAAAAGAGGCTACTGAAAGCGAAAGGAGAAATTGGGGTCTCAGGGAGTCTAAGCGGATGAGTTGACAGGGTTCAACGGTGGAAGAAACGTGGGCAGGATTTTAAAAGAGAGAAGGGTGCTTTAGACTGTTTATTTTTCCTAATGAGCAGGGGATGCATAAATCCCAAATCTAGATTGAGTTTAAATAAGGGCGAAACTAACATGATCGATTTCTCTTCATCGACTCTCTCTTCTTCAAAATAATCTGACAAGATGCTAGTTTGGTTAAACTTATTTACGTTTGGAGGCAAGATCGCATCCCAACCTAGCGTTTTATGACCAAAAAGTTTAATCATACTTGCATCTTGTCTGTTTAATTTGAAGAAGAGAGCGTCGATGAAGAGAAATCGATCATGTTACTTTCGCCCTTATTTAAAATCAATCTAGAAATGTTCATAAATTGAAACAGGACATACAAAAATGAAAGCTCTTGCCCAAAGATTAAGTCAGTGCTTTCACTGAGGAAGTTTAGTTCGCGAGCACAAATTTTGCTCCTGAGGGTTTGAGATGGGAGCATGGAGGTTTCATGTGGAGTGTAGGAGCATTTCAAGAGTGCGCTAGGAGAATATGAGATAGACTCAAGTAGTTTCAGGGGGTTTCATGGGCGTTTGAGGGTCGTCCGAAGACGATTGGTAACCGAAGCATTTAAAGAAATTATTAGTATTTCTTTATTAGTGAGGCTTTCAGCCACAGGCTGGTTCACTACCTAATCCAAGAAAGTTTCAAAGGATACTAAAGGCGTTTCAAACGGTACACGTAGATTGAGGATGAAGGGGGTGCTGCGGCTTCTTGGGATGTATCAGGTATCAGAAGGCCGGCTCCAGAGGCACGTTATCCTCCATTTGGGACATTTGTGCCATCGCCAAAATAACAGCCTATTTCATCATCTACCTGAGGGAAAAGGAAGGAAAAAGGATTTGGATGGGGATAGGGACAGGTAGGGAAATAGGAAAAATACCCTGGAAGAGGGTACTAACGCACAAGCGTACCACAATGGGTTCAAACAGCGCCCTGAAAAGGGCACTGTAATAACGCATAAAGCGAAAGAGAGCCTATAGCTCTTTACCACAGCGGGTTAAGAACAACAGAATATCCTGAAGATTCAGGTTTCTGAAGTCAGTTTCACTTAATAAGTGTTTACCGAATACTCGGAAACGCAGTTGCGCGAAAACTGGACAATTATATATCAAATGATACGAAGTTCCATAATCGGATTCACAACTATCACAGGCAAATGAAACAGCTTGCTGAATATTCGCCATGTGATAGCTGAGTCGGCAGTGGCCAGTCAATGCTTTGACCAGCATGCTGCAATTCTGCTTAGACAGATTAGTTAGATACTTCGCCACCCGTAGAGATGGCTCAGCACTATACAATTTGGTTTGACGACATGACTCCAAACTATTCCAATATTGTCTGTGTTGAGTGACAGCCCAGGTGTGAATCTGAAGCTTAATCCAACACTTCGATATCGGAATAGCTGGCTCAGGGCTGATGAAGTCATGTGATGCTCCAGAGCGAGCTAACTCATCAGCCAATTCATTTCCAGCGATGGAAGAATGACCAGGTACCCATAGAAGGTGAACAGCGTTTGCTGAATTCAGCTCCTCGATTTGAGTTCGACAAGCGATAACTATCTTCGACCTGGACTTGGCCGAAGCAAGTGCTTTAATAGCAGCCTGGTTATCTGAACAGAAGTATATTACTTTGCCCATTACGTGCTGCTGAAGTGCTGATTGCACTCCGCACATAAGAGCAAAGATTTCGGCCTGAAAAACGGTGCAGTGTCTACCAAGTGAGTAAGACTGATACAGCCTTAGCTCACGAGAATAAACACCAGCACCTGCTCGACCTTCGAGAAGGGAGCTATCAGTGTAACATACGATGCCGTCTGAAATACTTCTCTCCAGATAACCAGATGTCCACTCTTCCCGGGAAGGGAATTTCGTGGAAAATGTCCTATACGAAAAATTACAAGCAATTGTAAGATCACTTGGAGCAAGAACAATTTTGTCCCAATTCACCAAAAGTGAAAACAACGAGGTGTGTGTTGATGTGCGGTTCACGGGAGTTTCCTCTAGTAGACCGAGTACCCGTAGACGGTAAGTGCAAGAAAGTGCTTCTTGTTTGAGATGAATGTGTAGTGGGGCAACGTCAAAGAGAACTTCGAGCGCTGCCGTGGGAGTTGAAGAGAACGCGCCAGACATCGCCATTAAGCACATCCTTTGGAGATGGCCTAATTTTGATTGGACCGTTCTCACTTCGCCCTTTTGCCACCACACAAGACATCCATAAGCCAATATTGGCCGAACCACAGTTGTGTAAATCCATTTGATATACTTGGGTTTTAGACCCCAAGTTGTACCAAAAGTACGCCGGCATTGCCCGAAGGCCATACAAGCTTTCTTGATTCTGAACTCAATGTGAGGTGTCCAGGAAAGCTTGGAATCAAGAATGACTCCAACGTACTTTACCTGTTCAGTCACATCGATTTCAGAATCAAAGAGACGCAAAGGTCGAACGCCATTACGGTTTCGCCTTTCCGTGAAAAGAACAATAGATGTTTTACTCGGATTAACCGAAAGGCCATATTAGCGACACCAACCCTCAACTACCTGAAGGGCGTTTTGTATCAGGTCGAAAAGGGTGCTGCTGCACATACCAACTAACAATGTTAGGTAGTCATCGGCAAAACCATAAGTAGGAAAACCGCTATTATTGAGTTGCCTCAATAGCGTATCTGCTACGAGATTCCACAAAAGTGGTGATAAGACTCCCCCTTGGGGGCATCCACAAACACTCAATTTCCTAATCCCTGCTAGACGCAATGTCGAGAAGAAATATCGGTTTTTGAGCATTTGGTGAATCCAATTGGAAATCATTGGAGATATACCATGACTCCGTGCGGCTTCCAATATGGCATCGAAAGGCACGTTGTCAAAGGCACCCTCGATATCTAAGAAAACACCCAAACAAGATTGCTTTTGAGCGAATGCTTTCTCGATATCGTAAACAACCTTGTGTAAAAGAGTCACAGTGGACTTACCAGATTGGTAGGCATGTTGGTTCACATGAAGAGGCACGTTGGCCAGATGAACATCACGGATGTGATGATCCACAATGTGTTCTAAGCATTTCAGAAGAAAAGAGGTCAAACTGATAGGTCTGAAACTCTTTGCTTCTTCATACGACGCACGACCCACTTTCGGAATAAACTTTACAGTAATATCCCTCCAGGATTTGGGAATATACCCTGTAGCAAAACTGCAAACAAGTAGTTTTTTCAAAACATGTTTGAAATAATCAAATCCCTTCTGAAGAAAAATAGGATAAATCCCATCTGCCCCAGGAGATTTGAAAGGAGCAAAGCTATTAAGAGCCCACTCAATCGATTCTATAGTTACAATACTCCGAGCCGAAGCTAAAGAATCATAACTACAAGAAAAGACATCAGGATCATCCGAAGATGTAATATCCACACATCCAGGGAAGTGTGTGCTGAATAAGCATTCCAGAACTTCCTCATCAGAGGAAGTCAGATCGCCATTTGGCAAACGAAGTTCGTTCACCCGGAAATCCTTAGATTTCGCAAAGATTTTGTTTAACCGACTGACTTCACTCAAGCTGGAAACATTTGTACAAAGGTTTTTCCAGCCGGATCGTTCAGCAGACCGGAGAGTTTTCCTGTAGGCCTTGCGAGCCGACCTGAAAGCCTCCGAACCAGCCGAACGTCGTCTGTTCCAACTCTTTCTACATTGTTTCCTGAGTTTCGCCAGATCAGAGTTCCACCAAGGGGTTCCTCTTGTGATCTTCACAGACCGTAGAGGGCATGCTTCTTCAAAAGCTTCCATGATGAAGGTCGTTGTAGTATCAACGGCATCATCTAAATCACTTGGAGTGTCAATGGATGGTGAATATCCATGAAATTTGGCTGCAACCAAATCAGTATAAAGATCCCAGTTTGTTGACCGAGGGTTCCTGAAACGCAATGTTTGCGAAGTAACATTTAAATGTTCAAAAAAGATATAGCGATGGTCAGATAAAGATTCTTCATCTGACACATGCCAATTGGTCAGCTCGTGACTAATTCTGCTAGAGCTAAGTGTTATATCTAACACTTCTTCTCTAGCAGATACCATGAAGGTTGGGCGGTTGCCTATGTTAAGTAATGCAAGATCTGTACTACTTAAGTACTCCATCAAACTGGAGCCTCTCAAGTTAATGTCTGAGCTGCCCCAGATGATATGGTGAACATTAGCATCACTGCCAACAATTAGCGGAAGGCCTTTTGAAGTGCAGTATGCGATGACTTGTTTGAAAGCATCCGTAGGGGATGGTTCATCATGCGGTAAATACACAGAACAATAGACGTATTTCCTGTTGAGGTTTCCAACAGATACATCAATTGTGATAGCACATACATCTCTGGTGGTTAGTTCAGAGATGAGTGTAGCAACTATTGCATTGTTGACAAGCACACAGGCTCGAGGCATGACACGCGAGTTTGCCATTTCATGTTTACTGAAAGTGGCAAACACCGGGTTCACAAGGTTTCCTAGATAGAAATTTCCCTTACGAAAGTAAGGTTCTTGTACCAAGGCCACTTGGGCTGTACCATTTTGCATAAGTCTGCAAAGATTGATTGTTGATGTTCTTTTGTGCTGAAGATTGATCTGAGCTATCCTAACCGTAGCCACTACCCAAACTAGGTAAGATTAAACTCTTCGCAACAACAGCACAACAAAGAACAGCAACAATAAAACCAAATCGGTATCGATTGGAAAACGCCAAAAGCGAGGATACACAGAATACACTGTGTAAATCGCATAATGCGAAACCATATAGGTGAAAATTTAAACTAATTAACAACACCTTCATAATCCCGCCCTTATTTAGCCTCAAGTGAGACTAAAGAAGGGCAGCTGATTGTCTCGGAGAAACACAAGGTCCACTGCACCATTGCTCCGGTTAGCGCAGTAAGGACTACATACTGTGGAGGGCGCCCTGGTACTCCACAGGCTCCGTTTGCGGTTAGGTTTTTATTAGACCCCCTAGCCATTCATTCCTAGGCACGGTAAGTATGAAGCCGCATCACACCATGAATTAGGGGTCACCTGTTGGTGGATTCTTACCACCGGAACAGGCGGTCCGTAGTGTTATTCTTAGCCAATTGAGACAATCGCTACCGACACTACACAGCTATCTAGGCTGATCGAGAAAAGAAGTTAATATTGATGATCAACTTCATACGGACTCGAACAGCCTACTAGGAGCATTTCAAGAGTGCGCTAGGAGAATATGAGATAGACTCAAGTAGTTTCAGGGGGTTTCATGGGCGTTTGAGGGTCGTCCGAAGACGATTGGTAACCGAAGCATTTAAAGAAATTATTAGTATTTCTTTATTAGTGAGGCTTTCAGCCACAGGCTGGTTCACTTCCTAATCCAAGGGGCTGTCCATAAACCACGTGGTCATTTTTTTGGGACTTTTCAACACCCCCCCCCCCCCCCCGCGTGCTCATTTGACCATACAATTTTTTTTATTTGTCCATACAAAATGGTCATTAGCCGAACCCCCCCCCCCCCCCCCTTATGACCACGTGGTTTATGGACAGCCCTCAAGAAAGTTTCAAAGGATACTAAAGGCGTTTCAAACGGTACACGTAGATTGAGGATGAAGGGGGTGCTGCGGCTTCTTGGGATGTTATGAAGAGGTGCTTCGAGGGAATTTCATGGGGATGCAAGGGGATCTGAATGATATTTTAGTAGCTTCACAAGATGTATTATAAAAGTTCATGTATGTAATTGGGACTTTCATTTGTAATTTTTCTTCACGGATACTTTAAGTAAAGCGCTGTCCATAAACTATGTAGACTCAATTTTAGCAATCTCAGACCACCTCTCCCCCTCGTAGACATTCGTCCATAAAAAAAAACCGAAACTAGTAAGGGCCGTAGACTTTGGCCAGACACCCCCCGTCCCCCCTCAGAACAAACGTAGTTTTTGGATAGATCCTAATTCATAGGGCATCTCCTATGCGTTGTTTCAAAAATGTAACTAAGCACTTCTTTAGAAATTACGCTTTTTTTAAGAGTTTTCTTTAAATACTCCACCGGAAGTTTATCCAAAGATTTTTTTTGACATCTCTGCATATGCTCTTTTGGGAAATCTTTCACGTTTTATTCTGGACACTTTTCTAGCAATTTCATTAAAAAATATTCAAGGGACTCTTTCAAAACTTCCTTTGGGTATTCAATCAGAAGCTATTCCCGAGATTCTTTTATGAAATTTTCAATGGATTTATTTTTCAAATTCATCCAAAATTTTGTTTTGAAGTTCCTCCAGAGATTTTTCCAGAAGGCTGTTGAGAGAATCATTAATAAAACCCTTTTGAGATGCTATTAGAAATTATTTCAAGGATTCCTTCTGAAATTTCTCATAAAATTCGTTCAAAAAATTCTCCCGGCGTTTCTCTGGAAAACAATTAATAAACTGCCTCAATATTTTTTTTATTCTTTTATCCTCCATCAATCCCTTGGAAAAAATTGAAATTCAGAATTCCTTTTAAAATTTATTAAAAGTTTTCTTTATAAATGCTTGAAACAGAAAATTTCCAAGGATTGCTTCTGAAATTCCTTTGAAAACTTCCCATGGATTCCCTAGGAAAATGTTTTATATTTTTTTCTTGAATTGCTTCATTTATTCTTTTACTAATTCCTCTAGGGGTTCTTCCACAGATTCCTGCGGAAAAAAGTAGAGTGCCTACCTAAAATATACCAAGATTTTTTTTGCAAACGGGTACACTAAACTAAAGGAATTCAAAAATAAATAGTATACAAACAGTAATGGTGGAAGATCGTGAAGATAGATTCTAAATTCCAGACTGCTGGAGAAAAAACAGTTTGCCCACATCACGATGGTCCATAATCGATCAGACTAGGCTAAACCAAGATGAAGGTATGGCTTTTCAAGTTTAGCAAAACTGTTTTTGACTAGAAACCTTAAATTGAACCCTTGAAAAAGGTCCCAAACGGACCGAAACGTCGGGAATATTGAAAAACTAGTGTTTTCCATTCCCCTTAAGATTGCGAAGCAAAACCGTAACAGAACATAACCTCAGTCGTATCTCAAAAAAAAAAAAAAAAACAAAAACAAAAACAAAAAAAGGAATTCTGTTATTCTATAAGGAATTTCTTCATTCATTTCATCAAGGAAATCTTCAATAGACTCTTTTAGAAAAATCTCCAATAATTTCTTATAGAATTTACTTAGATATTTTCTCAAAAAAATTTTCAATGCATTTTTTGAAAATTTGTTCTGATTTTTTCTCAAGGATTCCTACAAGATTCTATATATGTGTTCCATCACGGATTCCTCTGGGATTTCATTCATAAATGTTTCCATGGATTCAATTTGGATTCCATCGATATTTTTTCTGTGATTCCCTCAAAAATTCGTGCATGATTTTTATTTTTTTTTTTTGAAGTGATGCAGAAGTTCCTCCAGGATGTTTTGCAGAAAATTCATACATTTTTTTTTATCTGTATTAACGAGATTTTTAGCCCTAGGCTAGTTCATCTCGGGACCCACGCTTTACTTCCCTTCCGAAGGAAGAACTCACATTTTGTGAGTTTGTCGGGAGTGGGATTCGATCCCAGGTCCTCGGCGTGATAGTCAAGTGTTCTAAACATCACACCAGGTCCGCTCCACAGTTAACCATGTTTTGAACTGTTGGAGTGTTCATTGTGCATCAAGCTGAGAAACAAGCTATGACTTAATTGAGACGTCACGCTTTGAAGAAAGAAAGAGAAGTAGGCAGAAAGTAAATATTTTCCAAATAACAGAGAATTTTTAAATTACCGTCCAACCAAGCGCCCACTCAAATATTACAACAATGATTAGATAGGCCCTTCTCTTCCGGTTATGGAGGATGAAATTCCCACATTCGGTATGTACCGACGTACATACGTAAAATGAATTATGCTGGTTTGCAGTAGTGGCCCCGTTCAAACTATGTTGTTACGCTAGAGCCCCCAGCATGCGCTGGCTGAAGTAATGCAGCAGTAGCGAGCGAAGTGGCATTAGAGTTGAAAATGAAAACACCCGTAGACTTTGGTTGAACTGGGTGGCTGGCGGTAGTGGGTATGTAACATATGTGCAGTCGAGCAAAGTAAAACAAC
This sequence comes from Aedes albopictus, assembly GCF_035046485.1. Lineage (NCBI taxonomy): Eukaryota > Metazoa > Arthropoda > Insecta > Diptera > Culicidae > Aedes > Aedes albopictus. Next base: position 319,107,525 of record NC_085136.1, on the reverse strand, counting down.
AGACCTCTATGGTCGGCATCGGGTGCATGTATGTTTGTGTGTGTGGTAAATAAAAACAGATCCAATGCTCCTTTACGGTCGTCGGTGCAATCTGGTGGAGGCGGAAGAAACGAGCACACGTGTGCCATATTAAATAGAGGAATGCACATTGCACACTACTGACTGCAACAACGACGACGTTGCTCGGAGAATACCCCTGTTTACAGCTATTTCCAGTTCTGCAGAGCAGAGGATGGCAAAAAGTGAGAAGAAGTGAGGCGCACACACACACGAAGCGCTAGATGAACAGACAAACACACTTTGGTGATAACAATACCTACTGCAGTTACACCATGGAGAAGATGCACAAGGAAACAACTACCAACAACACATTCTTAGTGCTTTTGGTGCAAAGGCAACTAACGCAAATAAAAAAGGGCTTTTTCACGAGTCTCACGCTGATGTTTCTTGGAATGCGAAATATGGCAGTGGTTGACAATTGCTATTTTTCCAAATTTATGAAAAAAAAAACTACTGCTACAATTCCTAAACTAATTCATGGTAGAATTTCACCCATGAGTTACTGATGGAATTTTTCGGTTGAATTCTTGGAGGAATCTTCAGTGAAAATCCTGAGGAATTCTCAGAAGAATTCCAGATAAAATTCCTGGTGATAGTCGCAATAGGATGCGATACTGCTTAAATAAAGATTGTAATCCCCTGACACGTGGCAGCAGATGAATATGGAGGATGCACATGTAAGTTCCTATACGCCCCACCGACCTACTGTCAGAGACGAAACAAAACGATCACACAAAGTGCACACTGCATCATTCAACGGGTAGACTGGAATCTTACAGAGAAAGCAAAAAAGGAAATCTTTTTACACTTTCGAAGAAAGCATCTATCGCTCAAAGAAGTACGAGCAGCAGCAGGCATACACGGAACCGGGAAAAGTTCCCACTGGAGGTGAGCCATTCGACTCGACGACAACAACTGGAAAAAGTGTCTCACATACCTACATGGCGGAGATGCATCGAACCAAATGGATGTTTGTCGATGCAACTGCATTAGCAAACTGAGACTATGACGACGACGACGACGAAATGGATAAAGGAAAGAAAAGTTTCTTCGGAATCAAGAGTCTCCATTCTGAAGAGTTCTTGGCGACAGGAGGAGAAGATGAAGATGGGAGTAAATGAGCCGGGAAGAACTTTTACCTAGTTCAAATCGATTAAATTCGGCAGTGGAATTGCAGCTTCTGGTCTATCAGTCTAAGTATGGGAAGCTAAGGTATGGGTACATTCAAAAATCTTGTATGATTTCAGATGAAGCTAAATTAGGTTTCTCTTCGTTTGAAACTTTCTTGGAATTCCACTATGAATTCTACACGGAAATATTAAACAAGATTTTCAGAAGGATTTCGTCCAAGAAACTCACTAGAAATTCCTCTGAGAATTCCATCAGGAGATCCAGTAGGAGATCTACGAGGAATTGCATCAGGAATTTAACTAGGAACTTTATCAGGGATTCCACTAAGTATTCCATCAGGGATTCCACTAAGAATTCCATTAGGAATTCCATAAGGAATTCCTCTGGGTATTCCATGAGAAATTCCACTAGGAATTCCATAAGAAATTCCAAGGAAAATTTCACTAGTAATTCCAAAAGGAATTCCACTAGTAATTCCATAAGGAATTCCACTGGTAATTCCATAAGCAATTCCACTGGGAATTCCATAAGGAATTCCACTGGGAATTCCACAAGCAATTCCACTGGGAATTCCATAAGCTATTCCACTGGGAATTCCATAAGCAATTCCACTGGGAATTACACTGGGAATTCCACCGTGAATTCCATATGGAATTCCAACGCCAACTCCATAAGTAATTCCACCGGGATTCTCCATAAGGAATTCCAACGGAAATTCCGTAAGGAATTCCACTAAGAATTCCATAAGAAATTCTACTAGGAATTCCATTAGGATTTCCACTAGGAATTCCATTAGGAATTCTACTAGGAATTCCATTACGATTTGCACCACAAATCCCATAAGGATTTCAACTAGGAATTCCATTCGGAATTTCACTAGGAGTTCCATTTGGAATTCTACTAGGGATTCGACCAGGAATTCCATTAGGAATTCCACTAGGAATTCCATTAGGAATTGCACTAGGAATTCCATTAGGAATTCCACTAGGAATTCCATTAGGAATTCCACTAGGAATTCCATTAGGAATTCCACTAGGAATTCCATTAGGAATTCCATTAGGAATTCCACTAGGAAATCCATTAGGAATTCCACTAGGAATTCCATTAGGGATTCCACTAGGAATTCCATTAGGGATTCCACTAGGAATTCCTTTGGAAATTCCACTAGGAATTCCATTAGGAATTCCACTAGGAATTTCATTAGGAATTCCACAAGGAATTCTATTAGGAGTTCCACTAGGAAATCCATTAGGAATTCCACTAGGAATTCCATTAGGAATTCCACTAGGAATTCCATTAGGAATTCCACTAGGAATTCCATTAGGAATTCCACTAGGAATTCCATTAGGAATTCCACTAGGAATTCCATTAGGAATTCCACTAGGAATTCCATTAGGAATTCCACTAGGAATTCCATTAGGAATTCCACTAGGAATTCCATTAGGAATTCCACTAGGAATTCCATTAGGAATTCCACTAGGAATTCCATTAGGAATTCCACTAGGAATTCCATTAGGAATTCCACTAGGAATTCCATTAGGAATTCCACTAGGAATTCCATTAGGAATTCCACTAGGAATTCCATTAGGAATTCCACTAGGAATTCCATTAGGAATTCCACTAGGAATTCCATTAGGAATTCCACTAGGAATTCCATTAGGAATTCCACTAGGAATTCCATTAGGAATTCCACTAGGAATTCCATTAGGAACTCCATTAGGAATTCCATTAGGAATTCCATTAGGAATTCCATTAGGAATTCCATTAGGAATTCCATTAGGAATTCCATTAGGAATTCCATTAGGAATTCCATTAGGAATTCCATTAGGAATTCCATTAGGAATTCCTAATGGAATTCCATAAGGAATTCCACTAGCAATTCCATTAGGAATTCCACTAGGAATTCCATTAGGAATTCCACTAGGAATTCCATTAGGAATTCCACTAGCAATTCCATTAGGAATTCCACTAGGAATTCCACTAGGAATTCCATTAGGAATTCCACTAGGAATTCCATTAGAAATTCCACTAGGAATTCCAACAGAAATTCCGCTAGTAATTTCATCAGAAATTTCACTAGGAATTCCATCAGGAATTCCACTAGGAAAACCATCAGGAATTCCAGAAGGAATTCCATTTGGAATTTTTCTAGGAATTCCATCAGAAATTCCACCAGGAATTCCATCAGGAATTCCACTTTGAAATCCACCACGAATTCCACTAGAAATTCCACCAGGAATTTCACTAGGAATTCCACCAGGAATTCCACTAGGAATTTACCAGGAATTCCACTAGGAATTCCATCAGGAATTCCACTAGTAATTCCACCAGCAATTCCACTAGGAATTCCACCAGGAATTCTACTAGGAATTCCACCTGGAATTCCACTAAGAATTCCACTAGGAATTCTACCAGGAATTCCACTAGGAATTACACCAGGAATTCCATAAGGAATTTCAACAGGAATTCCACTACTAATTTCACCAGGAATTCCACCAAGAATACCACTAGGAATTCCACCAGGAATTCCACTTGGAATTCCACCAGGAACTTCACTAGGACTCCCATCAGGAATTCCATTAGGAATTCCATAAGGAATTCACTAGGATATTCATCAGGAATTCCACTAACAATTCTATCGAGAATTCCGCTAGTAACTCCATCAAAAATTCCACTAGGAATTCCATCAGGAATTCCACTAGGAACTCTATTAGGAATTCCACAAGGAATTCCAACAGGAATTCCAATAGGAATTCTATCAGGAATTCCACTAATAATTCCATGAGGAGTTCCACTAGGAATTCCATTAGGTATTCTACTAGGATTTCCATTAGGAATTCCACTAGGAATTCCATTAGGAATTCCACTAGCAATTCCATTAGGAATTCCACTAGCAATTCCATTAGGAATTCCACTAGGAATTCCATTAGGAATTTCACTAGGAATTCCATTAGGAATTCCACTAGGAATTCCATTAGGAATTCCACTAGGAATTCCATTAGGAATTCCACTAGGAATTCCAATAAGAATTCCACTAGGAATTACATTAGAAATGCCACTAGGAATTCCATCAGGAATTCCACTAGGAATACCATCAGAAATTCCACTAGGAATTCCATCAGGAATTCCACTAGGAATTCCATCAGGAATTCCACTAGGAATTCCATCAGGAATTCCACTAGGAATTCCATCAGGCATTCCACTAGGAATTCCATCAGGAATTCCACTAGGAATTTCATCAGGAATTCCACTACAAATTCCATTAGGAATGCCACTAAGAATTCTATTAGGAATTCCACTAGGGATTCCATCAGGAATATCACTAGGAATTCTATCAGGAATTCCACTAGGAATTCCATCAGGAATCCCACTAGGAATTCCATCAGGAATTCGACTAGGAATTCCATCAGGAATGCCACTAAGAATTCTATTAGGAATTCCACTAGGGATTCCATCAGGAATATAACTAGGAATTCTATCAGGAATTCCACTAGGAATTCCATCTGGAATCCCACTAGGAATTCCATCAGGAATTCGACTAGGAATTCCATCAGGAATTCCACTAGGAATTCCATATAGAATTCCACTAGGAATTCCATCAGGAATTTTATTTGTAATTACATCAGGAATTCCACCAGGAATTGCATCAGGAATTCTACCAGGAATTCCATCAGGCATTCTACTAGGAATTCCATCAGGAATTCCACTAGGAATACCATCAGGAATTCCACTAGGAATTCCATCAGGAATTCTACCAGGAATTCCATCAGGCATTCCACTAGGAATTCCATCAGAAATTCCACCAGGAATTCCATCAGAAATTCCACCAGGAATTCCATCAGGAACTCCACTAGGAATTCCATCAGGAATTCCACTAGGAATTCCATCAGGAATTCCACTAGGAATTCCATCAGGAATTCCACTAGGAATTCCATCAGGAATTCCACTAGGAATTCCATCAGGAATTCCACTAGGAATTCCATCAGGAATTCCACTAGGAATTCCATCAGGAATTCCACTAGGAATTCCATCAGGAATTCCACTAGGAATTCCATCAGGAATTCCACTAGGAATTCCATCAGGAATTCCACTAGGAATTCCATCAGGAATTCCACTAGGAATTCCATCAGGAATTCCACTAGGAATTCCATCAGGAATTCCACTAGGAATTCCATCAGGAATTCCACTAGGAATTCCATTAGGAATTCCACTAGGAATTCCATCAGGAATTCCACTAGGAATTCCATCAGGAATTTCACTTGGAATCACATCAGGAATTCCACCAGGAATTGCACCAGGAATTCTACCAGGAATTCCATCTGGTATTCTACTAGGAATTCCATCAGGAATTCCATCAGGAATTCCATCAGGTATTCCATCAGGAAATCCACTAGAATTCCATTAGGAATTCCATCAGGAATTCCATCAGAAATTCCATCAGGAATTCCATCAGGAATTCCATCAGGAAATCCACTAGGAATTCTATCAGGAATTCCATCAGGAATTCCATCAGGAAATCTACTAAGAATTCCATCAGGAATTTCACTAGGAATTCCATAAGGAATTTCGCTAGGAATTCCATCAGGAATTTCACTACGAATTCCATTAGGAATTCCACTAGGAAATCCACTAGGAATTCTATCAGGAATAACACTAGAAATTCTTCTAGGAATTCCATCAGGAATTCCACTAGGAATTCCATCAAGAATTCCACTAGGAATTTCATCAGGAATTCCAATAGGAATTCCATCAGGAATTCCACTAGGAATTCCATTAGGAATGCCTCTAGGAATTCATTCAGGAATTCCACTAGGAATTCCATCAGGAAATCCGCCACGTATTCCATCAGGAATTATACTAGGAATTCCATCAGGAATTCCACAAGGAATTCCATCAGGAATTCCACTAGGAATTCCATCAGGAATTTCACTTGGAATTACATCAGGAATTCCACCAGTAATTGCATCAGGAATTCTACCAGGAATTCCATCAGGAATTCCATCAGGAAATCCACTAGGAATTCCATCAGGAATTCCACTAGGAATTCCATCAGGAATTTCATTAGGAATTTCATCAGGAAATCCACTAGGAATTCCATCAGGAATAACACTAGAAACTCTACTAGGAATTCGATCAGGAATTCCACTAGGAATTCCATCAAGGAATTTATTCAGGAATTTCACTAGGAATTCCATCAGGAAATCCGCCACGAATTTCACTAGGAATTCCACTAGGAATTCCATCAGAAATTCCACTAGGAATTCCATCAGGAATTCCACAAGAAATTCCATCAGGAATTCCACAAGGAATTCCATCAGGAATTCCACTAGGAATTCCATCAGGAATTTCACTTGGAATTACATCAGGAATTCCACCAGTAATTCCATCTGGTATTCTACTAGGAATTCCATCAGGTATTCCATCAGGAAATCCACTAGGAATTCCATCAGGAATTCCACTAGGAATTCCATCAGGACATTCACAATACGCGCGACGTGAGACGAAACATAATACTTAAAGTTCTTACAATCGTCAAGATATTAAAATTTACCTTTCGTCGACCGGTTTCGGGCGCGATGCCGCCCATCATCAGGACAATGTCCGACTGATTGCCTTCAGTTTTCGTACGATATTCGTACACGTCCGAAGAGAAGAGATGCTCAAACGAAATCACGAAAATTTGATAGTGAGATTCCATCAGGAATTTCATTCAGAATTTCATCAGGAAATCCACTAGGAATTCCATCAGGAATAACACTAGAAACTCTACTAGGAATTCGATCAGGAATTCCACTAGGAATTCCATCAAGAATTCCACTAGGAATTTCATCAGAAATTATACTAGGAATTCCATCAGGAATTCCACTAGGAATTCCATTAGGAATGCCTCTAGGAATTCATTTAGGAATTTCACTAGGAATTCCATCAGGAAATCCACCACGAATTCCATCAGAAATTACACTAGGAATTCCATCAGAAATTCCACTAGGAATTCCATCAGGAATTTCACTAGGAATTCCATCAGGAATTTCACTAGGAATTCCATCAGGAATTTCACTAGGAATTCCATCAGGAATTTCACTAGGAATTCCATCAGCAATTTCACTAGGAATTCCATCAGGAATTTCACTAGGAATTCCACTAGGAATTCCACTAGGAAATCCACTAGAAATTCCATCAGGAATAACACTAGAAATTCCTGGTGAATTTCACTAGGAATTCCATCAGCAATTTCACTAGGAATTCCATCAGGAATTTCACTAGGAATTCCACTAGGAATTCCACTAGGAAATCCACTAGAAATTCCATCAGGAATAACACTAGAAATTCCTGGTGAATTCTACTAGGAATTCCATCAGGAATTCCACTAGGAATACCATCAAGAATTCCATTAGGAATTTCATCAGGAACTCCATCAGGAATTCCATTAGGAATTCCATCAGGAATTTCACTTGGAATTCCATCAGGAATTTCACTAGGAATTCCATCAGGAATTCTACTAGGAATTCCATCAGGATTCCCACTAGAAATTCCATAGGGAATGCCACTTAGGAATTCTATTAGGAATTCCACTAGGAACTCCATCAGAAATTCCACTAGGAATTCCATCAGGAATTCCGCTGGGAATTCCATCAGGAATTCCACAAGGAATCCCATCAGGAATTCCACTAGGAATTCCAGGGGAATTTGACTGGTAAATCTGCTAGGTATACAGTAAGAATTCCATCAGGAATCACTAACAATTCATTGTTAAAATACAAATTATTATGTGACTTTTTTGAAACTTCACTAGGAATTCCACCAGGAATTTCACTAGGAACTTCACCAGGAATTCCACTACGAACTCCATTGGGAATTCCACTAGGATCTCCACTAGGCTTTCAGGAATTCCACTAGGAATTCCATCAGGAATTTCACTGGGAATTCTACTAGAAATTCAGCTAGGAATACAGCAAGAATTTCACTAGAAATTATTCTTTCAATTTATTGAAATGTGTACAAAGTATTATGTGACTTTGTTGGGTTCACTGTAAACACAAAACGCCCTTACGCCATCGGATCACACAAAAAACAGCAAATTAAAAACGCACTTAAAAGAGGCTCGAATCGTACCCCGCCGCCAGCAGCAGCGTTTTGATAGGCACGGATGCTCTCCGCAAATAAGACCCTCCGTCCGTGATTTTTTTTTAGTCTTCTTATTTGTCAACTAAGCTTCCCAAAGTGGCCTTCAGCACTACCGGTCCTTTTTCTCTTCATCAGCTTCATCAACATTTGCGCGCCGGTTGTCGTCCTCATCGGAAGCTCCACTGAACCTAAACAAACACCAACCAGATTGCTGAATTTCCGTTTGATTCCTCTTTTTTTTTTCCTCTCATCTCATCTCATCTGAGCAGAGAGTAATGGAACCGAAGGAAAAACGACTGTTGACTGGGTGTCATTGTCATCGGGACGCTGACGACGATGACGACGGTGTCATTTGCGAATGGAGAAGGCCCGAAGGCATTCTACGACCCAATCGGAATACTAAGTGGAAGAGTGAATAATACAGTTCCCAAAGGGGCGCAAGGCCTTTGTTTGGGGATTCGGTCCTCCGCTGCTGCCACAGCCGCCGCCGGTCGGTTGACGGTTGATCCTTTCTCATTATTTATTTAAATCTTGCGAAAATATGGGTTTCCGATGGCAAAAGAAAAGCGGGTTGAGCGAGGTTCTTCCAAGGTTTTGATTTAAATGAAAATTCAATTCGGATGAGTTCGCTGGAATCACTGCCACCGTCGTCACCGTTATTGTAAAGCTCCGCAGCTCGATGAGAAGAAATTGATTTTGTAACGATATGGCCTTGCGAGATGGATGTGGATGGCTTTCTTTTCGCTTTGAGGGCTCAGGTTAGATTTTTATTTTAACATTTGGCGCTGTGGCTCACTCAACGGTACAGAATTTCGAATGATTTTCGTGGAAAACATCTAGAGCATTTTAAAATCTACACACAATTCAAGTAACAATGATAGCTGAATAATAGCTTATCCAGCCAAAAAATTTAAAATCAAGCTTAAAAGAGGTTAATTCAGCAATTGTACAGCAATAATGTTTGTTGGGAAATTAATGCAATGGCAGGTTAAAAAGGCCTTAAATGCAACTGTGGAAGTGTTCAAAGAACACTATGTTAAAAAGATGTATGTCAAGCAGGGATGCCAGATAATTTTTTGAAAAATCTGTATCACTTTTTACAAAAAATCTGTATCCCATACAAAATTAGGGAGAAAAATCTGTATCCCATTCAAAAATAAAATGGCCCCTCCAGCTCAAAAATCTGTATTCCATATAAAACGAATTCTGTACGGATGCTCAAAAATCTGTATAGTACAGATAAATCTGTATATATGGCATCCCTGATGTCAAGTTCCAGTGGAAACGAAGAGCCCAGTGCTGCCTTGGTAAAATCAGAGGTGGTTACTCAAGTTTTCCTAATTCTAGCGCCCCCTATACTGGTATGTCCCAAGGAAATTATTTCACTATTGTGCCTTATTAAGAATTATTACGCGAAAACCCCTCCATGCATTATGTATTCACGATTTTTTTCTGTAGTAATTGCGGAAGTGACAATTATTGTTGACATTCCTCATAATTCTTCTTGAAATTTCTAGAAAATTCTCCAGGACACTGCTACGAATTCATTTGGCAATTCTGTCGTGATTTACTAAACATGTTCTGGATTATTTACAGAAAGCAGATTCTCGCAGGATGACTTAGATTGATTTAAGTAATGGTTTTCAAAAAATTCCTCATAGTAACTTCAGAATACACCCATGTTTATGCATTTGTTTTAGAACATTTCTTCAGGGATTCCTCCAAGAATTTTCCTTGGGACTTGTTCAGGAGTTCTTCATGAAATTTCTCACAAGATTTATCTTGAGACTGGTTAGCATGTTTTCTCAGAAAATCCTTCCGTAATTCCCACTGGTATTATTGAAGGGATTATGTAGGAAATTCCTACATGTTATGTTTGTACTGCTTCATGCAATTTTTCAACTATTTTTAAAGGAATTCTTCCAGAAATATTGCGAGATTTTTTCCAGGAGTTTTTCCTCATGTACGAAAGCTCTTTTTGAAATTATTAAAAAAAAAATTCCAGGAATTTCTTCAAGGGCTTCACCGTGAATTCTACCTAAAGATTTTTTCAAAAAATCAAATTCCAGAAGATTTTTGTCGCACAAATTTGGAGATGCTATCAGAAATTCATCAATGGATCTCCTTTAGAAATTCAGATAATTTTCTTGGAACTTTTTCAGAAATTATTGTTTTTCTCCATATTTTTTTCAGTTATTACTTCATTTATTCAGCGATTTTCTCGGCCAATTATATGGAAGGACCTGCAAAAAATTCTCAAGAGATTCTTCTAGAGGTTCCTCTAGGCATTCCTTTGGATTTATTCAGAATTTCCTTATATTTTTTCTCCAAAGATTCTTTAAAAAATCCTGTAGAAACTACTCCAGAATCTACTCCTTAGCATTTTTCAAGATTGACACCGACAGGGTGTTCTCCAGTCTCCAGCGTCGTCCAGGTACTATTTCAAAGATTCCTCCGAAAGTTCATTTGATGTTACTTTCTTCAGTGGTTCTCCACTGATTTCTCCCATGATTTTTATTTGTTTCTGCAGAATTAAGAAATCAGAAGTTTTTGCAGATGTGCAGAAATCCCTTCAGAAATTGTTTATTATTGTTTTTTCTGAGAATTCCTTAAGAGGTTCCAGAAGCTCTTCCAGGAGCTAGAAAATCCTCCAGGGGAAATATATTGTGGAATTTCTTCAACAATTCCACCAATACCTTTGTCTGCGATTTTTGTAAGTTGTTTCTTAAGAGATTTCTTAAGAAATTCCTCTTTGGATTTTTTCTAGAAATTCCTCCAGAAATATCTGATGCATTTTTATTGTGGAATTACTGCAGAGTTCCTCCAGAAGTATCTCATGATTTTTTTTCTGAACATTGGAGAGGTGTCTCAAAGTGTTCCTTCAGGTATTCTCCCAGGCAATGCTGTCATGGTAAAATCATAGCTGGTTACTAAAGCTTCTCGAATTTAAGCAGTCGTATGCTGATATGGCTTTATGAAAATGCCTTCAACCCTTACAACAAACCTTAGGAACAAAAAATACCATACAAATAGAGAGAAATAATTTTGGGAAGAATCACCGATGGCGATTCCTGAAAGAACCACTGAAACAATTTCTTAACGGTTACTTGTGGGAATGTTTGATGAAATTTCTGAACTATTTTCTGTACGATTTCCTAAAGATTAATTAAGAAGAAATAAAATAAATTCTAATAAAAAAAATAAGAAACCATTGCCAAAGTTTGAGTGATTCTTGGAACACTAAGGGTCTTTGATAATATATCCAGAAGAAATCCTGGAGAAATTTCAGAAGAAATAACGTTCGTGAAATTTCTATAAATTGTTAATACATTTATAGATGAATTTATGAGAGTATTCAAGGAACTTTTTAAGAAATATACGAAGGAAGATTTCCTTAAGATGGAGAAATATCTGATTTTTTAAACATTTGATGGCGAAAATTCTTGAGTAATTTCCGGAAGTATTTCTGGAGCTGTTTGTCTAGAAATAAGTGAATTTATTTTAAGTTGACAATCTTTGGAAAAAATATGGAATAATATCTTGATAATTTTCTGAAGTAATTCTTCAAGAAGTCTAACGGATTCACTTGAAAAAAATCTGAAGCAAACTTCGGAGAAATACTTGAAGGAATTCTGAATTTCTGATGTTATGAAACATTACGTGGAAGAATTTTGAAAAGCATCCCTGGTTGGCAAAATTCCTGGAAGATTTTCTAGAATAATCCTTCCAAAAAATTCCGAAGGTATCAGAGAAATTTATGAAAAAAAGACTTTCAAATGGAGTTTCAGAATAAAATACTGGAGAATATTCAAGAGTCAGAAGGCATCCCTGGAAGCATTTTTAACAGGATTCCTACCAGATTTTGTGAATCTCTGGATGAATTTCTGAAGGATTTTCTAGAATGTTATTTTAAGAAATCTCAAGGCAATTGCCTGAGTGGGTGATTTTCTAAAAAAACTAGTCGAACAACTTACGAAGGAATTTCTTAAGAAATTGTAAAGGATCTCCTGCACAAATCTCTGCAGTTAAAATTCTCAGAAAAAATTTTGGAAAGAATTTCTGGAGAAGTTTTTGACGAATATCTGTTAGATTATCTAATGTATAACTTTGAGAATTTTCCGGAGAAATCTCTAGATGAATTTCTGGAGGAATAGCTGGATGAGTTTATGTAGATACTACCTAAAATGCAGAATAATTCCTAAAGCTTTTTTCAAAGATGATTATTTTTCGATTTTTTTTTTTTGAAAAAAATCCTTATGAAATATCTGAAGGAAAAAAAACTTGAAGAATGTTCAAAGCAAACCAAATGTTTCCTTGCATACAAAATTTGCTTTGATATTTTTGGAAGAATCCTGGTATAAATTTCCAAAGAAATTCCTCCAGGAATTTTTGAATATAAATTTAGAATATTTTCGCAAAAACCCTTGCAAAATTTTTCTAGGGAAACTTCTGGAGAAATTGCTGAATTCAAGTGATCCCTGCTCGAATTTCATGAGGAGTTCTTGAAAGAATTCTTGTGGGAAAAAACATGTATGTTTAAATGTAAGATTCCCTAAAAAAATCTTGGTGGTGAATGAAACTTCATGAAACTGCTCAAATCGAATGAATCTCAGAAAGTTTTTTAGAAAGAACCTCTGTAAAATTTGAGAAACAATCAGGATCATCGATAAGAAGGTTCTTCTTTAAATATGAAGTAGCTAAAAATGTTCAAATATGGCAGAGGTAACTGCCAGAGTTAAGAAAATTTCAAAATTTCCGATTTTTATTACATATGTAGGACAACCACAACAATTACAAAGGTGATTTTTTTTATATAATAAGGGCGCAAGATTATAAAAATATCAAATAAAACACATAGACGCTTTCCTTTATCCAGGATTGTGGGAAAAAATTAGCTTTTGTTTTCTTTAAGGTAAGGGTAGCGATCCCTACACGTTCGGGGAAACTGGAGGAACATCGCCCAAGGCCGACGAAGAAGGTGCTCTACTATACGCTCGTCGTTGGAGCAAAGTTACTTTGTGGCCATCAAGAAATCAAGGTAGGTAAGAGTATGGAAAAATAATAAAAAACGCTAAGTAAATTTTTGTTATATATGCGATGTCGCATAAAAAAGGAAATTATCTTGGGAGCATTTTTTTATTTTTTATTTTTAAGCCCTTTTTGTGCATAAGGGTCATTTATGACTCAAACCATACACTACGTCAGTGAGCTGTTCCCAAACAGCATTAGGAAGGTTAAGGAATACAAAAGCAAACAATTTCAATATCTCATAGAGGATACTATTCATACAGTTACAAAAGGATATTTTTTTGAGAAATTATACAGGTTGTTTTCTTTCTAGGATTCAAATCGATTGAAACCCTACAATGCTTATTATCTATGTTAATGAAGCCAAGCATATTCATTGAGTTTAAGTAAAATTAAGCTTTTTCAAAGAAACGTGGTCTTGTACTAGGATAAATAAATATTCCTTGATTTGAAGAGCTAGTACCTCAGTGAGTAACTTGGAGTAACCTCGATGACACCATTGCTCTTAGGTATAATTCTAGGCATTCATTCAGAAATTGTTCCAGAAATAGTTTCAAAAATTGCTTCTTGAATTTTTGTCCAATAAATCATCCAGAAAATTTTCAAGAGTTTTTTAAAGGATTATTTGAAACAATCCTTCAAGGGTTTCTTAGAAATTCCTGCAAACTGAAAAAATCCTTGGCTGTTGTTGAGTAATTTCTGAAAGAATTTTTGAAAAAATCCCTGGAAAAATATTTGAAAAAAAACTGCTGGTATCTCGAAAGACATCTCATGAATGCATTTCTGATAGAAATTCAGGAGCAATTTCTAAAGAAAATCTTTGTAGGAATTTCTGGATGAACTTTTAATTAAATTCTGGAGAAACCCTGGGAATAATTTTCGAAGAAATTCCTTTTCAATTTGTGAAGAAATTTTAGATGGATTTCTGTAAAACTCCATGGAAGAACTTCTGAAGAAACCCGTTGCCGAAATTCCTGAAGAAATTCCTAAAATTTTGATGAAGTCCCAAGAAGGAGACAAAAATATTTCCTCAAAGTAATTTCAGAAGGAATCCCAGCAGCAATTCCTTAAAGAACCCCTTTCTGAAGAACTTCCTGGAGAAATAGCTGGAGAAACTTCTCGGGGAGCCTCTGACAAGTTTCCTAGAAAAAACTTTGAAGGATTCAAAGGAAAATTCCTGGAGAAATCCTCTAATAAAATTCATGCAGGATGTTCTGAAGGTATTCTTGGAGAAATCTGTGGACGTAAATAAACGTCTGCAAAAATCCCTAGAAAAAACTCTTGAAGAAATTCCTAGGAAATATCTTTGAATCAATTTCTTAAAGAACTCATTGGGAAATTATAAGAGTTATCGTTAGAGGAGAAGCCTGGCGAAATACATGGATATATCTAGAAGAAATCTTGAAGGAACCTGTTTATGACCTCCTGCGAGAATCTCTGTATAAATTCCTGCTTGAGTCATTAAAAGTTATGATGCAGTCATCTCTGGAGAAATTCCTGGGCATATTCGTGCGGGAACGTTCAATGGAGTTCACCTAGAGCAAGAACTGAACAAATCTCGAGCTGAGGATATACCGGAACGAACACTACTGGAAGAACTGATGATAGAATCTTTGAAATAATTTCTAAAATACTCTGTAGATAATTGTGAAGGAATCCCTGGAAAAATTCATCGATGATTTTTTGAAACGAACCCCTTGCAAAATTTCTAAAGTAATTCCTGATGGAGTACATTAAAATATTCTTGGAGAAGTTCTAAAGACAATTCACACACCGTCTTCAGCCAGAGGCTGCACAGACTGAACACATTACTTACACTAGACAACGGACAACACACAGAACACCCAGTGGCCCAGTGATGAATTTTTCGTTTCCTTTCCTGAAATAAATATCTATGGAGAAATATTTGAGATAATCCATAGAAGCTTTAGGAGGAGCCTTAGGATAATTTTCTGGTGGATGCCTAAAGAAAATTCAGCAGGAAATTGTAAAGGAAATTCTGTAGCAATCCACGGTAGATTCAAGAGAAAACTAAGAATTTTCCAAAGGAATCAACGGAAGCATTCCTGGCGGAATTTTCCGAGAAATATCCGAAAGCATGAAAAGCAGATTTTGTTTAAATTCCC
The DNA here is from genome assembly GCF_035046485.1 of Aedes albopictus. Taxonomy (NCBI): domain Eukaryota; kingdom Metazoa; phylum Arthropoda; class Insecta; order Diptera; family Culicidae; genus Aedes; species Aedes albopictus. The sequence goes on along the minus strand of NC_085136.1, from coordinate 319,092,055 downwards.
TAAGATTTTCTGAGGAATATTTGATCAAATACCTGGAGGATTTTTTGATGAATTTCTGAAAATATAAGATGCATGGTTTCAAAACATAATAAATTCGATAGTTCTCTGGAGGAATCTCTCAAAAAATTTTGGAAGCAACCACTTAAGCATTTCTGAGGAAATTCCATCAATTTTGGGTTTTGCGTGTAAAAACATCGGCTGCTTTTCTTATATTAACGAAGGCGCTCAAACTGGGAGGCAAAAAATAAATTTTATTACCTTAAGAGCTTGTTACTCAGTGAGTAACTTGGAATAACCGCAAAGACACGCAATGACAATAAAAACGAGAAAAAGGAAGAAGATGTACACGAAGAAGTCTTCCATTCCTCCTGTAAGAGCTACTTCCAGTACCAAAGCAACATAACTAGCTGAATAACAGTTTCTCAAGCTAGAGTTTGCTTAATAGTAGTTTTTTCTACTCTTGTACAGAAAAAAATGATTGTTGGGTAGTCCTGTAATAGCTACTTCCAGTGGCCTGGAAGAGCTTCTTCCAGTTCCCTGGATGAGCTTCTTACAGTTGTCCTGGAAGAGCTTCTTCCAATTGTCCTGAAGAGCTTCTTCCAGTGGATTGGAAAAACTTCTTCGAATGGCCTGGAAGAGCTTTTTCCAGAGGCCTTGAAGAGCTCTTCCAGTTGTCCTGAAGAGCTTCTTCCAGTGGCCTGGAAGAGCTTTTTCCAGTGGCCTGGAAAAGCTTCTTCCAGTGGCCTGGAAGAGCTTCTTCCAGTGGCCTGAAAGAGCTTTTTCCAGTGGCCTGGAAAAGCTTCTTCCAGTGGCCTGGAAGAGCTTCTTACAGTTATCCTGGAAGAGCTTCTTCCAGTTGTCCTGAAGAGCTTCTTCCAGTGGCCTCTAAGAACTTCTTCAAATGGCCTGGAAGAGCTTTTTCCAGAAGCCTTGAAGAGCTCTTCCAGTGGTCCTGAAGAGCTTCTTCCAGTGGCCTGGAAGAGCTTCTTCCAGTGGCCTGGAAAAGCTTGTTCCAGTGGCCTGGAAGAGCTTCTTCCTGTGAATATTACGCAACTCACTATAACATTCGGTTTCCGACATTCTTAGCAAACTGCAGTAGAATTACTTGGCATGATACGGGACCTCGCAATACAGGCGACTGGCTCCGCCAAAGCTCCACTCCTCAATGAGGCAGCAACACACTCACTGTCTCATCATGATGATTGCTGTCACCGATGCTTACTAGGGGAAGGACACGTAAGGGGAATATCACTAATCATTATTCACACCCCACATTCTCCCTCTTCTCCGAAAAAAAAAGTAGTCTAACAAACAGGCTTGTGATTTGTTTCCACAATGTACCCGAAATTCACGCAATTGCTCTCTTTATCTTTGTCAGTCCACTGTAATCGTTAAAAACAAAGAACACCTCAAGACACAAGAATTAAGACGAAGAGCCACATTTTTATGTCTTCTTGTTTTCTTGTCCCGCAAAAAAAAACCATGCTACTGTGTTGAGAGACAGGTTGTCAGCTTGGCTACAGAAACCTCGTATTGGTGAAATAGGGATGCCATTTCCTTGGTTTTCGGCGACTATCCAACAGTCCAACAAGCCATTTCCTTGAACGATTTCTATTATACATACCTGTATTTCCTTTAGCAGAAACAATTTTCGGCGGTTGTCCAACACGCTATTTCCTTGGACGGTTTTCTTTACACGTCCCTGCATTTTCTTTATGCAGAACAATTTTCGGCGGACCCACGTGTCATGAATTCGCTTCAATGCGAAAATTCCGTTTATGCTTACCTTGTTTTCCCAATCATACCAGCCTCGAGTCACCGCGAGTATTTAACGACTCCATTCTCAATTATTGATTACCTTATCTGCCGCCACACACACCACGTCGTTTGTTTTCCTTTACTTTTCAACCGAGCGACAACATGCGGATGAACAATCCGAGGAACCATCCTACGAAAGCGTGATCACAAGTGCCGAACAAGAACATGATCAAGCATGCACGCAAGGATCGATTGAAGAACCACCCACAGTGATGCCACATTATTTTCGGTTTTCATCTGTGATTTGGCCCAAAAAATCTTAATTATCTGTAGTTATTCAAAAAAAATCTTGCATGAAATCTGTGATGTGGAAATGCTTATTAAAATCGAGGAAACCTGTAACAAAGTTTTTATTACATTCAGAAATGATTTACATAACTTCGAAAAATGATGTTTTGGGTCAAATAAATCTCTTTGAGGATGTTGAGATGGTCTTAATGCAACTATTCGAAATTAAAGCTGCAAAGTTCTTTAAAGTGATCTTATACTTATGATGGCAGCCTTATGCTACGTTCTCACTGCGCTTTATGTTGGCTGAAATCAATTATATTGCGGAGAAACTGATTAAAAAATGTTTATTTTTGTAATTGTCTAGTCTTTATAACAATATTCTGAATTTGATAATTATTCTAGAAATTCTCCAGAAGTACCCTGGGAATTCTCTAGGAGATCTCCAGAGTATTTTCCCTGAAGTTCCCAGGGAGTTTCTTTAAATTTCAATTTAGAAATTGTTCTCCATGTTCTCCGAGAATACCTCCAAGAGTTTCCCAACAATTGCAAGACCATGAATTACTTCAGGAGTTCTGCGCGAATTTTCTCTAGGAATTCTCGGGGAATCCCTCCATGGCTTAACTTCTAGGAATTTCAGTAGTTCTTCGGAAATGTCATCCAGGAGTTCTTCGGAAAATCAACCAGAAGTTCCTAAGCAATTCCTCAATTTCTCGAAAATACTTCTAAGAGTTCCTTAAGGATACGCCCAAAAGTTCTACGGGAATTTCTCCAGGAGTTCTTCTGAAATTTCTACAGCAGTTTTAGGGAATTCCCCCAGAAGTTCCCCGTCAATTTTTCCCAGAAATTTTCAGGAAATTCATCCATTCTCCGGGAATTTCTCTGAAATTTCTCCAGAAGTTGCTCGAGAATTTCTCCAGGAGCTCTTCCAAGGGTTTCTCGGGATTTCGTACAGGAAACTCTTGGGAATTCTTCCAGGAGTTACTTAGAAATTGCCTTATAAAATCTAAAATATTCAGCTGAAGTTTGTCAGTATAAAATATGTTGACGATTGCCATTGCCCTTCGCAGTTTTGTAGGAGATATTTTTATTTGGTAAAATGTAAGACAGGCCTGAATCAAAAAGGTATAAATATAAATGAAGATTATTATTCGATATTGATTCCAAGATTTGTTTAAAGCCTAGAAATCTTAAAAAATCATTATTGTCGCAAGAATCTGTGATCTGTGATCACAGATATCTGTAGGAAAAAGATGGAGAAAATCTGTGTAATTCTAGATAAATCTGTGTATGTGGCATCACTGACCACCCATTCAACCATCACGTGCTATCAGTCGACAACGAGAGTCAACCATACCAGCGCGCCTGGGTGTATATGGATGTGCTCGAACCGTTGCATTCACATCCACAACGGCGCGGATAAAAAAAAAACTACTCCGCATTCTCAGCTCGCCGCGTTTGTAGCACTAAACACTTCACACACACAAACAACCCACTTTTTCTCACTGTTTACATGCCAAGTGATTCTACATACCTTTTGATTAACTTGAAATAAATTATGATACACTCCTGGCAGGATCGCCAATGTGAATATTACGCAACTCACTATAACATTCCGTTTCCGACATTCTTAGCAAACTGCAGTAGAATTACTTGGCATGATACGGGAACTCGCAATACAGGCGACTGGCTCCGCCAAAGCTCCACTCCTCAATGAGGCAGCAACACACTCACTGTCTCATCATGATGATTGCTGTCACCGATGCTTACTAGGGGAAGGACACGTAAGGGGAATATCACTAATCATTATTCACACCCCACACTTCCAGCGGCCTGAAAGAGCTTCTTCCAGTGCCCTGAAAGAGCTTCTTCCAGTGGCCTGGAAGAGTTTCTTTCAGTGGCCTGGAAAAGCTTCTTCCAGTGTCTTGGAAAAACTTCTTCGAATGGCCTGGAAGAGCTTTTTCCGGAGGCCTTGTAGAGCTCTTCCAGCTGTTTGGGCTCGTTCGGAAGTTAACCATCAATGCTAACTTCTTTTCCCAATCAGCCTAGATAGCTGTGTAGTGTCGGTAGCGGTTGTCTCAATTGGCTAAGAATAACACTACGGATCGCCTGATCCAGTGGTAAGAGTCCACTAAACAGGTGACCCCTAATTCATGGTGTTATGCGGCTTTATGCTTACCGTGCCTAGGAATGAATGGTTAGGGGGGTCTAATAAAAACCTAACCACAAACGGAGCCTGTGGAGAATGAGGGCGTCCTCCACAGTATTACGCCCTTACTGCGCTAACCGGAGCAATAGTGCAGCGGACCTTGCGTTTCTCCGAGATAATCAGTTGCCCTTCTTAAGTCTCAAGTTTGAGGCTAAATAAGGGCGGGGTTATTCAAATGTTGTTAATTAGCTTACATTACTGCCTATATGGGTTCGCTTAATGCGTTTTCGCCATTGGCGTTTTTCAATTGACCACGATTTGGTTCGTCGTTGATGTTTCCTTTTTGTGCTGTGATTGTGAAGAGTGTAATCCTGTCTAGTTTGGGTAGTGGCTACGGCTAGGAAACCTCAGATCAATTTTCAGCGTAAAAAGCGTGCGTGGCCCAAGTGGCTCTACTTCAAAAAGCTCATTTTCGTAGGGTAACTTCTGTATAGGTTACCTTGTGAACTCAGTTTGGTTCTTTCATTATAAATGAAGTGTCGTGCCTCGAGCATGCTATATCTTAGAATAACGTTAACATTATTTTTCAACCTTTCCTTATGGATGTCTTCAAGCAAGCTCTTGTATTCAGCATATTTTTGCTGATATTTGGCAGTATTGCTATGATGATTACATCATCTGAATTAGCTCAAACATTAATTTGAGATGCTTCAGTTTGATGGATTACTTAGGTAGTCCAGTTCATGGATATCTTGATATAGAATTGCACCTAACAAATCTCTGCTTGAGCAGAATTTGTCATGAGTTGACTGATTGGCATGTGTCAGATGAGGAGTCTCCATTTGATCTCTATGCACTTTTGAGTGATCCTTCGCAAAATTTGCGTATTCAGGCGTCCCTGCTCAACGAACTAGGGAACCTGTACTAATTGGTTGCGACCACATTTTGTGGATAACTCGCTTCCATTGCTACTCCAAGAGAGTTTCATTGTGGTTTTGTACCTACAACGCCCTCGATTGTGGTATACCATAACTATCGCTTTGAAAGAAGCTTGTCCTCTGCGGTCTGTGCGGACTGCAAGAGGTATTCCTGAATGGAACTCTGATCTGTTCAAGTTCAATATATCTTCGGATAAATCATTCTTTTGTATAGTTACAAATCTCTAGTTTCCGCTTGAGAATTATAGCTATATAATCGACTTAGTGGGCCTAAAAAGCTCTGGTTAATTCAAATCTCCAGGAAGAAATGGGGTTTTGTCCTATTTTTCTCCAGAGGGATTTGAGTATTTCAAACATGTGTTGAACTCTTGTAGTTTTCTATGGGGTATTTTCATGGCGTGAAATTACTCCACAGTTTTATCCCGAAAGGGTGCGTGCGTTGTGTAAAGATGGAATGAGTTTCAGATTTATCTGGTTACCTCGTTCTTTCTGAATTGCTTGAGGCGCATTGTCGATTATCACATCTGTGATGTTCGTCTGGCAGACATGCCTATTCATGTGAACTCACATGCCTCCCAATTTGGGATGTCCACAGTGACTCTTTTACACAAAGTTGTATATGTTTTCAAGAAAGTACTAACTTAAACGCAGGTTTTGCTTGGGTGATTTCTTGAATATTGAGGATGCTTTCGATGCTGTGTCTTTCAATGTCACATTGAAAGTCGCTTGACGTCACAAGCTACCTCCAATGAGCTATAGGCTCTCTTTACGCTTATGCGATTTACAGTGTCCTTTTCAGGGCACTGATTAAACCCGTTGTGGTATGGGCTATGAGCTCTCGTTGCGCTTATGCGCTCATTCCCTTTTCTAGGGTACCCCTTCCTATTTCATCACCTTTCCCTTTCCTAATCCCATTCCATCCCTTGTCCCATTCTCCCTCAGGTAAATGATGAAATAGGCTTATATGTATGGCGATGGCACAAATGTCCCAAATGGAGGATAACGTGCCTCTGGAGCCGGCCTTCTGATACCTGAGCTCTTCCAGCTGTACTGAAGAGCTTATTCCAGTGGCCTGAAAGAGCTTCTACTAGAGGCTTGGAAAAGCTTTTTCCAGTGGCCTGGGAGAGCTTCTTCCACTCTGACTCATTTTTTTTCCAGAAGGCTTATATTTGTTTTATTCAAATGAAGCGAGTCCAACAAGGTAATTCTTATGCCGTTATGAATCACACTTCCAACCAATTTTCGAAAAGCTGAACATCCCTACACCCATACAGTATGACCCATAAAAAAATGCGACAGTTTTCAAAGTCATCGTTCCCCTACTTCGAACTGATTAACCTTGCATGTATCTATTGGATAGTATAATAGAGCCACTAATCTGATAATGGCAAAGGAACATAGACTGATTTCATGCACATACCTTTGGTAATATAATGTTGAACATATGGATGTCGAAATCGTCCACGCGCCAGAGGCCGTTTTTTAAGGATATAATTTTCTTTCAATTGCTTTCAATCACATTCAATCAAATTTTATTTTCAAAATAGTGCTTTCATGGCTGGATAAGGTCTTCAGGAGTTCGTTGGTTCGTCGGACAAGAACGAAAAAAATATTAACTTATAAATTAAAAGACATTTTCTGAAAATTTATTTATTTGCAAATGATAATTTTTAGAAAATATTATGTTTTAAGCATTGTTACGGGTATAAATATTTGTTACATTAATAAGACAAAATAATTGTTTAATGTGTTCCAAATGTAACATTCGTGAGTTCTTTGTGTTTAATGTTTCAATTTGACTTGTAAATATTCGTCTAATTTTAATGCACATTTATAAAGTTCTGGAAGAATAGTGGCCCATGAAGTGCAATCCTATTTTGATTGCCAACTTTCAGGCTATTTCGTTCAGCGGAAAAATACCAGAGATATAAACCTTTCCCTGACACGGACTTCAAGTTATAAAGCTCTAGCATCGAAACCCGAAACGGCATGCCCGATTAGGATTAGTTTTCCTAGACAAAACCAAGCGATGAACACAGCTTTAACTGCTGTGAACTAAAAGGCATACTGCCAACAAAAATACAAATCCAGGATGACTGACGGACCCAAATCAACAAATGAAACCTCGCCATCCTGTGATCGGAAGATGTTATCCATCTGGATAATAGGGCACATTTATGTTATGTGTTGTCTTGCGTTAATTTGTGATGTCTCTTATTTATGCATTTGTAAGGTTCTATGTGTTCGTGATATGTTAATCCTTTGTAGTAATTAATTTCTTTTATTTTTGTAACATGTAACATGTAGCATGTTACAAAAATAAAAGAAATTAATTATTACAAATTATTAACACTGCACGATACACATAGAACCTTACAAATGCACAAATTAGGAACATCAAAAATTGACGCAGCACAACACATAACATAAAGTGCCCTGTTATCCAGATGATGGATAACTTCATCCGATCACAGGATGACGAGGTTTCATTTATTGGTTTAGGTCCATCAGTCATCCTGGACTTGTATTTTAGTTGGCAGTATGCCTTTTAGTTCACAGCATTTGTTGCTGTGTTCATAGCTTGGTTTTGTCTAGGAAAACTAATCCTAATCGGGCATCCCGTTTCGGGTTTCGATACTAGAGCTCTATGACTTGAAGTCTGTGTCAGGGAAAGGTTTACGTATCTAGTACTTAATCGCGGCCCGAAATGGCCTGAATGTTGGCAATCGAAATAGGATTGCACTTCATTGGCCTCTATCCCGCCAGAACCCTATAAATGTTAATTAATACTAGGGTAATATTTACAAGTTAAAATTCAACATGTAGCACAAGGAACGAACGAATATTGTACTTTAAACACATTAAACAATTATTCTGTCTTATTATTGTAACAAATATTTATACCCGTAACACAATCCAACGTTTGAGCAAGAATTTTTCGTGAATCAAGCACCGATTCACGAAAAATTCAGCTCCCATATGCTTCATATCCTTCATAACAATAGTGTTAAGGCCATATACTTAACACTACGATAAAGATAAATAACTTAACCTAAACTCAAAACAAAACCAAAACGAGTTATGCTACCCGAAAGCCACAATGCTTTCCAGAAACGTAGCGGTGAACAGGACTAACAAGTCCCCAGAAAACACCTCAACTCAAAACTAAAGATTGTTACCCGAAAGCCAAACTGCTCTCCAAATCACGTAACGAATTAATCTAACCTAAACTAAACTTTACTTTTATGGAGGTTAACTGTCCACAAAAATAAAATGGCCTTAAGACTGAAGTTATAATCCTTCCAACTAGCTTGCATTTGTATACACGGGGTTTTTTAGTTGGGCGCCATGTTACAAAAATAAAAGAAATTAATTATTACAAAGTATTAACACTGCACGATACACATAGAACCTTTCAAATGCACAATATACAGACATCACAAATTGACGCAGCACAACACATAACATAAATGTACCCTGTTATCCAGATAGATAACATCTTCCGATCACAGGATGACGAGGTTTCAAGTAAGGGTTTGTGTCCATCTAGTTTTGAGTTGAGGTGTTTTCTGGGGACTTGTTAGTCCTGTTCACCGCTACGTTTCTGGAAAGCATTGTGGCTTTCGGGTAGCACAACTCGTTTTCGTTTTGTTTTGAGTTTAGGTTAAGTATTTATCTTTATCGTAGTGTTAAGTATAAGGCCTTAACACTATTGTTATGAAGGATATGAAGCAGATGGGAGCTGAATTTTTCGTGAATCGGTGAACGATTCACGAAAAATTCTTGCTCAAACGTTGGATTGTGTTACGGGTATAAATATTTGTTACAATTATAAGACAGAATAATTGTTTAATGTGTTAAAAGTTCATTATTTGTGCGTTCTTTGTGATGTATGTTATATTTTACATTGTACATATTCACATAATTTTAATGCACATTTATAGGGTTCTGGAAAAATAGAGGCCCATGAAATGCAATCCCACTTTGATTGCCAACTTGCAGGCTATTCCGGGCAGCGGTCAAGTACTAGAGATGTAAACCTTTCCCTGCCACGGACTTCAAGTTATTGATCTCAAGTATCGAACCCTGAAACGGGATGCCCGATTAGGATTAGTTTTCCTAGACAAAACCAAGCTATGAACACAGCAACAAATGCTGTGAACTATAAGGCAAACTGCCAAATAAAATACAATTCCAGGATGACTGATGGACCCAAACCAATGCATGAAACCTCGTCATCCTGTGATCGGAAGATGTTATCCATCTGGATAATAGGGCAAATTTATGTTATGTGTCGTGTTGCGTCAATTTGTGATGTCTGTATATTGTGCATTTGTAAGGTTCTCTATGTGTATCAGAAGTGTCAATCCGATGTGATAATTAAATTTCTTTTATTTTTGTAACATGGCGCCCAACGTGGGAGCTGTGTCCACTTGTGATGTTTCTTGTTTGTGCATTTATAAGGTTTTATGTGTTCGTGATATGCTAATTCTTTGTAATAATTAGTTTCTTTTATTTTGTAACATGTTTTTTTTTTTTTTTTTTTTTTTTTTTTTTCTAAGTCTAATTCAATGAAATGACAAATGATGGAAAAATCAGTGTAAATGCAGGCTCGATCATGCGAGGAGGTCAGTTTCGGTTCGCGGCAAGGAAGCCAGACGAGAGACATGAGCAGCACGTCTTGAGCAGCTCAGCCATGATGAGGTCAGGTCGGCGAAGCTGAACCATCGCAGCATACGTGGCTGATCCGGCTCTCATCTCCTTCGCCAGGATCGTGTAGTCTCGCTCGTAGGAGGTCACCTCGGGTCCGTAGATGTGGAAGCCATGCTCCTCTTCAGGGTCAACGATGATGGTAATTTCATCTGGTTTAAACGGGATGATAAATTGGTCCAGTTGATCCTCAGGGACTTGGTAGCGTGTTGTATGGGATGGCGGAGCTTGGAGGTCGGCGATCAGCCTTTTTTGTTCCTGGGTAATTGACGCCATATCGGCTCGGACCTCTCCAAATGTATTGTTGAAAGATCCGAGCGATTCGGTTAGCCCTGACAAAAGATTTGTGATCGAGGTCAGCGCAGCTTCCTGCCTCCCCTGGTAAGCTCCCCTTTCCAACCTCATCGTCTCGGAGATCTCATCATATACCAATGGGCCAAATAGTGTCAATCCTTGAAAAAAGCAGAGGGCCTGGAAAGTGCTTTCAAGAGTTGCAATCCGACGGACAACCTCATGCTCGGTCAACTGGCTGCAGCTGTTAAATAGTTTGTACAAAGCGGGCAGCAGGTTAAAGGTGACGCCCCGCTCAGCCATGATCCCATAAAGATCCTGTTTTGTGATCGCTTTGGTAAAGGGATTGACAAACTTCCCATCTTTGATGAAAAGGTCGATCTCGGTGGCAAGGGAGGCATAGAGAGCTTGAATCTCAGATGATAGGGTGGCCCATGATAACCCACATGGAATCTCAACCTCCGATGACTGACCAGAAGATCCAAAAAGAGCGGTTCCGTACGAGACCTGACTTGTCTGGGTGCTGCCACTAGGAGTCGAGGTAGTCTTCGAGATGGAAGAGGGTGTAGTTGATTTTGTCAGCGGGAGTTTTGGAGGTACTTTTCCCAGGCTGGATCGGTCTTTCAAGCCGGCTGCAGAGCTTTGAGGCATGTTTACCTGGGCCTCTCGCTCTACGATGCTGCTCCAATCTCCAAAGGGCTCTGCAGGTGGGAGGTCGATTGGGGTGAAATCGGACGGGGCCTTATCGAGGAGTGCCAATAAAGCTGGATCCTGAGAGAGCGAGTCCTCCGAATATTTAAAGGCTGATGAAACCGCCTCTACCAGCAAAGAGATGTTTTGTTGGGAAGTGGGTTCCGGTAGGTCCTTAACAAGATCTTGGATTTTAGAATCGATCTCTCTTGATACCTTGAATGGAGAGGATGACGGTGTAGACATTGTTGTTTACAAAAGCAGGTAAGATAAAGAATTCGCCAAAAGTAAATATTTTAGTGAGTTTTCCTGAATATTATCTATTTTTCAAGCTATGTACGCAACATTTCTCGCTGCCGACAACGAGCCGAAATGGCCACAAAACTCGGTAAACGGATCGTGCTTGAGGCCCCAAAACATTTCATTACGAAACCTCGCCGTCCAAGAAAAACCCCAACTTCTCCACAACCAAAGTTCATTGCTTCGGAGCTTCCGATGAACTTTATTCTCGGAAGGTTTAGCAGCCTCGTGACAACACTAAACACCTCACGGTGACGATCGAACACAGATGCTCCAGATCATACAGCTATGTCCACAGTTCTTGATAACTGTCAACCAAGAGCAGAATCGCCAACAAAACACGCACAGCGGAACAGGCTAGAGGACCAACAACATCTACTGAAACCTCGCCTTCCGAAACAACGCCGAAAGGGCGGCAGATACTGTAACCCGTAAAACTGGTGTGATTAGCGGGACCTCAGACACCACACAAGGATATGTCTACAGCAGAGCAGCAGTAGCAGGACGCCAACGGGCGACGTGCAGCGACCAGATGCAAGAGATCAACGAAACGTTCTTCAAGGAGCTCACGCTGACGAGTGTCGACATCGTAGCGGAGAACTGCTTAAGAACCAGGAGGATGACGAAAAGACTGTGTGACTGCGGTACGGCGACGTGTAGGTATCACAACAGAAGTCTACGACAATAGTGTTCGACACCGGCTTATCTTTCTCCATTGGGACCGCACCTGACACGCTCCTTTCGAGGAGGAAGATGAGAGCTGACTGTTTGACCATGGAGAGCTACGCACATCGCTTCTTCGCGTACGACAGTCACGCTTGCAGCAGCAAAACCCTAGAGCTGGAGTTAGTTTCCGTCATCTTTCCACGCAGAAGTTGTCAAGGCTACCTACAAGAACGACCCTCTACGAAGATACGCAGAACGTCACATGCAAAAGACTCAGCATCAAGCGCGCACAGCTTGTCTTTGGCAACCCTGCAGCGCAACAACAAGAAACATGCCCGATTAGGATTAGTTTTCCTAGACAAAACCAAGCGATGAACACAGCTTTAACTGCTGTGAACTAAAAGGCATACTGCCAACAAAAATACAAATCCAGGATGACTGACGGACCCAAATCAACAAATGAAACCTCGCCATCCTGTGATCGGAAGATGTTATCCATCTGGATAATAGGGCACATTTATGTTATGTGTTGTCTTGCGTTAATTTGTGATGTCTCTTATTTATGCATTTGTAAGGTTCTATGTGTTCGTGATATGTTAATCCTTTGTAGTAATTAATTTCTTTTATTTTTGTAACATGGCTATAACTATAAGGTGTGTTACGGGTATAAATATTTGTTACAATTATAAGACAGAATAATTGTTTAATGTGTTAAAAGTTCATTATTTGTGCGTTCTTTGTGATGTATGTTATATTTTACATTGTACATATTCACATAATTTTAATGCACATTTATAGGGTTCTGGAAAAAAAAGGCCCATGAAATGCAATCCCACTTTGATTGCCAACTTGCAGGCTATTCCGGGCAGCGGTCAAGTACTAGAGATGTAAACCTTTCCCTGCCACGGACTTCAAGTTATTGATCTCAAGTATCGAACCCTGAAACGGGATGCCCGATTAGGATTAGTTTTCCTAGACAAAACCAAGCTATGAACACAGCAACAAATGCTGTGAACTATAAGGCAAACTGCCAAATAAAATACAATTCCAGGATGACTGATGGACCCAAACCAATGCATGAAACCTCGTCATCCTGTGATCGGAAGATGTTATCCATCTGGATAATAGGGCAAATTTATGTTATGTGTCGTGTTGCGTCAATTTGTGATGTCTGTATATTGTGCATTTGTAAGGTTCTCTATGTGTATCAGAAGTGTCAATCCGATGTAGTAATTAAATTTCTTTTATTTTTGTAACATGGCGCCCAACGTGGGAGCTGTGTCCACTTGTGATGTTTCTTGTTTGTGCATTTATAAGGTTTTATGTGTTCGTGATATGCTAATTCTTTGTAATAATTAGTTTCTTTTATTTTGTAACATGGCGCCCCACGTTGGGCGCCATGTTACAAAAATAAAAGAAATTAATTATTTCAAAGGATTAACGCATCACGATACACAGAGAACCTTATAAATGCACAAACAAGAAACGTCACAAGTGGACACAGCACAACACATAACATAAATGTGCCCTGTTATCCAGATGGATAACTCCTTCCGATCACAGAATGATGAGGTTTCATTTATTAGTTTGGGTCCATCAGTCATCCTGAAATTGTATTTTAGTTGGCATTTTGCCTTTTAGTTCACATCATTTGTTGCTGTGTTCATAGCTTGGTTTTGTCTAGGAAAACTAATCCTAATCGGGCATCCCGTTTCGGGTTTCGATACTAGAGCTTTATGACTTGAAGTCTGTGCCAGGGAAAGGATTACGTCTCTAGTACTTAATCGCGGCCCGAAATGGCCTGAATGTTGGCAATCGAAGTAGGATTGCAATTCATGAGCCTCTATTCTGCTAGAACCCTATAAATGTTAATTAATACTAGGGGAATATTTACAAGTTAAAATTCAACATGTAACACAAAGGACGCAAGAATATTAAACTTTGAACACATTAAACAATTATTTTGTCTTATTAATGTTACAAATATTTATACCCGTAACAGCATGAAATTGTTTTTAAGTACTTAGTATTTGTACCTATCATAAAGGTAGGTTTATATGCCTTCATCGACAAAAAATTGTTTTGAAAAATGTTCAAACAATATTAAGTTTTTTATTAATTTATCTTAAATACGGTTTTTAATATGTATCACCTTTTTTAGTTTTTGTTTCCTAAACATTTGAAATTACTTTTAAAATATTTTTCAAACATGGGCGTATAAAAGAGTACATATTTCTTCATGGTTTTCATGTGTTTAAAAGTTTTTATCTCAGTTCATTTTGCTCTAAAAATTAGAGGAAAACATGATTTTATTTAGAAATTGTTAACAATTATAAGGTATCCCATATACGTAACCAATGAATATTTTGACAAAAATTTAAGAGATCCTGTATGATAATGACCTCCTTATTGTATCCTTATTCAAAAAAATTTAATTCATTAGGACTATTTCATTAAAAATCATCAAATACCGCAAAAAAATGGAATGTCGCATTTTTTTATGGGTCATACTGTATACGCACATACCAAACAAGAATGATCATATTTTTATTTAATTTCCATCCACTTCTTGAAACGTGCCAGTTCAAGTGGCCCATTCGCCCCGGTATAAAAATTACAATAAATTAAAAGTAAATTTAAACTTGCTCGGTTTTGCTTTTATGAGCCCGAGCTCAGCATCAGCTGCGGTCGACCATTTCGGCGGCAGTCGGTGATCCACTCCGGGTTCATGGTGACGACGACAACGACAACGGTGGTCAAAAACAAAAGCTCTTCATCCGCGGAATTGCCACCGCGATGAGGATGAGGATGACGACGACGATGAAAATAAAGTTGGTGCAATAAATATGAATTATACGTGGCCGGGGGTGGTGAATGCGAAATTAAATTTGAATTAATGGCCCCGAAGGACACCGTCGTCGCCGAAGGCGGGCACCTGGTGGAAACTCTTGGAGACGGGGAAGTGGGTTTCACGAAATTAACGATACCGCGAGGCAGGACGCTCAATTCCGCCCTTGTCGATTTTCCACCTTACAACGCAACCAACGGAGGGAATTGTTTCGAAAGCACGGAACCTGAATTAACATTCCAACGGAAGAATTAACGAATTGCCGTGCTAGGTAGGTACCTAATAGTTGCCTGGGTGTTTCCGTGCCCGCTGCGCTACGTTGTTGGTTCCGTCTTCCAGAATAACAAAGATGCATAAACATTCCGGTTCAGGTGCGCTTTCGCTGAGTTATTGCACCGTAAAAACAGGAGCAGCAGCAGCAGCAGCAGCCGAAGCTTACAAACATAATGCAAAAATGCAGAGCTAAGCGTCTCTGCTTGCACGCGACGATGGATTGCGCCACCTACAAATACAGTGGCGAACGTTCGATTGGCGGATACGGCTAGGCTTCAACGATTTAAACATTGTAACTAACGAAACCAGTTTATTGTTGGCATCAACGTACGATGCCAAAAAAATCTAATTTGTTCATATAATTCGCTATGACTCGATATCTCTATTGCCAAACTTGACAGCTTAGACGTCCTGCGTTGCTTCGACACTGACTGTAAATGTTGAATGTAGTTGATGCAGACTGCATATCTAACCCGAGCAGAAGAAAATAACAAGGGAATAACATATTAAGGTATTTATCTTAAATACTACCATACCTTGATATGCCCTTCATTAGGTGGTAATAAGAGGCAAAATAACAAAAACATATACCAAAATTATGTATGAATAACACCTAGGAAATAACAAGTCTTGTTATTTCAATAATGAATGTATACCTAAAACTTCAAGTGCTGTATTTGTTATTCCAAAGTTATTGAATAGCAAACTAATAACATATCTTGTTATCAAATGTTTCATTTGTTCGATAACTTCATGATGTAATAGCCAATCTATCTGCCCATATTCGCATAGTCGATGTAACCACCAACGTCTGCTCTGATGGGAAAACACGATTTTATAGATTTTTTCCGAATTTACATATGCACCGACTATTTGAATGAAATAATCTGTCAGTTTCGTGGATTACAGCTACAAAAAGTGAGCCGCAATGATTTGAAGATGTTTCATGTAATTTTCCCATATTTAAAACGTGTACGTCAGTTTATGCGACCATTCAGTCGTTTTGATGAAAGATTACACGGATAAGTTGACGTAACAACCAGATTGCTATAACCGTTATGTTAGCTATTACGGTACCCGTTTTCTGAACACGTGTTAGATTTTTTTCTGGAATGTCTGTCTTCTTTTTCTTCTATATGGCTCTACGTCCCCACTGAGACTTGGCCTGCCTCGCTTCAACTTAGTGTTCTTTGAGCACTTCCACAGTTATTAATTGAAGGGCTTCCTTTGTCTGCCATTGCATGCATTTGTATATTGTGAGGCAAATGCAATGATACACCATGCCCGGGGAGTCGAAAAAAAAATAATTCCCGACCAGAACGGGAATCAAACCCGGGTCTCTGGCTGAATGTCCGTATTCTTGCGTTAAATACAATGTTTGTTGATAAGCAGCAGTCCCGAGATGTACTAACCATGGTTTCAGAAAAAAAGCTAACACGTCACATTCTGAAAACGTGAACTATCTGATAGTGCGGTCGAGCGTACCATAAAGCGTGGGCATCGTAGTAAGATTCACAGTTGGTCGGCTTTAAATCAGACCGGACCAACTGTTTTTCAATGATTATGGGAAAATGTCCTGCAAGAAATTGGGATATCAAAGCATGTGCATTATTTCTTGAAATACTATGATTCCTTGGCTTATCTTTACCTGTCCAAAAAATCGCCTAGTCCAATTTGACTTTACGCCCACCAGTTTTCTTATTTCGTTAATTGTGTGCAAAATACCGGAATTAACGGCGAGATGGACCAACCCTGGTCTTAGCCGTATCATCACCAGAAAAAAAATACCGGAATTAACATTAATACCCAGGCTCTGCGATGGATCCTAACGGCTTCTTCCAATGCACCATGCAATTAAGGCAGTCTATGTTGAAAAGGTTATTTTATGCCTTATCCAAAATATGGTGTTGTAAGTAACTATTTATTAATAAATACCTTAGTAATATTTACAATTTTTTGAGATTTACTTGATAAACTGAAACATTAAGTGTCCTCATATTCGACAAATTACGAGATGTTACGAAACTAATTTCATTTTATTAACCTTGTACTATTCCTCTACACTAAGTTTCTACAATTAAATTAGTAAACATCAAAAGCTCATACACCCAACGCCTAATCAGATAGATAGGGATTTAATTTATCTAAGTTTTGGAGGATGTTTACGACTGGGAAGTAATGTTGAACTGTTGTGGCTTTCTCAGTCTAACAGGATTAAAACGGCTATGCCAAACTCCTGACCGTTTCACTTTTGTTAGACTGAAAAGCCACAACAGTTCAGTAGTATAGTTTCAATGATGGTTTTGAAACAAAACGTACAACTTATAATAGTTTTGCTGTGGAATGATTTTACTCGTGGCTAATCATGAGTTTACTATATCATTAATCAATCAGGTGCCACAAAAACTCACGTTTCGGGTTTCAATGAGTTTGCTTCAAGCACTTAGTAAGTAGCTGAAAGGGAGTTTGAGGAGTTTACGTCGTAATTCAGAGGAAGCGATAGAGATCTACCACAACCATCCATACAAAAAATATAACTGTTCATACATGAGGTGTTTGGATTCTATACTTAGGAGATTTGACAAACACCCATTTTAGAGTAATTTAAAGTAAGTACGTTAACTGCGAACAATACTCGCCGCTAACCAGGATCACGGCATATGGCGGTGTTGCATGAACTACGAATTGTACCAAGTAAATAAATCGATACAGTATGAACCCAATTTTGTCAGCCCCACAAACTTTTTGCTCTCATTAACTTACGGTCAACTTCAACTAATTCAATCATGTTCATCACTAAACTACTGCTGAAAATCTATTTAGATATTTAAAGAGAACAAAAAAATGTGTCCCCGAAACAGGCTGACAAAATCGGTTAACTGATGTATAATGAAGCGGATAAAACACGGCAGGCTGCGGTGGGCTGGGTACGTAGCTCGTATGCCAGAGAATGACAAACTTATACCATATTAGCAGAGAACCAGGGAGGAGCCGTTGGCTTCGTGATAGGGCGCGCACGTGGGCCTTTTGGGTCTTCCTCAACTGCATTTTGCGGCCCTAAGGGGCTCCAAAATCTCAGGGCGACTGGAAGCGATTGATCCAGGACTAAGACCAGTGGAAACGATTACTTCAATCGGCGTAGAGTCACCATTACGAGTTGTAGGCTATCAAGTATCAATTTGTTAAATTATTCGCATGTTGTTGTCAAAGCATCATAAATGTTCCAGTATCTATATTGCATCCATAATAAGTATTAAACATAATTGAGAATATACACTATTAAAGTTGTTGATATTGAAAATGATTTTCAGGCATCTGAAATCAAATAATTAGATATCTCAAATATAAATTATGTTTATGTCAATAAATTATCTTAATAAATTATCTCAATAAATTATGTTCAATCACGATTTATGGGGAGTTTTTAGTTTTCTTGTACACAGACGTCAGTATTGCGACCACATGGTGGTTACGTCAAAACGTTCTTTTCAATATACTCACATGTTTTAGAACAAATACATTTTTTTAATAATTGGAGCATATGCTATACATGGTGTAGGATATGTAAAGCTAAAAAAGTGGATTTTGACCTATGTGGCGTTTACGTCACCTATGCGAATATGGGCAGTGTAGCTTAGTTGGTTAAAGCGCCGGACTAGCGATAACGGAGTCGTGGGTTCGAATCCCACCAAAACAAGTGGTAATTTTTTCACAAATTTATCTCTCAATTTGCCAATTAAACGTACTTTGCCTAAAATACTTCAAGTTTTTACGTCTATTTCAGACATACTAGCCGACTGATATAGCCGGAAAAGGGCAATAAAATCATTGTCATACATGAGTTGCGTTCTCTCTAGCGCAGTTGGACGGCCGTGCGTCCGTCCGCGTTGAGCGCTCAACGCATACTGAGTTTGCACCGATCATATGGTTGGTGACGAAGTATGTGTCAGTCGAGCTTCAATATCAACATTCTAAAAACAATACGCGCACACTTGTTGTTGGTAGGCCGCGAGAGTGCGGGAGATTGGCATCTAAGAGCCGAAAGAGAGATAAAGTTGTGAAAGACGGACCCGGTTTAGGGTGGTGCTTCGAATCCAGTTTGACTTTCTATTCTGCAGAGTTGTAACTTGTTCTGTAGCTTAGTTGGTTAAAGCGCCGGACTAGCGATAACGGAGTCGTGGGTTCGAATCTCACCAAAACAAGTGGTAATTTTTTCACAAATTTATCTCTCAATTTGCCAATTAAACGTACTTTGCCTAAAATACTTCAAGTTTTTACGAGAAAAAAACTATTTGAAAATTCTTTCTCAACGTTTTTTGACGTATCATATGTAGGCAAGATACAGTAAAAAAATCAGCTCAATTGGAGCATTGATTACGGAGAATGAGATGTGTGAAGTGAGCGACTTTGCTTAAAAATAGAACAAAAATTGGTTTCAAATCATCAACCTTGTATGGAAAGTCGAAAAAATTTACGCTCTACTGTAATTTTTTTCATTCGCGTTTTCGAACTCAGGGCATGATTCTACACCAAAAACGATCATCAGCTTACCGAGTTCAAAAATGTTGTAAACTAGTGTTACAAAATGAACGTCGTTGAAGTAAAACAAGAACATCAGTAGCCCCAAGTGATAGGGGGTATTTTGAATGAGTCTTTGAAGCTATTCCCGAGCAGAAGGTCATACCTTACAAATACCATGCGAAGAGCAACATGTGCTCTAATAACTAAAATTGTTATTGCTGCGGTATTCTACGAAATGTTATGAGAACATCACAATAAAAGTTGGAGGTATTTGAGCAGAGTTTGGTATCGATGTAGTATTTGTTGGTTTAGCAGTGAAAATAATCGAATAACAAAGAACAAGTTACAACTCTGCAGAATAGAAAGTCAAACTGGATTCGAAGCACCACCCTAAACCGGGTCCGTCTTTCACAACTTTATCTCTCTTTCGGCTCTTAGATGCCAATCTGTTACACCTTGTTACACGCGCCACTTTCTTTGTTTTGCGACTGCCCAGCTTCGAGAACTGATGATGTCAACTGATAGACCTTGAACTGCTTCGTACTAGGAGGGACATCATCGGAGCTTTGTTTATCTATCGCGGATACCCTAGAGCAAATCAATTTAAATGGTTGTTAAGAATGCTTCGGAAAAATGTTTCGCAGAAACTGCTTCTGCTTTGAACAATTTACACAGTTTAGGGCACACTTAACGGTAAATAAATGGTGTTTAACCTACAAAATCACATCTTTACAGTCAGGTCGTTTTTCTACGACTGCATAAATGAAATCTCGATACATAAATGTTTGTCATCGTGTTTGTTTGATCATAACGACACTCAACGTGCAAATACTCATCAGCTTCGGCGCTCCCGCTTCCAAATCGCCATCGTCATCATTCGACAGTGCAAATCGATCCACCACAGCATTCGGGTGCTGAGCCATTCTCATCGCCGATATCTATCGCCAATCGTTTTTAACATTAGATCTTCAATCGTTTTTCGTTATGTGTAACTCTATCGTTTTGTAATTTGACCCAATGACTATGTGTATAATTAGATTGTAGTGACGTTAGTTTAAGAATAAATGCACTATTTATTCAATAAAGTGGTGATCTGTTGATAGTAGAAAAACGGACCATAAAAAGAACATTCATTTTCGTTGATGAAACATCACGTCTGCTGAAACCCTGCGCTATACGAACAGTGTTATTTTAGCATGATTCATACAGTGAGACATTTTTACGTGATTTGGGGCCCTGGAGGAAGCGGAGCACCTTCGAACTGGGTTAATGGTGAGTACACTGGCGCTAGATATCCGTATTTCATGGACCCGGAAGGCACTGCAGGTCAACTCCAATACCTTCGAATGGCGGCTGTCTACGGAAGCATACCGCATGATCCTTTTCTCCTCCGGATGTCGGACTCGAAAGTGCCATAGGCGGTGAAATCGACGGAGCCTTCAAGGAAAACAGAGGAATGGCCTACGTCCTCAAAGTAAGAAGCCCGGATCAATTCAGGCGTCTACTTACGATGAACAAGCTAGCCGATGGAACGGAAATCAAGATCTCCGAACATCCGACGATGAACCAGCGTATGTGTGTTGTCTCCAACCCCGACGTCACAAGCCTCTCGGATGACTTCTTGACCGCGCAGTTTTCCCCTCAAGGTATTAAAGCTGTCCACAGAATCCGCAGGAAAAGCGCTAGCGGCGACTGGGAAAACACACCGACGATTATCGTCACGATTTCAGGAACGGTAATCTCTCCGCACGTCGACCTCGGTTAGTTGCGGTGTCGTACACTCGATTACTATCCGTCTCCGATTCTATGTTTCCACTGCTGGGAGTATGGCCACACTGGGAAGCGAACAGCCCACTCGGAAGCCAACAGCCCACTCGAGTCTGTGGAAGATGTTCCAAAAACCATACCACCGGATCCAACAACCCAGAAGGAATCACGATGGAACGTGCTAACGCAAGCCAAACCGATACTTTAATACACACCTCCGAGCACCCAATGCAGCAGTGCACTGAGGCTGCTTACTGCAAGCACTGAAAAGCAAACGACCATCCGGTTTCAAGCCGGAAATGCCCGATGGATGAAGCATGTGTAAACTCCAGAGAAAATCTGCAATCGATTCTTCCCACTGGAAGCGACTCGTCCATAACCGGCAAACGACCACTGAAAAAACAGGATCCACACGGACTCCTCCTCTGGCCCCTCAAAATCCAAGCGGAACTCTAAGTCCTACAAAGGAAAAGGTGGCGGCAGTAATTGACACCACTCCGGAATTTGACCTACACTCAGTCCTCCCAAACGGCCTATGCACTACTCGTTAAACTGTTTTCCAACATTCCTCTGCGAATCCCTCATCTGAAGACGAATTGAACAACGTGCTGACTGGGTGTAGTATCAACTTATCCAAAACAACCAACATCACCAACGAATTGGAAGGAAGAAGAGAGGTAACATGGGCTTTGGACAGCTAAGGCCCCATCAGTGCGGACGTTATACCCCAACCGGAACTGATGGACAACCCTTGGCATCCTGGCAGAACTGTATCACATACTATTTAAAATAGACACTACACCGTCTTCAGCCAGAGGCTGCACAGACTGAACATTACATACACGAGACAACCGACAACACACATAACACCCAGTGGCCCAATGGAGAATTTTCCGTTTGACGAAAAGTTTTCCCCGACTGGAGCGGGAATCGAACCCGCACTCCGAGGCTTACGAAACGCCTAGACGACTGACGCCGCTAACCGCACGGCCACGAAGCCCACATACTAATCTGGCCGTACCGGAACCGGCGGATAACCTCTGGCACTCGACATAGTCTGGAAGAGGGACGCACAAAGGACCTCGGTTCTGTTCCCCTCAGGAACCCGTCCACCGTAGCCTCCCAATTTTCGCGGTATGGACGATGGTGGGTTCTCTTAGCAGCTGATGCAGCTCGTGGTTCTTTCGCCTTCTCCAAGTCCCGTCTTCCATCTGCACTCCGCCGTAGATGGTACGCAACACCTTCCGTTCGAATACTCCAAGGCCGCGTTGGTCCTCTACACGTAGGATCCATGTTTCGTGCCCATAGAAAACGACCGGTCTAATCAGCGTTTAGTAGATAGTTAACTTAGTGTTACGGCGAACTTATTCGATCGTAGAGTTCTGCGGAGTCCAAAGTAAGCACGATTTCCTGCCACAATGCGCCTCTGAATTTCTCTGCTGGTGTCGTTGTCGGTGGTCACCAGTGAGCCCAAGTACACGAATTCTTCAACCGCCTCGATTTCATCACCGTCGATATAAATTCGGGGTGGCGGGCGCGATGATTCCTCCCTGGAGCCTTTTGCCATCATGTACTTTGTCTTCGACACATTAATGACTAATCCGATTCGCCTGGCTTCACTCTTTAGTCGGATGTTCGTTTCCGCCATCGTCTCAAATTTACGAGCAATAATATCAAATTCATCAGCGAAACCAAGCAGCTGAACGGACTTCGTGAAAATCGTTCCACTCGTGTTTATCCCCGCTCTCCTAATTACACCCTCTAAAGCAATGTTGAACAGCAAGCACGAAAGACCATCACCTTGCCGTAACCCTCTGCGAGATTCGAAGGGACTCGAGAGTGTCCCTGATACTCGAACTACGCACATCACTCGATCCATCGTCGCCTTGATCAATCGTATCAGTTCATCCGGGAATCCGTATTCGTGCATAATCTGCCATAGCTGTTCTCGATCGATTGTATCATACGCCGCACATTGGGCAAAATCAAGCCGTAAAGGTGGAAAAAATTAATAACTTTCTTAATACAAGACACTATGCGACCATCAATGGCTTTTTCGAAAGCAAATTTTCTCAAGAATTGGTTGGTGGATGATTCATGTACGGGCAACTTCTCTAAAGCGAGTTATAGAGCCCGTTTTACCCCAGTTCCCCCTGAAATTTGTGAATTTTTGTTATTTTACGGCACTTGTTATGATTCTAATGATTATTTCGCTGGGATACCATCGCCCCACTCCCATTGAGTAACGTTACATACAAAAAGTTATTAAAATGTTGGAATTTCAGGGTGTTGTGGGGTCAATTAGGCAATGGTATATTTTCAAGGTAGAAATTCATTTTTTATTTTTATTTATGATTTTTTACGTGAAAATAACTAAATAAATGATCGAATACACATGGTTTATTCCTAAAGAAACCATTTTTGGCGAGTTTAATCTCAAATTATTTGTTATATTCAAGTTTTCCCGCATACAAATATGAGTAGTTCCCATCCTTATACCACCGATTCCAAACATTTCCAAACGATGAGCCATTGCTTATATACTCCAAAAATATCCTAAATGTTGTTTGCGCATAGCCCCATACCCGGGTAGAGGTGAAGTACTGACGATCAAAACGTGATATTGGTTTGATTGATATAAGAGATAAAAGATCTGAAAATAAGATCTGAAAAATGTTCCTGAAACATCTGAACAATATTAAAATTTGATATTTCAAGATCAAACGAATAGCTTGCTGCTATTGGTTAGATCTTACAAAATCTAAATATGATCTGATGATGATGTTCCAGGAGTAAATTTTAGATATTATTTTTAGATCTTTTATCTCTTATATCAATCAAACCAATATCACATTTTGATCTCAATAACAAAATATGCTATTATCGAGCTCTTTTCCTCTACCCGGGTAGACGGGAGGTGACGGCAGCATATAGTTTTAAAGCTTAGTTTACCCAAACTCCCCTATAAACTTATTTTTTATTGTTTTTAAATTAAAACATCTTTACCTTGAAACTTCTATGCATGATTTGAGTTAATATTGACGAAGAGCTAACCAGTAATATCTCTACATCCTATGAAATTTGGAAATTTAGGGTACAATGGGGTTAAATGAGAAAAAAAAACATTCAAAAAGCTTGAATGACCAAATAAGTTGACAAATAGCTTGTTTGGCAGATAATTTCTATACGAATGATTCTTGTACTTACGACATTGCTTCAGCGGGGTGTAAAGCCTGTTTCACCCCAATTTCCCTAAAAGTATAATCAAATTGTTCCATTGCAGTTAATATAATATATCATTCATATTATGACATTCTGATTCCAATGAGTATACATGAAAGATGTTATAAATATGACGTTTGGGGGATAATGGGGCAAAATATGCTGCTGCTTATTTCTCGGAATTTTGGTATTGAAGATGAAGAAATTTATAATCAATACGTGAAATAATATTTAAAATCCTTGTCGCACACTTCCATTATTGACCATTTCAAGCATTTCATGAAGAAGAGCTGTCGCGTGAATTTGAGAATATCCAAACTGCTGCTTGCCGATAGACTTTATGGAGGTTGTAGTAACATATTGTAGTAAAAAGTCTCCAAAATGCATTCGTTATATTTTTGTAAACGAAATAGCAACTTAAACATCAAAAAGGTATTTATTTTATTTTGCTATACACTAATAATTATATGAAAGTCTTATTTCACTTAGCCAAGTACACTACCCGTCATAAGTATATACTCAAAAAATGTATTGCAACAATATTGTATCGCATTTACTCACCTTGATATCTCCAATACCTTTCAAAGATGCTGTCTTCATCAATGTTATTCAGAATCCCAAAGGCAACAACTTTTCTGAAAGCGGCATTTTTGTAGGTGTTCTGGTTTTAGAGATATCGAGGTAAGTTAGGGTGATTCAATATTATTGCAATACTTTTTGTGAGTCTCTATGACGGATAGTGTATGTCTTTTAGTAATAGATACTAGATTTCCTAAGCACATCTCTTTGCACATCTGATCATAATCTAAGTCACCTTCATCTGGCATCTTCCCGTTTGTGCGGTAGTACAATTTCATCGTTTTTATAAAGACATACTGCCATTATATTAGATGAATTTTGCTCTGGGGATGATTTCCTTGCCAGATGTTCTCGAACAAATTGATGTCGTATATGCAGTATTTCGCCTGCTTATTCGCTAACGAAGATCAGTGGTGGATATGGTCAATGCAAAAGAAAAGTTTAGTAATTAATCAAGTTCAAATGCACAAAAAACAAAACTCTTCAGGTTAGATATAAATTCCTCAAGATGTTGGTATTGACTTGATTTTTTGTATTCGGCTAGATAATTTGCTGTACGTACTGTGCAAAATCGGACAAACTGTCCAAAAAGTCTTGCACCCTACATTACATACACTCAATTCTTTCTTTGCACGGGTTGTTTTTCGACATAACTCAATCAATTTTTAATCAATCCACATTAAAATTGACGTATACGAAAAATCAAGTCAATATGTTGATACACACATCAATTATGAGGATATGCTGTCGTTCATGTGACATTATGTCAAGGGAATTTCAATAATGCCAAACCCCGGACCGACAAAAAATCGAACCCAACACTCTCAGCACGGTTTTGCTGGATACTCGCGCGTTTAGCGCTTCGGCTATATGTGTTCTACCTGTGCATTAATCAGTCATTAATGAACTCGTATGGATATTATCTTTCAAACAAGTTATTTGTCAACTTATATGGTCATTCAAGCTTTTTGAATGTTTTTTTTTTCATTTAACCCCATTGTACCCTAAATTTCCAAATTTCATAGGATGCAGTGATATTACTGGTTAGCTCTTCATCAATATTAACTCATATCATGCATAGAAGCTTCAAGTTTAAGTTGTTTTAATTTAAAAACAATAAAAAATATGTTTATAGGGGAGTTTGGGTAAACTAAGCTCTAAAACTATATGCTGCCGTCACCTCCCGTCTATGAGGCTATGCGCAAACAACATTTAGGATATTTTTGGAGTATATAAGCAATGGCTCATCGTTTGGAAATGTTTGGAATCGGTGGTATAAGGATGGGAACTACTCATATTTGTATGCGGGAAAACTTAAATATAACCAATAATTTGCAATCAAACTCGCCAAAAATGGTTTCTTTAGGAATAAACCATGTGTATTCGATCATTTATTTAGTTATTGTCACGTAAAAAATCATAAATTAAAATAAAAAATGAATTTCAACCTTGAAAATATACCATTGCCTAATTGACCCCACAACACCCTAAAATTCCAACATTTTAATAACTTTTTGTATGTAACGTTACTCAATGGGAGTGGGGCGATGGTATCCCAGCGAAATAATCATTAAAATCATAACAAGCGCCGTAAAATAACAGAAATTCACAAATTTTAGGGGGAACTGGGGTAAAACGGGCTCTATAACTCGCTTCAGAGAAGTTGCCCGTACATGAATCATCCACCAACCAATTCTTGAGAAAATTTGCTTTCGAAAAAGCCATTGATGGTCACATAGTGTCTCGTATTAAGAAAGTTATTAATTTTTTCCACCTTTGGGCTTGATTTTGCCCAATGTGCGCCGATTTGAAATCAATGAACAAGTGATGTGTGGGCACGTTGTATTTGCGGCATTTCTGCAACACCTGGCGGATGGCGAACATCTGGTCCGTTGTAGCGCGTTCACCCATAAATCCAGCCTGATATTGCCTCACGAACTCTCTTGCAATCGGTGATAGACGGCGGCATAACATTTGAGAGAGTATCTTGTAGGCAGCGCTCAGTAGTGTGATCGCGCGGTAGTTCCCGCAATCCAACTTGTCGCCCTTTTTGTAGATGGGACACACGATACCTTCCATCCATTCCTCCGGTAATACTTTCTCCTCCCAAATCTTGGTAATGACCCAGTGTAGTGCTCTCACCAGTGCTTCTCCACCGTATTTTAGAAGCTCACTTGGTAGTTGATCTGCCCCAGCGGCTTTGTTGTTTTTCAACCGGCCAACCTCCTCCTCAATCTCTTGGAGGTCAGGGGCCGGAAGTCTTTCGTCCTGTGTACACACTCCTGAATCTGTTACCACGCCACCTTCGGTACTTGCAACGTCGCCATTGAGGTGCTCATCGTCATGCATGGAAGTGACCATCGGCCAATCTTGGTCGCCCTAGCGGGAAGCACCACACCTAGTACCTCCAGGAGGCCCAGATAGAAATTCGACCAGGCGGACTGGACCAGCTTCCAAGAGCAGATTGAAGCCCGGCTTGATGGCAACCATCCGGCAAACATCATAGACCTCTCCGCCCTCATCGGCAAGGCAGCAATGGACTCGATTCCGCGAACCAGCCCCAACCCGGGCCGGAAGGCGCTCCACTGGTAGACAGACGAGGTTAAGAATTCACTCAAGGCCCGGCGGAAAGCCCTGAGGCGCTTGAAGAGACTACCAATCGGACATTCAGATCGAGGAAAAACTGTCAACGAATGGCGCGAGGCCCGCAATAATTGTCGACTAATCATCCGAGAAGCGAAAGACGCGTCATGGACCTCGTTCCTAGAACAGATAAGCGACAACCAATCTGCATCTGATCTTTGGGAGCGACTAAATGCCTTGCAAGGGAAACAATGACAGAAAGGGCTCGCCAACCATTTCGGTGAAGCTTCATCAATCAATCGGTACAGCGATTCCTTCATCAGGCGCCACCCGGTAGCTGCGACATCCATCTCCAATTTTGTAGTGCCTCCGGATCATGGACAGAACTTTAATCTCCATTTCACGATGGAACATACTCTTCGCCTTTCGAAAGGCCAAAGGCAATTCAGCTGGCTTGGACGATATCGCTTACCCGATGCTCCGAAAGCTCTCCCAGCTCGGCAAGCAGCTTCTCTCGGACACCATCAATAAAGAATGGCTGAACGATACCCTGCCCAGAAGTTGGGGACACAGCATCGTCATCCCAATCCCAAAAGGCGCGGGGCCCACACATACTGTAGACAATTTTCGGCCAATCACCCTTACCAGCTGCGTTGCCAGAGTGATGGAACGCCTGGTGAATCGACGTCTTGTGCATCATTTGGAAGGTATGGGCAGTCTGGATCACAGGCAGCACGCCTTCAGGGCTGGACACGGTACAGGGACGAACATGGCAGCGCTGGGTCAAATTTTAGACCAAGCAATGGATAGAGGAGACCATGTTGAAGTGGCATCGTTAGATCTGGCTTACAACAGGGCCTGGATGCCGGGGGTCCTGCAACAACTCATCGACTGGGGCGTAACTGGACACTGTCTCCATTTCATCAAACTCTAATTCACCATCCGAACCTTTCAGGCTGCTATAGGAAATCACCGCTCAAAATCCAGCGCTGAGGAAACCGGAGTCCGCCAGGGCTAGGTGGTGATAGCGGTCACTCTTTTCCTGGTGGCAATGAATAGTGTTTTTAGAGTTCTACCAGCTGGAATGAATATCTTGGTCTACGCCGAAGACGTTCTCCTGCTAGTCACCGGTAAGGATTCCAAAATTATACGTAAGAAACTGAAAGCTGCAGTTGCGGCAGTTGGCGGATGGGCGACCAACGAATACATGTAATTCTTTTATAAAGGCTTCAAATAATTCTTTCAGAAATTCTTCTCAGATTCTTGTTAAGAAATTTCATCAAAGAATCCCTCAGCCATTTCTAAAAAAAAATTCATAAAAACTTCTAAAAAGAATTCCTAAAAATATGTTCAATGACTTCCTTCAAAAATCTCCTCACGGATTCAGAGATATCTCCGAAGCTTCTTTCTAGAATATCGATTCGGGGGAATGGTTTCCAGTTTGATGCTATTGAAAACGTACTCTTATACTTTCATCCGATGTTTCGGACACATTTATTATGCCTTCTTCGTAGGAATTTACAATGTCCCGTAAAACAAAGGCACAATAAATGTGTCCGAATCGTCGGATGGAAACATAAGAATACGTTTTCCATTGTAACAAACTGGAAGCCATTACCCCGAGTCAACATATCACAGTCGTTTCTCTAAGAAAGTTCTAGAATATCTTTAGAGTTTCCTTCAGAAATTTCCTTTAGGAATTCCCATATAAACTCTTCATGGATTTCCTCATATTTTTTCTCAGGAGTTTTTTTAGAGACTTCGAGACTTTTATTTTCTTTTTAACCATCGGCGATCTTTCGAAAGATCTCCCATGGATTCATTCATGAATAACTTCAGCTATTCTTCCAGGGACATCCTCAAACTAATCAAAGAAATCCAGTGATTCCTTTAGAAATCACTCCAGAGATTCCATTAGAAATATCTTCTACGGGTTCGTTCAGAAAACACTGCAGAAACTCCTAAAAAAGCTTCCAAGAATTCTTTCGGAAATGCCTTCATCGGTTCCATCAGAAATTCATCCGGGATTATTAAGGAAAAGTTTTCAAGAAGTATTTCAGACAATGCTCTAAGAACTTCTTCAAAAACTTACGAAGAAATCCTTTAGTACATCTTCCATGATTTTTTTTCAAAAATCCTAAAGAAATTCGCAAAATCTTCTAAGCGTTTTTCTTTAGAAAATCTATCAGGCATTTTTTTAAACTATCAGGGATTTGTTTAGAACATTTTTCACACATACATCTAGTAATTTCTTCGAGGGCTTTTAAACGAAATATTCCAGAAATGTCCTCAAAAAATCCTCAAAGGATTATTTTGAAAAATCTTCCACGGATTCCTCGAGAAATTTTTTATGAGAAATTTTTAGAAAATCGTTTATAAGTTCCTCTATAGAAACTCTTCCTTTTTTCCAATTTTCCAATGAGTGCTCAAGAAAATATTCCATAGATTTCTTCCGAAATTGGTTCACGGACTACTTTAATAAATCGTCCATGATTTTTTTTTCAGAAATTGTTCCATGGATGTCTTAGAAAATCCTCCAGGGATTCCTTTTCGGAAATCTTAAACAGCTTTCTTCAGAAGTGTCCTCAGAGGATTTCCAGGATTTTTTTTTTTCAGAGAATCAGAAATGCTAAATTCATCCAGTAACTTCTCCAAAATTTCCTTCGGAAATTCCTCGGAGATTCCTTTTGGAAAACATTCCTTGGATTTATCACAAAACTACTCGATCGATTTCTGCAGAAATTTTTCCAGTTATTTGTTTATGAAGTTTTCAAGGATTGGTCCCGAAATTCCTCCAGCGGATCCATGAAAAGTATTTCCAGAGATCTATCCAGGAAATATTCAGATATTATTCAAAGAATTTCTTTACCAACTTTTTCAAAGTATCCTTTAGAATGTCTTAAGAATTCCTTTTTCCAGGGATTGCTTCAGATTTTTTTCTACGAATTTCTTTACATTTTTTTTCGAGAATATATTAGAAAATTTTGTCAGGAATTCCATCCGACATTCTTTCAAGGATGTATTAAAAATAGCATCCAGGGAGTCCTTTGAAAATTGTTCCACAGATTGCAACAGGTATTCCTTAGGCTTTTCTTTACAAGCTCCTCCATATATTCCATCAGAATTTCCTCTAAGGATTCAATTGGAAGCTCTCACTGGAATATCTTCAGGGTTTTTTTCAGACATTCCTGCAAGAATTTTCCAAAGATTCTTAAACAATACATGTTTTATTTATTTTTATTTATTTTTATGTAAAACGTGCCTGTAAGAGCAAGTTTCAGATGCAGTTGCAGTTCCTCCACAATAAATATCTCTTATGATGACAAAAAGCTAATACCGATTGCATGCCATTTCAACAAAGAGATGCACTCAAGGGAGATAAGTTATACAAGGTGGTTTTTATATATTTTTTGATGAATTATTGATCAGATTACGAAAAATCATCCAAATAATGTGCATAGAGCAAACAACTGAAGTAATTTCCAAAAGGGATGCACGTATAGGGGTGCCAAACTTAGGAAAACTTGAGTATCCAGCTCTGACTTTACCATGACAGCACTAGTAGCCTGTGAAGAGTGCAGAGTGTTGGGGCAGTGAGGAATTGACAATTGAACAGTGCCGAGTGGTAAGTAAGGAGTTTCGCGAGATAAGTGAAAAGTGAGGAGTGAGCAGTGAATAAGGAAGAGGGTGTGAAGCAATGAGAAAAGTGAGGAAGTGAGGACCGAGGAGTGAGCAGTGAGTAGTAGGAGTAAGCAGTGACTACTAATTATTGAACAGTGTAGAGTGAGATGTAAGAAACTCTGGATGAAGCGTGAGCAATGAAGAGTGAGAAGGGAGTAGAGAGGAATGAGCAGTGAAAAGTGAATGGTGAATTGATATTTCCGCTGACGAACGCAGATTCATCATTTACGCCGCCCAGAATCATCATCCTTGTCTAAAGTCGCATCCCTTTTACAGGCAATACAATCACATAGGGTGCCGAACCACTTGGGTAGTGGCTGGTGTTTTGGACACTTTTTCGCAATAACTCAGTTAATTTCAGACCAATTGATTTGAATTTTTGTACAAGGCTAGATACTGTACGTATCTCACCGCATACAAAAAACGATGTCAATTGGTTCAAATGATTTGTACAATCTTTCGTTCGGTATTCTTGTAAGGCATCTCCTAATTTTGAATTAAGTTCCAGAAATCAAGGTTTCCATCCCACATCTGAATTGTGGGGAAACACTGTTGTTTTAATAAAAGAGTTATTTATTCTGACATGATCTACTTAGTAAAACGTCAAAGCCTACTACAGGCAATGAGACGCGAGCAGTCAAGAGTGAGAAGTAAGAAATTAAGAAGTGAACTGTAAATACTTTAAGGAATTGACAGTGAAGGAGTTAGAAGTGTGAAGTGAGGAAAAATTGAGGAGTGAGTAATGATGAGTGAGCAGTGAAGAGTGATCAGTGAGAAGAGATGAATGGGAAGTAAGTAGTGTTAAATAAGGAGTGAGCAGTGAAGAGTTTGAATTGAGTAGTGAAGGCTGAGCAATGAGGAGTGTGGATCAGTGAGCTGTGACTAGAGTGATCAGTGAAAAGTGAGAAGGGAACTGCAAGGAATGGGCGAATAAAAGTGAAGTGTAAGAAGTGTTAGAAGTGAGAAGTTCATAAGTTGCCACGTGTACGTAAACTATGAAAATGTATGTGTTTTGTAACTCACTAACTCTCACTCATGCATCCTGAGCACCCCAGGGGTACATAGTGCCGTGCGAAGAATTGGCCTAAGTAAAAATTCACGAAAAAGAAAAGGAAACAAACAAGTTCATAGGGCCAGCGTAAAAGATCTCCATCCTGGGCGGGCTGCTTGCTTAAGCCTTGACCTAAGCTCAGGTCAGATTCCTTTCGATTTTCTTGATTTCCTTATTGAGGCTTCGTCGCCACGAGCCATTGGGCCTGCATTTGAGCAATTCGATGGAATGGCACGTTATCCGGGAATGCCGAAAATCTCTGTGCGAATCTTGGATTGGACATTCTCTGGGAATCCTGATATAATCTGCGAAATTCAACATGGGACAGCCTATGTAGAATAACACTAGTTTACAGCATTTTTGAACTCGGTAAGCTGATGATCATTTTTGGTGTAGAATCATGCCCTGAGTTCGAAAACGCGAATGAAAAAAATTACAGTAGTGCGGAAATTTTTTCGACTTTCCATACAAGGTTGATAATTTGAAATCGATTTTCGTTCTATTTTTAAGCAAAGTCGCTCACTTCGCACATCTCATTCTCCGTAATCAATGCTCCGATTAAGCTGAATTTTTTACTGTAACTCGTTCACATATGATTTGTCAAATAAACGTTGAGAAAGAATTTTTAGATTGTTTTTTTGTTATTGAAAAAAATACATTTCTCCATGTATTTTTGGAAATTTTGCTAAAATTTAAGCAGATCGTCCCCAAAGCTCGCTAATATCTTAAATTTCATCAATCTGACGCAAAACCTGCATTCAGATGATCGAATGGTATTGTATAGCTTTTAATTTATAGAAAAAGATTGAAAATTGGGCGAACAAAACGCAAGATATTTGAATTTTAGTAAATTCCATATTTTAAAAAGTTGTAAAACTCAATATTAAGCAAAAACTCAAAAACTGCTCTACTTAAAATTTCTTGAAGCACGGTTTTGAAATCAGCGCTAAATTGTACTTCAAAAATTTTGGTCGTTAACAGCAGTTCACGACTTTCGTTTTATTTTGTAAACTAGTGTAATTTGACATGGGACAGCTCATGATGAAATTCGTGAATATTGGTAGATTTGTCGGTATTGCATTGATTGATTGATTGATTTGTCTTTATTATAGAGACTTTCAGCCCTTGGCTGGTTCGTCTCTTCCGGCATTGCAGTCTCACCAAAGTTTTTCTTAGAAAAAAATAAAGTTAATTGAAGGTGTATGAAATATTTTGTTCATACTTCAATGATAAATGCCAATCGTAACCCTATCCTGATAGGTTTACTTTGTTTTTGTATAACACTGGTCCGTTGGAAAGGAGAGAATTAGCAAGTAAAATAAATTTCAAAAAAAAAAAATAAAAAAGAAGTTATTCCACCCTAAATATTTTTTTTTTTTGGTTTTTATTTCTATGTATTTTAACTAATGCTAATTCTACACTTGAATCCACCCTAAATAATGTAAAATATGTTTCGGAAATTGGTTTTTGCATCGCCATCGAGAATTACTTTGCCAGTTTTTTTTTTAGATTTCTTTTTCAATGCCTTTGTATTTTATTGTATTTGTTTTCATTCCTCCGCTTCAACAATTCCTTTAGGGATTCCCTCAACATTTTTTTTTTTGGAAAACTATTTTGAAATTTCTTCAAAAATTTGTTGGTAAATTGCTTCAAATCCCTCGGATTTTTTTTTTTGGAAGTTGCTTTTAATTTTTTTGAAAATGTCAAAGGCAGCTTCTACGGAAATTTAACTAGAAATTATATCCGCTAGGCAGGAAGAAATATGAAAATGAAATTGCCATAATAATTCCCAATGAAATTTCCAAAACACAAACTGTCTGAGAAGTTTCCGAGAAATTTTCAACGATATTTCCTAAGGATAATCTAAAAAAACTTAATGTGTCAAAGAAATTTCAGTGGAAATTTTCACAAGCATTCACAAAGAAATTTCTGAAGGGCGTCCCTAAAAATATACTGAAGGAATTTTGGCATGCATTCTCAGAAGAATGTTCAAGAAATTAAGAAGTAATTTCCGACCGGCTTTACAAAGGCAATGCCAGAGAAAATCCTAAAGGAATTGCTGAAGGACTCCTCAAAGGAATAACTGAAGGCGTTACCGGAATAATTTTCAGATGATTTAGCGAATGATTTTCCAAAGCAATTTCTGAAAGAATTGTCAAAAAAAATTCGGAAAGAGTTGCCGACGAATCGTTCAAAGAAAATCATCAAAAAGCCGCATATATATTTGCCTAAGTTTTCAAAGGAATTGTCGATAAAATTCCTAGAAAAAAGTTAGAAGCAAATATGAAAGGAATTGCCAAGAACATTCTCTCATAAACTCCCGCATTTTTTTTTTTTTTCAAAAGCATATCTGAAGAATCCCCGAAGAAGTTGTCTGAAGGATTTGCAGAAGGAATTCACAAAAGAAATTGGTAAATTCCTTCTGCATGAAATTTATGAAGAGATTACCGAAAGATTCCCCATAATAATATAGTGATGTTCATACCTGCACGCACCTGAATGCAAACAAAGTGACCGTTAAATTGATTCCCGTTGTTACTAATCGAATGTCTGCGACTGTACTTCCCCAACGAATGTATGTTTTGCATCAGCACTGCTTGTCGAGTGCGGAAAACTGAAGAAGCAAAACCCGAACCCCAGCGACGACGACGACGGCGCAGGGAGCAAAAGCAGCTTAGCTGAGGCGGATTAACGTGTTGTTGCCCGTCGCGTACCTTTCTGGTGTTGTTGTTACTGTAGGAGGCGGAACAGTTCGGTGAAGTAGGAAACAGACAAGCATTTGCACTAGCTTGCACCCCGAATATTCTTCGTGGGGAAGAACAAGGAAAAAAAAACTACTGTGGAAACAGAGCTGATGCTCCAAGAGAAATGTTGTTGTTTGAGAAATGTTTTGTTTTTGAAAATTATCCATTTTCACATGTGGTGCTTCGGTTGGGGGTTGGGTTCGGTCCAGTGGAGTTTGGATGAGCTGTTTCTTTAAGCGTTTTAGCGTCTATTTATTTGTGTGGAAAAGAAAATTTCAAAATGCTTTAAAAAAGCTTTCTACCGAAAATAAATCTCTTTTTTACAAGCTTCAGTAACGTCGAACAAGCATATGTGGATTTTTCTCAGTTAAAACAAGTTCTGTTACATGGCGACCGTGACATGAAAATATTTTTTTTATTTTTAGTTTATTATCCTCTAAATTTGCTTTTCAATATATTACAAAAATGTATTGTAGGTTTCTCAGAAGTGAGATTCAAATTTCGATTTGATCAGCACTTTTATTTTGATCAAGATTGGATGGTAATTCTGTTTACACATTTGTACAAATGTTTCATATTACATGGCGACCATGATACAGTTTTTTTTTTACCAAATCATCTTCCCTTTCCTCCGCCTCTTTCTGTACCTCCCTAACATAAGCGACGCTCAAAATAGATTTCCAAAATGATGAACTTCGCATTTTTTCTGATGGGTCTCACCACGACCTTCCGCAAACTTCTACCGAACAAATAAAGCGCATCATCAGTGAAAGAGAAAAGAAATCAAAATTAATTGACGCTTACCCAAAAGGGATATCATTCGAAATGGACACCGTCGGGAAAGTTAGTCAGAAGTAATTAAGTCAGTCGGTCAATATGGCCCTTGGGCCGTGATCTTTGCTTTTACGGGATTCAACTAGAACCAATTCAACAGATGGTGGCTCTAATTGAGGATATTAATTAGATGTGAAAAAAATCTGGTTGGAATAAGAAGTCATTTCTCAAAAATCAAATTAACTTTTGAGTTATAGCAAGCAATGAATCCGTATTCCTTGTGCAGTGCAAAATTCGTAATTCACTACTTCAATCTGATAAGCGTGAAACATTCTCATCTTATCAGAAAACTGAAGTGCACAAGTGGTACATATATTATCCAAAATCCCAAAGCAGACATTCAAGCTGTCCATCGGCATTTTTTTTTTCGGATCCCAAAAAGGGGTACACACTGCTTCCGAGCTAGCCCCAAAAGCAATGTCCGGAGAGGACAAGTGGCCTCACTTAAATAGGTCTATAAAATATGCCAAGAAAGGACAAATGAGAAAACACGCCCCGAACCCACTTCAGTGCATCGAAAGCTGGAAGATACGGAAAGGGTCGGAAAAGGGGGCCTTCGGGGTTATTATTTTCTTGGGGTTTTTATTATGCCAGTTAATATATTTGGCATGTGCCATGCCATGCCGGCCTCCATCCGGTAGAATGGAAAACTTTTACGATAGCCACCCCGGTTGGGACGTTCGTTCGCTCACCCGAAAGTGTTGTGCATTCCAAATTTGAGCTGGCCCGTTGCTTTCCTCGTCAAATGTCGGTGAGCAATGTGACACACAAATTGTCTCGTCAAAGATATCACGCAGTTCTCTCTGACGCTCGAATGATGGCCAGGCTTGGGTCTGATGTCCCGAATAGAAAATAATTATAAGATTTCCTCCAACAGTAAACTACTTGTTGGAGGAAATCTTGTAATTCTTTACGGGTAACAGAAGTAAAATTGAATTGTAAATGGTTTTTATTTTCAACCAGTTCAACTGAATTACAATTGTACCTCGTTTAAATATCAATTGAAATTCACATAACAATAGACTGAAATTCAGTCGAGTATTAAATGATTTACTATTGAATATCGATGATCAGTGGAGTTCAAACGATCAATATCAATTTCAATTTCAATCCCAATTTCAAACTCAATTTCTCTCGCAGTTTCAATCTCAATTTCAATTAAGCTAGAACTTGATTCAAACTAAATTAACATTAAACAGAAAGTCAATGGAGATTCCGGTTCAATTCAATTATTCAAGAATGGAAATCCAATTGATACTCAATTTAAATGAAAATTATATTCAAATGACATTCAATCGAATATCAATTGACATTCAATTGAAATTTAACTGATTTTCACTTCAATTTCGATTGATAGTCAACTTAATTTCGTTTGATATTCAATTCAATTTCAATTGATATTCAATTGAATTTCAATTGATATTCAATTGAATTTCAATTGACATTCGGTTAAATTTCAATTGAGACTCAACTGAAATTCTATTGATATTAAATTTAAATTCAATTGATATGCAATTTTGAATTGAATTTCAAATGATGTACAATTTAATCGTAATTGATACTCATTTGAATCAACTTGATAATCAAGTGAAATCCAGATGATACTCAACTGATATACAAATGAAATTTAATTTAATTCATTTCAGTATCAACGCAGACACGCCTTCCCAGTCAGGTCACCGGTCGAGCCTGTAAATATTGTTAGACAAAAACTTATTATTAAATAAAGTCTTGTAATCTCGAACGCCCATATACACATATTAGAATAAATCCAATTTATTATGTTACTTCAAAGTTGAAAGAGAGAGCGCTTTGGCAAAGTATCCGAAGACAATGGACCACTGAGAGGCACTGGTATGGGAGGTACGAAGGGTTTTGTTTTCTTGGCATTGGCATGAGTCTACTGTCGGCTCTGTGTCTTTTCATCATCATCATCGTTGTCGTCGTCGCCCTAGTGCTTCTGCTTGGGTGAAGTAATCGAGAGCCCGACGACCAAGGATCAACGGTCGGTCTTTGTGGGTCGGTTGAAGGATGGCAAGTCGATGGAAGAAACAGCTCCAACAATGGAGCACAAAAAGCGCCACATGCTCAGACGGCTGGTGTGTATGTGTGTGTGCGTACGTGTGCCAAAGCCATTGTTGGCGGGATATCTTGGCTTCCCTTCGATTGGGGGCACCGAGTGCTGGAGTGATTTGATGGGGCGCTTGTGTGAACATCGTGGGTGTGGTTTATGTTGTCAAAATGTTAAGGAGCTTTCTTTGAGGTCGTCCAAGTGGGTTAATGAGTTTAATTAGGATTCAGAGTGCGGAAAATTTGGGTCGAATGACAATGTGGCGCGAATATGTCGCAAAAGATTTTCATTTCATTGTTGTTTCCCGTTTTCTTCAAGGAAGCCACCACATAAGGTTTGATTTTCTATTTAAAGAATTTGTAAATATTTTCCTAAGATTCAATTGAAACTTCTCGATTCTTCTTGAGAGTCACTTGAGATACGACGGATTTATTGAGTTTTGTTAAGATTCAATTGAGATTTAATTGAGATTCATTAAGATTCTATTGAGATTCAAAAGAGATGCAATTGAGATTCAATAGAGATTCAATAGAGATTTAATTGAGATTTAATTGAGATTCAATTGAGATTCAATTGAGATTCAATTGAGATTCAATTGAGATTCAATTGAGATTCAATTGAGATTCAATTGAGATTCAATTGAGATTCAATTGAGATTCAATTGAGATTCAATTGAGATTCAATTGAGATTCAATTGAGATTCAATTGAGATTCAATTGAGATTCAATTGAGATTCAATTGAGATTCAATTGAGATTCAATTGAGATTCAATTGAGATTCAATTGAGATTCAATTGAGATTCAATTGAGATTCAATTGAGATTCAATTGAGATTCAATTGAGATTCAATTGAGATTCAATTGAGATTCAATTGAGATTCAATTGAGATTCCATTGAGATCAAATTGAGATTTAATTGAGATTTAATTGAGATTCAAATGAGATTAAATTTTGGTTCAATTGAGATTAAATTGAGATTCAATTGAGATTCAATTTAGATTTAATTGAGATTCAACTAATATTCAATTGAGGTTCAATCGAAATTCAATTGAGATTTCATTGAGATTCGATTGAGATTCAAATGAGATTCAATTGAAATTTAATTGAGAGACAATAGAAATTCAATGTAAAGTCAATGAAGAGTCAATTGAGACTCAATTGAGATTCGATTCGATTTCGATTCGATTTCGATTCGATTTCGATTCGATTTCGATTCGATTTCGATTCGATTTCGATTCGATTTCGATTCGATTTCGATTCGATTTCGATTCGATTTCGATTCGATTTCGATTCGATTTCGATTCGATTTCGATTCGATTTCGATTCGATTTCGATTCGATTTCGATTCGATTTCGATTCGATTTCGATTCGATTTCGATTCGATTTCGATTCGATTTCGATTCGATTTCGATTCGATTTCGATTCGATTTCGATTCGATTTCGATTCGATTTCGATTCGATTTCGATTCGATTTCGATTCGATTTCGATTCGATTTCGATTCGATTTCGATTCGATTTCGATTCGATTTCGATTCGATTTCGATTCGATATCGATTCGATTTCGATTCGATTTCGATTCGATTTCGATTCGATTTCGATTCGATTTCGATTCGATTTCGATTCGATTTCGATTCGATTTCGATTCGATTTCGATTCGATTTCGATTCGATTTCGATTCGATTTCGATTCGATTTCGATTCGATTTCGATTCGATTTCGATTCGATTTCGATTCGATTTCGATTCGATTTCGATTCGATTTCGATTCGATTTCGATTCGATTTCGATTCGATTTCGATTCGATTTCGATTCGATTTCGATTCGATTTCGATTCGATTTCGATTCGATTTCGATTCGATTTCGATTCGATTTCGATTCGATTTCGATTCGATTTCGATTCGATTTCGATTCGATTTCGATTCGATTTCGATTCGATTTCGATTCGATTTCGATTCGATTTCGATTCGATTTCGATTCGATTTCGATTCGATTTCGATTCGATTTCGATTCGATTTCGATTCGATTTCGATCCGATTTCGATCCGATTTCGATCCGATTTCGATTCGATTTCGATTCGATTTCGATTCGATTTCGATTCGATTTCGATTCGATTTCGATTCGATTTCGATTCGATTTCGATTCGATTTCGATTCGATTTCGATTCGATTTCGATTCGATTTCGATTCGATTTCGATTCGATTTCGATTCGATTTCGATTCGATTTCGATTCGATTTCGATTCGATTTCGATTCGATTTCGATTCGATTTCGATTCGATTTCGATTCGATTTCGATTCGATTTCGATTCGATTTCGATTCGATTTCGATTCGATTTCGATTCGATTTCGATTCGATTTCGATTAGATTTCGATTCGATTTCGATTCGATTTCGATTCGATTTCGATTCGATTTCGATTCGATTTCGATTCGATTTCGATTCGATTTCGATTCGATTTCGATTCGATTTCGATTCGATTTCGATTCGATTTCGATTCGATTTCGATTCGATTTCGATTCGATTTCGATTCGATTTCGATTCGATTTCGATTCGATTTCGATTCGATTTCGATTCGATTTCGATTCGATTTCGATTCGATTTCGATTCGATTTCGATTCGATTTCGATTCGATTTCGATTCGATTTCGATTCGATTTTTATTCGATTTCGATTCGATTTCGATTCGATTTTCATTCCCAAGAATGTTTCTTCTACTTCAAATAGACAAGCATAATTCAACACGTGTTCAAGGACAAAGGTAGTTTTCCGCTCATTACTTTCTCACTCAGTGTCGGCCAAAGCCAGTCAGTCAGTGTCATGCGAGATTTCTACCCTACCAATTATAGCTGATTTCTTTTCATGGTACACTGACAACACACACGCTCGCTCGATCGCACAGCTAGCTTAATTCTATGGAAGGAAAAGGTCCAAACTGCTAATTAAAACGAGTCAGAAGGACGGTCAGTACAGTTTTACGACGTAAAGAACTTAATAAAACTGGTAGATTCTAGGAAACGTCCACCTCATGAAAAATTCAATTCGTTCCCACAAGCTGTCCAAGATGGGAAGAAGATCGATTATCCGGAAAATGGGACCGCCGCATTCGATGTCACTCAGTTTGTGTGTGTCATGATTCGATATGGAGGGCAAAACTCTAGTCCCTTGTCCATCGTAAAAATCGACCACAACGATGAGTAGTACCAATATAACACGGTGACCAGTAAAACTCTAACCAAAGATGCAAACATAAATATTTATGCTGATGATGACTCCAAAAGGGCCCCGTCGATATCGTCTTTGTCGGTGACATCGTAACATTGAATGGACATATAGTAGACAAGGAACGACGGATTTCAAAATCAGAAAAGATAAACATTCAACTGATGGGACGATTTTCAAACGTCGCCGCCGCACTCTAATATATCCCCCCCCCCTTCTGGGAAGCTCTTTAGTTGTATAGTAAGCTCTGGTGGATTTTATTACGGTCGTAGGCAGGTTTTATGAGATCCAAAATCACCACATTTGCTGTGAAGGACTCCCCTAGCGTGGAACCATCCGAACCACGACGGTGGTTGGATCGGTAATGGAATCGTATAAATATTACTACCCCAGTCGTAAGCTACAAAAACTGCTGGAATGCGAGTTCATCCCTCCTGGTACTAGTTTTATGTACTAGGTTAGCGAGCAGGAAAAAAAAAACACATGAGTTAGCACAATCAAATATGCTACATGAGATATTTCAAGGACAAAATAGTTACAGTCGAATGCCAGTGGCCGTTTCATTGCTCACGATATTGCGCTTCAGAATAGCAGTAGCAGCATAGAAGCGAATCGACCGCAGTGAGAAACGGCAGCACGATGATTGCTGTAAGTGCAAGAAAGAATGGATCGAAACGATATGCGGAGGTTTGATCCAAACGTCAAAGGTGTGCGCTGCAGGACTGCGCCAGTATCCGTCATGTGCAATAGCCGGGAAGGAAATTTGCTGATAGACAAAACAATGGTGGCTCCCAGGAGGAAGAAGCATTTCGAAGATTTATTGAATTGTAACAATGTAACAGGATTTACATAGCTGATGACGGTGAAGAGGTGGAACCACCAACACTGGATGAGGTTAAGAAGGTACTTAAAGAGCTGAAACCAGCAAGGCTGCGAAGGACGCGATCCTGGTTGAACTTCTTAAGCACGGAAGTGAGCAGCTACTTACATCAATCAATTCATTAGATTCTTATGAAGATATTAGAGGATGAAGAATTGCCTTTAGCTGGTTGAATGGCCTCATTTGCCCAAGCAGCCCAAACAACACAGAGCACATATAAGAGTGAGCAAACTACAGAGGGATTACCCATTTTATTTCGGCGTACGAGAAACTTTTGCGTATCCTGTTCAACAGACGGAGACCTCTTGAGGACAGGTTCGCTGATGATAGTCCACAAAACAGGTAAACTCCAACTCAAGGTGTCAAGCGACCTGTGCCGTGGAATGAAAGGTCTAGAGGGCGAAAAAGACGCTCGATCATTAACGAAGCCTGCGGGGCACCTGGGAACTTATTACTTACTTACTTAAGGGCTGTCCATAAACCACGTGGTCATTTTTTGGGAGATTTCGAACCCCCCCGCGTGGTTTATTGTTCATACAAAAAATAAATAAATTTGTGTGGACCGTGGTCTTTGACCTAACCCCCCCCTAACATTCACCCATGGTGTTGCAGAGGGCCGAATTGAAAGATATCCATCCTGGACAATTGCCCGCCATATCGCCTTGACCTGTGACCAAGTCAAATTTCTGCTACGATGTCCTGCTGAGTTCCAATTTAACGCTTGCTTGCAGATTTCGTTCCCGTCCCTGCGGAGAGTGTGGCCGACCCACGTCCACTTTCGCTCCCGAATTTCTGTCGCAACCGGCTTTTGATGACATCGACGATGGAGCTCCACGATGCAGATCCAATTGTGAGGTCACCATGCACGAATTATATACCACAGGCATCTATTGATGAAGACCTGCAGCCGTTGAGTGTTCTCCACTGATACACACCAGGTTACACTGGCCTGGGAAACGCTCAGAGTAATTTGTCACTCGCTGCGTTAATGCAGTGCTCTGGCGTGGTGAACTCTGACCTGAGACCCTGCAAAACCCCCGTTTTGGTGTACTAACAGAAATGGATTTCTGGCATGGAGGGGGCTGTGTAGTAGCCGGCCATCAAGCCGGCCTCTCATGACAACTGGAGCAGCAGCAGAATCCGTGAAGTTAAAGGTGCCGAAGGCTACCCAGATAGAGGCCTTCATATTCGCGGTACCCCAGCCGGAAGGGTACGACAGACGCGATCGCTTACTACAAGCAACCGCAGAAGCGTTTGAGGCAGCTGCTAGGAGAGGATCAGGAATGCCGGCAAATCGAACATCGAACTGGGAAGAGTGGGCCAGAAAAGGCCGTCCCAAGGTGGCGTAGGAGGCAGGGGATGGCAATAATGTGTAGGTCGCCAGCTTCTATTGATTAGGGCGGGCCAGGAGGGAGACGCCCCCTGGACCCTTGTGGACAGGAAAAAGAAGAAGAAGAAGAAACCGGAGGTACAGGATCGTAGGGACACCAGACCAAGGAAAGGTAGGAGGGCAGGTGCCAAGTGCGAGAAGGATGACGCACTCGTCATCAAGACTGAAGAGTCCAAGTACTCGCAAGTCTCAAAGGCGATAAGGAGCGACGCCAAGCTCGTGGTGCTGGAAGCCGACGTACGCAGTATAAGACGTTCTCGTTTAGGTGAAATGCTCCTCGAGCCCAAGCGCGACAAAGAGCGCAAGGGCCCCGCCCACAAAAATCTGACAGAAGAG
Organism: Aedes albopictus; assembly: GCF_035046485.1. Taxonomy (NCBI): domain Eukaryota; kingdom Metazoa; phylum Arthropoda; class Insecta; order Diptera; family Culicidae; genus Aedes; species Aedes albopictus. The sequence goes on along the minus strand of NC_085136.1, from coordinate 319,048,274 downwards.
GTCCTTGGTGAGCGTGTCGAGGTGAGGGCTCTCACAGCGAAGGTGACTCTGCAGGTGAAAAACCTAGACGCGATTACTGACGCGGAAGAGCTCGTAACGGCACTGCGCCTGCAGATCGAGGTGCAGGTGGCCGTCGCAGCCGTTTGGCTACGGAAAGGCCCGGCAGGGACAAATGTGTCCTTGGTGCAGCTACCTGTGGTGGACGGTAACAAGCCCGTTAAAGTAGGGAAGCTCAAGGTGAGCTGGTCAGTATGTCAACTTACCATTCACAAGCCACCGGAGGCTTGCTTAACATAAGTGGCTTGAACCGGGACACTAGTCGTGTGACTGTAAAGGCCCTGACAGGATCAAGCCATGTATGCGATGTGGAGGTGGGAGGTGAGGGCCATAAGGCACAAGGCTACACAAACCCTTCTTGATTTGTTCCGGGAAATCCGCGAACAGTAAGCACTCGATGGGAGGTCCAAGGATTCCGGCCTTCAAGAGAGTCTCAGCTGACAAGTCACAGTGCAGCTAACGCAGCTGAACCTGAGCCACTGCGACGAAGGTCAGAGACTGCTGTATCAGGGGAATGGGGAAGCCGTTTTACGAATCAGCGGGGTCAGATCCTGCTAGAGGCACTGGCTATGCTAGATGTCGATCAGCCTAATGTCGGTACCAAGAGTACCCTTAGTCGGAACGAAGCGCAATCGATTATCGACGTTACCTTTTGTAGTCCTGGCCTAACAAGTAGTTCAAACTGGAGGGTAGACGATGGCTACACTCACAGCGATCACCTGGCGGTTCGATACAGTACCGACTACAAAAACATCAGGCAGCAGGTAGAAGATGGGGCGGCTACTAAGATGGCTAGGTCAAGGCCAAGTCCTCATATGAAGAAGACATCATACTTCAACGACGAGCTACTTAGAGCGGCGCTACGCCGTTAGCGAAGCCTAATAGTAATGGTAAGCAAAGAGGTCTGCTATGAGAATTTCTGTCAGAAATCAATACGGACCCATGGGTCGATTTCTACAGAGTCGTGATGTTCAAGGCAAGAGGTATAATAGCTCCCAAGTAACAATCAGCATGCCTTGAAGGTTTATTCATGTTTTATCCTGGTTTTATACGAGCATGTCAAAAAGCTAGTTGTTCTAAATTAGTTTTATGTGGTAGTTTTTTACTTTGAACCTTTGGCGTTCCATAAAACTATCATATAACTTCTGCTATAAACATCTTCAGTTAAAGACTTGCAAGTAGACATGAATTGGTTTTATCACTTATTATATACCATTTCAATAAAACTTGCATTTGCGGTTGTTGTCAGAGAGATTTTTTTTGTAAACAAATACACAAAACTGTGAGGCAATGCATAAAACCAACAAAAGATTTCGTGGCCGCGACATAAACCAAAAAAATGCTGTGATAAAACCGCTAGTTCTATCATTAGCTCAGTTATGACTACCTCAGGAGGGTTAGCCCTATTGGAGGAATCATCAGGAAAATAGAGTTTTATCAGAAAAATATGTCGCCTAGCAGGGATAATTCATGTAAATACAGAAAAATTATTACTCAATTTTATGATTTCACGTACAGCTTAAGATCAAATTAAACCATACAACACGTTTCCGTCATTTTATTTTGTCAGAAAAATTACATAATGTCTTTTAAACTCCGCTGTGTTGAAAAAACCTTTTTTGCACCCAATTCCACCGAGTAAATTAAATGCAATTAACTTCCAAATTATGCATAGTTTGTGTGGCGCACTTAGTTTTTGTCATTATCACAGTCACATTCACCACAAATTTTCCGTGGCATGTCTCCTGACACGTATTAAATAGGAAAACAAATCTGAATTCCATATCTGCATCTTTCCAATTGATGCCTGGAAAAACAACCAAGCATAATTTATTCTGACGATCGAACATTGAGAGTGAAAAATAATCAAAACAATTATTTGACAAGTCAGAAGATGGTTTTATTTAGAAGATTGATAAAACTATGATACAACTCGAAATCCTAAGCCGGTTTGCATACGAAGTCCTGTAGACCCTAATAAGACTGGGCCAACTAGCCAGAACGTGGGCTTATTGAGGCATACAAGAACTCGAGAGCATTTTCAAGTCGGCATCAATGGTTTTATGTTTAGGATTTTTGAAACGCTAAAAAACTTTGATAAAATTTAAATTGTTACTTGGGCTCCTAAAGAGAAGTCTCCAGATATACTGGAGAGGGTCATGGAGGGGTCTGGAGGGCTCTTTCGAAGTCATGAGTCTATGGCCTCCTTTCGCGGAATCGCTGGGGACTGCAGCTGGAGTTGTGGGAAGGGTCATCGATGAGGAACTTGGGGGGTTGCAAAATATTCTAGTGTACATAAGGCCCCAGGACAAAGTATCAAACCTGACCTTAAAAGTAGCTATTGCTGAGGCTTCCGGGATGGTCAGATCTGCTATTCATAAATGCCGGACGAGAGAGTCTTCCCAGAGATTTGGAAGCGGCGAAGCCTGGTACTATTGACAAAGGCGGAGAAACCACCCGGAGAGCCGCCGGAATATACACTAATATGCGCGATCGACACGGCGGGGAATTGGCTCGCAAAAGTCATCTACAACAAACTCTTGAGGCACACTGAGGATGCAGATGGTCTCTTGAGTAGCCAGTTTCCAGGAGGGGAGGTCGACCGTAGACACTATTTTGTCGATTACAATGATCACCAAGATTACTCTCCAGCGTAAGAGGAGGGAGATTTGCTGCTGTGCAGTTATGAACCTGGATGTAAGGAACGCGTCCAATAGTGCCAGTTGGGCTCCTGCGTCTTGGGTTGGGATACCCAGTAACTTGTACAAGACTCTCGGAAACTACTTCCAGAATCGAGTATTAGCATACGACACAGGAGTGAGTTGGAAGTGCTTACACACAACCTCAAGAGCTCCACAGGGTTCACCCATGGTCCGGGTTAAGGAATGTACGATGAGGTGTTGAAGTTAAAGATCCTAGTGAGCGTGGCCTTCCCCCTTCTTTACCGATGTTCCATACACTAGGCGCCCCTCCGCCTTTTGCCGAAATTAGGAAAACCCCCTTCCGTTGGCGCTATTTCTGTGCACGGGCCTGGCTAGTGCAGACTCTATACAAGAGGTGGTCCAAGGGTTCGGAGTCGGCTACGCAGGTTATACCGGTGACCTGCGGTCGAAATCGACCCTTATAGCGATTAAGTGGCCGCGAGAGAACATCCTGGTAGCGTTGGTCTACTGGGTTGGATCCGAGCCCGCGGTTGGAAAGGGATTCACGGTAAGGGGATCCGGGGCAGGTGAAGGCCCCACTGTCAGCAACTCCTTCTGGTGTTAGTGTTACCCTTGCCTTCTGCAGGTCAGATCTGGATGCACGTAGGCATCAGTTCTTGATGTCTGCAAAACAGTTGGGCGCGGGCGTGGGGTTGGCCCTGCCGCATTCCGAGGACAAAGGGACCACTCGGGAAACTGGCTAAGCGCCAGCATGCTACCTTGGTGGACTCACCAAAGCGAGTCATCGATGTTCGTTGCTGCAAAGTTACGCTGCTAAACTTGAGGGTGTGATATGCACTAGCACATCTCTAAAGCACTGCCTTCTTGGTGGTTCCGGAGAGACGTATGGTGTGGCGACAATGGGAATGTGTTTAGTGGATCGGGGTGTTGTCCTGTCTTTTATCCTACCTGATCTCCCTGTTCAGATATCTGTTGAGCAGATTATACACCCCCCCCCATTGCTTAGAGAAGAAAAACAAAAGACCTCAGTGAGCTGGCATGTCATCAAATTAGGTTTTTTACAGTACTCCAAGAGTTATTCTTGCCTTGTTTAAACATTAATGAAACGATATTTTGTTATATTTGTAGCAATTGATTACCAATTTTAATACAATACCTGTGGAAACGTGTAACTCCAGGTTGACAATATGTACCTGTAAAAAGGAAGAGAAAAGAAAGAGATGTAGTAAAAAACATTGTAGCCTCACAAAGCAAGGTGCTGTAAAAGACAATATAAAGACAAATACAGCGTACCTCACAACTACTCTCTAGCTGACCGCCCATGAACCCTCGACCCCGTTTTGTAGCCGAATTACACAAGTTTCGGAAACTACCAGAACCAGCATCCCAAACATATCATTTGGAGGTATGCAACCGAAGTCCGAGTGTACGCCATATCTTTTAACAAGATAAACATTGCGTTGCTATTGCTTCTGCTACAACTGTTCTCTCCACCTCCGACCGAACCTACCGCAAACACATTTCAAAAAGCAACCAAACCCACATATCTATTTCTAGTGTGTTTGTGTTCGTGCTTGTGTGAGGGTACAACCACCCCGGGTCGTAACTTATACGATGTGAATTTTGCGAGCTGCTTGTTTTGTGCAACGAAGCAGCACCCCTCCCGAAAATACAAACATTCTTGGCCATAAAATTAGCTTACTTAACAGATAATATAAACATACGCCGCAACTTTTCTCTCTCGAATATCCATCCTCGTCGTCGTTGTCGTCGTCGTCGCTTTTCTGGTTCCCATTTATGGGTGGGTGGTTTATCTAGGTACCCCAACAAGATGGGTGGCGGATTTTCCGCTGGATCAGCCTCAGCAGTCGTGTCTTGGAATGCTTTGCTACGGGTGTGGGAAGGTCTGTACTGCAGCGCAGCGTAGGTCCTATTCCAATAGGCATTCGTTCATACGTGTAATCTACAAGGAAGAAGGCTGAGAAGAAGGATCATAAAAGTGAAGGTGAAAACCTCGGAACATCTGCTTTGCAGTTGTGGTGCTTTATACACGCGCAGGCAAAGATTTCTAAATAGTGGTTGCTTGCAACCCAGTGAGATCTGGTCTGCAGAACCTGGGAAGGTCTGGTCTGCAGAACCTGGGAAGGTCTTGGAGTTTATAAATTCCATTGCACCTGACTGGGAGACGACGCGTCATGGCAGAAGCTGATTACTTGACACATGGTAATTAGCTGGCTAGATGCGAATATCAAAACGGGACATGCCACAAAAGTTCAGCTTATTGGACGCAGTGGCTAAATTTCCCCAACAGGGGAGGAAAAAGGGCCCATATAGCCGAGGCGGTAAACGCACGGGTATTCAGCATGACCATGCTGAGGGTGACGGGTTCGATTCCCGGTCGGTCCAGGATCTTTTCGTAAAGGAAATTTCCTTGACTTCCTTGGGCATAGAGTATCTTCGTGCCTGCCACACGATATACGCATGCAAAATGGTCATTGGCAGAGGAAGCTCTCAGTTAATAACTGTGGAAGTGCTCATAGAACACTAAGCTGAGAAGCAGGCTTTGTCCCAGTGAGGACGTTACGCCAAGAAGAGCGAGAGAGAGAGAGAGAGAGCGAGGGAGGAAAAAAAGTGGGTGGTACCGTGTATATATAACGAATTCCGGCAGTATCTATCAAATATCAGATAAAATGTATTAACGGTTATCAGAATGCAGGGATGAGGGTATCCAGTTAACCAAGTGGTTCAGGCTATGGATCGCCAATCCGGAGACGGCGGGTCCGTTTCCCGTTCCGGTCGGGAGAATTTTCTCGACTCCCTGGGTATAGTGTATCATTGTGATTGCCTCACAATATACAAATTCATGCTATGGCAGGCAAAGAAAGTCCTTCAATTTAAACTGTGGAAGTGCTCAAAGAACTTTATGATAAAGCGAGGCAGGCCAAGTCCCAGTGGTCACTCCATATTTAACTTTTCACTTTTCACTTTTCATTGCTCACTTTTTACTCTTAATTGTTCACTTCTCTCTCCTCACTCCCCATCGTTGATAGGACAGCTGAACGATTGGAGAAATCCCAGGAGGAGTCCCTCAAAAATCCTGGGAAGAATCTTTCAAGGAATACCGGCTGAAATCCCGGCGACACGTTTACCTAAAAGAACTTCACTAGGAGTGTCTGAATATGTCTTGGCAGCCAGGCCCGTGCACAGAAATGGCGCCAAGGGAGGGTTTTTCCTAATTTCGGCAAAAGACGGAGGAGCACCTAGTGTATGGAACATCGGTAATGGAGAGGGGGGTTAAACCACCAACCCCCCTCCCTCCTTGTGCACGGGCTTGTTGGCTGCAATATTTGAAAGGATACTAGTTGGAAACCCTGAATGGATACCTGCTAGAATACTTGACAGAATCCTTTCAGGTTTTCCCAAAGCAATTACGGCAGAAATATCTGAAAGAATCCCATAGATTATGCCTGATGGAATCCTTGAAGGAATCACGGCAGGAGTCCCGATTGGAAGCTGAGCAGGAATCCCTGAAAGAATCATTGAAGAAATCTCGAAGGGAGTTTCTGAAAGAATCCCTGAAAAAATATGAAAAACCCTAAATTCCTTGAAGAATCCGTTCAGGTTTGCCTGTATAAATCTCGGTGAAATATATATTTATATATATTTTCCAATTCATTTTTGGGAGGGATCAATGAAATCACAGCAGGAATCTCTGAAGGTTTTTTTTATGAAATTCCGGAATGAATCTTTGAAGAACTCAAGCAGGAACGCCGACTAGAATACCTTAAAGAATTATTTCATAATGTTCTAAAGCAATCTCTGAAGATCCCAGGAGGAATCCTAAGGAATTCCGGAAGGAACATCTGGATACATACCAGAGGGGGTGGTGGATAGATCCTGAAAATAATCTCGAGCGGAATGCCTGAAGAAATCCCGGAAAGAATTCTTGAAGGTATTTCGAGAAAACCTCAACTCATCTTATTTCTTTATCCTTCTTTTCACCCTATTTTACTCTACTCTCTACCTTATCGTCTTCCCTGCTCTCTACCCTAACTCTCAACCCTACCGTCTGCCCTACCCTATACTCTAACCCTCATCCTACCCTCACCTTTTGCCTTGCCACACCTTCTACCATACCATCTACCCAAACTCTTCACCCTACCCTCTGTACTATCCTCCATCCTAACCTCTATCCTAACCCTCTACCGAACCCTGAACCCTACCCTTTACCCTAACCCTCTACCTTCATCCTATCTTCTACCCTTCCATTTATTCACCTAAACCCTCTCTCCTACTCTATATCCTACCTTCTACCCTACCCACTACCCTTACCTTCCACCCTACCCTTCACCCTCATCCTCCATTCTACCGCCTTCCTTACTATCATTAATAACCCTCTACTTCACCTTCTACGCTACTCTGCATACTGACTCTTTAACCTACCGTTTACCATTCTCTCTACCCTACCATCTATCCCAAACCTCTACCCTAACCCTCTAGATTACCCTCTACCCTTATCTCTACTCTGACCGTCTATTCTATCCTCTAGCGTAACCCTCTACGCTAACCCTCAACCCTAATTCATTACTTTACCCTCAAAACTACCCTTTACCCTGACTTTCTTCTCTACGCACTACCCTACCTTCCACCCTAACCTTTTACCCTGACACTCCAGCCTACCCTTAACCTTGACACTCAGCCCTACCCTCTACCCTACCCAAGCTTTTACTAAGCTTCCTTGAAATCCTGTTGCAATCTCTTGAAGTCCTCGGAACCGCTTTGAAATTCTCAGAAATCCCATAAATTCCCCCCAAAACCTCTTTGAATTCTCTTGCAAAACTCCAGATTTTTTAGGGAACACTCTTGAAATCGTTTAATCCCTCCTGAAAATACTTCATCTCATTAAACTCCCTGGAAACCCATGAAACTCCTCTAAACTCACTTTGATAAAACATCAAAAATCTCTTGAAATTTTCTGATAACCATTGAAAACACAATTACGTCCCTCTTAAATCCTATGGAATCTGTCTGGAACCATCTGTTACTCTATAAAAATCACCCAACCCTGCAACCTCACCCCCACCCATAATATTCTTGAACGGCTTGGACCGCCCTCAAAATAAAAAAAAAATCTTGTAACACCCGGACAACCCCATAATACTCCTCTGGAACTCCCTGGAATCTCTTGAATCCCTCTGAATTACCCTTGAATCCCTTCTGGAACCTCTTGAAACCAACCGAAATCCCCCAAACATCCTCCTGAAATATGAAATCCTCGCAAAACATCCTCTAAAATTCCATGAAATACCTTGAAAATTTCTGAAACCCCTCTTATACTTCATGGGGCCTACCTGAACACCTTTTGGCAACCCCTGAATTCCCCTGAAAACCTCCTGAATTCCTTTGAAGTTCCTTAAAATCCTTACGAAATCCCATACAATTAACCTTAAACCAACAAAAAACCATAAAATCCATTTAAATCCCGCTAAAACTTTCTTTAGCTTACTGAAATCTCTTGAAGTTCTACTGTAACGTCTTGAAACCCCCTTGAAATATCCCTAAATGCCCCACCAAGTAACAATGAATACTGAACAGTGAGAGTATTCGCTGAACAATAGCTGGTTAATGGTGTCAATGGGTGAACACAATGACAGCTGAATATTGGTCTGAAGTATGACTTGTTCAACCACTTTAATCAGCAATACATAGATGGCTGAATATCAAGCTGAATAGAATATTATTCAACTAGGTAACCAGCTTTAAAACATACTACAACATGCAGTATTAATCATCTGTTGTTCAACCTTTAATCAAATAATTTTTGACAGCTGACCCAAACATGGTTTTCGTGAAGTCCACGTCGCTTCTTCAGCCTCAATACAGACTAAGTTCAACTTATGTTCTTGACTAATTAGACACAACAAGTAATGCTCTTGTTTTCGAAGATATGTATACAATTGTGCCTTAAATCAGCCTTCCAATGAACGTAAAATTAGCTAAAGGTTGAATAAAATCACCAAAACTAGATGTTTATGAGCTGAATAAAGGATTGCACCTCTTCTGCTCAGATTTTGTTCAAATGAAGGCTGATTTAAAAAATTTGGAGAAACGTTTGTACAGCATCAAATTGTTACCTGTGCCATTGAACTCCTGATACTCTTCTGAAACATCTTGAAACCCCTTGAAACCCCTGAATCTCCCCTGAACTTGTCCTCCTCTCCTCTTTTTGGCGTAACGTCCTCACTGGGACAAAGCCTGCTTCTCAGCTTAGTGTTCTATGAGCACTTCCACAGCTTTTAACTGAGAGCTTCCTCTGCCAATGACCATTTTGCATGTGTATATCGTGTGGCAGGCACGAAGATACTGTATGCCCAAGGAATTCAAGGAAATTTCCTGTACGAAAAGATCCTGGAATCGAACCCGTCACCCTCAGCATGGTCATGCTGAATACCCGTGCATTTACCGCCTCGGCTATGTGGCCCCTGAACTTGTAGCTATCCTGAATTCCTCCAATTTAATTTCTAAAGTTTAATAGCTAAATCTGCCTAAATGCCATGGAATCTCTTGATAATTTCTGTAACCCTCTAATACTTTATGTATAACCTGTAATACTTCATGAAGTCTTCCGACAACCCCCTGAAATCCCTTTAACCTTCCTACGGTGTTCGGGTCAATATGACCCGGATCGCACTTTTCAGGCGCAATATCTTTTGATCCTGATTTGCTATACCTTTGAAACTTTGTGACTTTAAATCTTTTGCCAAAAACTTATTTTTAAAATTTTGACCGATAATTTTGGCCGTTTCTGAAGGGCTGGACAAAAAAGTTACGTTTAAGGTGTTCGGGTCATATTGACCCGGATTTGGTTCAATGATTTCACTGTCATTTCTCAATAAAATAATAAAGTTTTTGTACTCAAAAATATCGTTAGGGCTTAAATTTTGTGGATCCGGCTCTAAAATAAGGTTCGGTTGGATGTGGCCACTTGGAACCGACGCCAGAGGGACCATGGTTTGGCTATTTTCGCAGGAGGGTATTTTTCGCAATAAGTTATGCGAAATGCAGCTGATTTGAATGTTTGGAGTGCTAAATGCACCGAAAAAAGCAGCAGCAAACTGCCCCAACCATTAAGCTAACTGACCAGATGAGTTTTGGCTATCAGGTGGCCACGGGACTAAATCTTGAGGCCTCGGAACGGCTTCCCGGAGACCCCCGATAGGTGACCATTTTACAAATATGGTGAATCCATGCCGTGCGACATATCAAAAGTTGCAGAATTTTATGGAGAATACATCAGTGACCATGTCAGAAGCCAGAAGCAAGATTGGCCACTTGGTGGTCCCGGAACCGATTCCCGGGACCCCGGAAATGTGGCCAATTCTCGCAGTTTGTATGAGCTTGCCGTATGGCACATCGAAATTCGCAGAATTTCATCGATAATTCACCAGTCATCAAACCAGCAACTGAAGACAACATTGTCCGCTTGGTGATCTCGGAACCGGTTCCCAGGACCCCGGAAATGTGGCCAATTCTCGCAGTTTATATGAGCTTGCCGTATGGCACATCGAAATTCGCAGAATTTCATCGATAATTCACCAGTAATCAAACCAGCAACTGAAGACAACATTGTCCGCTTGATGATCTCGGAACCGGTTCCCAGGGCCGATTCCGAGGCCCCCGGAAATGTGGTCAATTCTCGATTTTTTTTTACTATGCCGTGCGACATATCTAAATTTGCAGAATTTTGTTGCGAATATATCAGTGGCCACATCAGATACGAAAAGCAGGATTGGCAACTTAGTGGTCCTGGAACAGGTTCCCGGTAACCGGTTCCCAGGACTCCGAAAATGTGGCCAATTCTCGCAGTTTGTATGACCTTGCCGTATGGCACATCAAAATTCTCAGAACATCATGTGTAGTTAATTCATCAGTCATCAAACACGCAACAGGAAACAACATTGTCCACTTGGTGGTCCCGGAGCCGGTTCCCAGGACCGGTTCCAAGGACCCCCAAAGTGTGATCAATTCCCGATTTTTTTTTTACCATGCCGTGCGAATTTTTCATAATTTTGATGCGAATATATCAGTGGCCACATCAGATACGAAAAGCAGGAATGGCCACTTGGAGGTCCCGGACCCGGATCCGGAGGCCCCGGAAATGTGGCCAGTTCTCGCATTGTATATGACCATCTCATGTGGCACATCAAAATTCGCAGAATTTCATAGATAATTCATCAGTTATCAAACCAGCAACTGAAGACAACATTATCTACCTGGTGGTTCCGGAACAGGTTCCCGGGACAGATTCTCAAGACCTCGGCAATGAGGTCAATTCTTGCATTTTCTATGATCATGCTGTCCGATGCATCGAAATGTGCAGAATTTTGATGCTCACATCAGGTATCAGAGGCAGAATTAGCCACTTGGTGGTCCTGGAACCTGTTCCTAGGACCCCGAGAATGTGACCAATTCTCGCATTTTGTATGACCATCTCGTGCGGCACATCAAAATTCTCAGGATTTTATAATGAATTCATCAGTTTTCAAGCCAACTACGGGAAACAACATTGTCCACCTAGTAGTCGCGGAAGCGATTACCAGGACCCCGGAAAAGTGCTCAATTCCCGCAATGTCTTTGATCACGCTGTCCGATCTATCAAGAGTTGCAGAATTTTGATGCGAATACATCAGTGGCCAAGTTGAATGCCAAAAACAGGATTGGCAACTAGATGGTTCGAAACCCGGTTCCCTGGACACCTGGAATGTGCCGTGAGACTTATCAAAATTCATAGAATTTCATAGATAGTTCATCAATTATCGAACAACTGGAAACATCATTGTCCACCTGATGGTTCCGGAACCGGTTCTCGGAGAAATGTTGTCAATTTTGTGCTAACCCGATCACCAAATTTGCAGGGTTGTTCCAGCATTCTTGCAACATGCCCTGCTCATCGTATACTTCCGGCTTTGTCCACCTTCTGAATACTGGGTTCGCCGTACAGTGCAACGAGCTCGTGATTCATCCTTTACCGCCACTCACCCTTCTACTTAACACCGCCGAAGATTAGTACGCAACGGTCGAAACTCCAAATACTTGCAGGTTCCACTCCGTGTCTCGTGTCCATAGAGGACCACCGGTCTTATTGGCGTTTTGTTCATGGTACATTTGGTGCGTGAGTGAACCTTTTAGACCGCAGCTACTTTCACTGATGGTACGCGTTCGAATTGCACGACTAATTTTGTTAACAGCTGTCAGTAAAGATCCGATGTAGACGAATTTATCCACCTCCTCGAAGGTATCCCTGTATTTCGTTACATTACTGTCTAGACGGATCCGGTCGTGTTCCGTTCTGCCTACCAGCATGTACTTTGTGCCGCATTCACTACCACTGCGACCTTTGCTGCTTCGTGTTTCAGGCGAATGTCTGTCACCTTGTCGCAGTTCCCAGCGAAATTTGAATGAATGGATAGTTCACCTGAAACCCACATTTATGTGCAATGTGCAAATTTGCTGCATTTCCAACTTTCCGGAAACTGGGTCCTACGCCGCTAGGTGGCGAATATTTCCATGTAGTACTAACATGCTAACTTTCTTTTACATTCTGAATATTGATGAAAGTCTGAAAATTTTGATGTGCCATGAGCTTGAGCTTGATTAATCGCCAGCATTTGCTACACCAGTATCGCCAAATCAGCTTCACTCACACAAGGAACCAATGAGATAGCTGCTCGGGATATTCAGTGTTGGTAGTGTCCTATTTTTTGGCGAGAATGGCGCCTCAGGTTGCAGGTCAATGTGGAGAACGAGGGGAACATAGGCAAAACAACATAGGGGAACATAGGCAAATTTTCATAGTTGTGGCTTTCACAACCAGAGGCGAGCGCATCGTTTTTCTATGCGTTTGACGTTTCACATTAGCGCCTTCTGTTGACGATATTGCACAACACAGTGATTCGTGCAACTTTTCCACCAGGTGATGGTAGTGTGAACTGGGCGATGGATTTCCATGAAAATCGTTCACGTTGTTACGGCTGTTTGTCTATGGTATTACCATAGTCAATAAAATAATTTATTACATATCCGGGGTCCTCATATTCTGGGACTACCAAGTGAACAATGTTGCTTCCCGTAGCTGGCTCGAAAACTTATGCATTCTCCAAAAAGTCTGGAAATTGTGGTATATCGGACGGCATGGTTATTGAAAATGCGAGAACTGGCATAATGCTAGGAGGCCAGGGAACCGGTTCAGGGTCCACTTGGGGGACAATGTTATCTTCAGTAGCTGGTTTGATAACTGGAAAATTATCCATGAAATTCAACGAATTTTGATGCGCCACATGGCAGGGTCATACAAAATCAGGGAATTGGTCACATTTTCAGGGCCTCGGGAACCGGGACCACCAAGTGGGCAATGTTGGTTCCAGTTGCTGATTTGATAACTGATGAATAATCTTTGAAATTCTGCGAATTTTGTTGTCCCATACGGTAAGGTTATACAAACTGCGAAAATTGGCCACAACTCCGGGGTCCTGGGAACCGGTTCCGGGACCACCAAGTGGCTAATCCTGCCTCTGATATCTGATGTGAACATCAAAATTCTGCAAATTTTGATACATCAGACAACATGATCATAGAAAATGCATGAATTGATCACATTTCCGGAATTTTGAAAACCGGTCCCGGGAACCTGTTCTGGAACCACCAGGTGGACAACGTTATCTTCAGTTGCTGGTTTGATAACTGATGAATTATCTATGAAATTCTGCGAATTTTGATGTGCCACATGGGATGGTCGTACAAAATGTGAGAGTTGGCACCATTTCCGGAGCCTCCGGAACCAGGTCCGCGACCTCCAAGTGGCCTATCCTGCCTTTCGTATCTGATGTGGCCACTGATATATTCGCATCAAAATTCTGCAAATGTGGATGCATCGCACGGCATGGTAAAAAAACGAAAATTCACTTCATTTCCGGGGTCCTCGGAACCGGCCCTGGGAACCGGTTCCGGGACCGCCAAGCGAACAATGTTGTTTTCAGTTGCTGGTTTGATGACTAATAAATTATCTATGAAATTCTGCAAATTTCGATGTGCCATATGGCAAGGTCATACAAACTGCGAGAATTGGCCACATTTCTGGGGTCCTGGAACCCGTTCCGGGACCACCAAGGGCTAATCCTGCCTCTGATATCTGATGTGAGTACTGATGGCTTCGCATCAAAATTCGGCAAATTTCGATGATCAGACAACATGATTATAGAAAATTCAATAATGGACTACATTTCCGGGATTTTGAAAACCGGTCCCGGGAACCTGTTCCGGGACCACTAAGTGGCCAATCCTGCTTTTCGTGCCTGATGTGGCCACTGATACATTCACATCAAAATTCTGAAAAATTCGCACGGCATGGTAAATAAAATCGAGAATTGATCACACTTTAGGGGTCCTTGGAACCGGTCCTGGGAACCGGCTCCGGGACCACCAAGTGGACAATGTTGTTTCCTGTTGCTTGTTTGATGACTGATGAATTACCTACACATGATATTCTGAGAATTTTGTTGTGCCATACGGCAAGGCCATACAAACTGCGAGAATTTGTCACATTTTCGGAGTCCTGGGAACCGGTTACCGGGAACCTGTTCCAGGACCACTAAGTGGCCAATCCTGCTTTTCGTATCTGATGTGGCCACTGATATATTCGCAACAAAATTCTGCAAATTTAGATATGTCGCACGGCATAGTAAAAAAAAAAATCGAGAATTGACCACATTTCCGGGGGCCTCGGAATCGGCCCTGGGAACCGGTTCCGAGATCATCAAGCGGACAATGTTGTCTTCAGTTGCTGGTTTGATTACTGGTGAATTATCGATGAAATTCTGCGAATTTCGATGTGCCATACGGCAAGCTCATATAAACTGCGAGAATTGGCCACATTTCCGGGGTCCTGGGAACCGGTTCCGAGATCACCAAGCGGACAATGTTGTCTTCAGTTGCTGGTTTGATGACTGGTGAATTATCGATGAAATTCTGCGAATTTCGATGTGCCATACGGCAAGCTCATACAAACTGCGAGAATTGGCCACATTTCCGGGGTCCCGGGAATCGGTTCCGGGACCACCAAGTGGCCAATCTTGCTTCTGGCTTCTGACATGGTCACTGATGTATTCTCCATAAAATTCTGCAACTTTTGATATGTCGCACGGCATGGATTCACCATATTTGTAAAATGGTCACCTATCGGGGGTCTCCGGGAAGCCGTTCCGAGGCCTCAAGATTTAGTCCCGTGGCCACCTGATAGCCAAAACTCATCTGGTCAGTTAGCTTAATGGTTGGGGCAGTTTGCTGCTGCTTTTTTCGGTGCATTTAGCACTCCAAACATTCAAATCAGCTGCATTTCGCATAACTTATTGCGAAAAATACCCTCCTGCGAAAATAGCCAAACCATGGTCCCTCTGGCGTCGGTTCCAAGTGGCCACATCCAACCGAACCTTATTTTAGAGCCGGATCCACAAAATTTAAGCCCTAACGATATTTTTGAGTACAAAAACTTTATTATTTTATTGAGAAATGACAGTGAAATCATTGAACCAAATCCGGGTCAATATGACCCGAACACCTTAAACGTAACTTTTTTGAGCACCTTCGGAAGGTTAAATCACCCTAATGCCACGGAACAGCTCCTAAAACCTCTTGGCACTCCCCAGAAATCCTCAAAAGCCCCTCTGAAATCTATTAAAGTTCCCTCGACTCCCCCTGTCATCGAAATTTCATGAAGCCCTCTGAAAACTCTTCAAACCCCCCTGAATCCCTCTGATCAGCCAAAAAACTCCCATGAAATCTCCCTGAAATTTCTTAATAACATCACTTAATCCCTTGAATCCCCTGAAATCTCTTTACGCCTCTGAAACTCCCTTGAATCCATTCTGAAAAATTTTGAAACCATCTCAAATTTCCCAGAAATTCTTTCGAAACTCCATGAAATCCGCGTGAAAATTCCCCCTCGTGAAAATAAACCCCTCCTAATACTTCATTAAGCCTTCCTGAACACTCCCTGAAACTCAAGACGCTCTCTGCAACTTCTTGAAATACTCCTGGAGCCCTAATAAACTCCATAATTCTCCCATAATTCCCTGAAACCCATTAATGGCCTCATGGAATCCTTTGAAATTTCTTAAAATCTTTACTAAATCTCCTGAAAAGCTTATAAAAAACCTCATGAAACATCTTGAAGACCTCTGAAATGCCCCTCAAACTCCCTGTAGCTTATCTGAAACGTCTTGAAACCTCGTTGCATTCCTCCAAAACTACCTGATATTCCTCTGAATCTCCCTTGAACCACTTGAAGCTCTCTAAAACTGCCTGAAGTTCTATGAAACCCTCATCAAACCATTCTAATACTCCATGAACATTGCTTGAACCCTCCTAATACTTCATGAAGCTTTTCTGAAACCATCTGAAATTCCTTAAAAATCGCCCTAATCTAACAGAACACCTACTAAAATCCCTGTATACTCCACAAAAAATCCATAAAAAGCTCTTCTGAAATCCTTTTGAACCACACCTCCAACCCCCCACCCCCCCTGATAGCGGAATTCGAAAACACCTCTGAAATCAATGAAGCCCTCCCTCTGAAACCTCATCAAATCCCCCTGAAACCCTCTGAGTAACCATGAATCCCCATGAAACCTCCCTGAAACGTCTTAATAACCTCATGAAGTCTCTTGAATCCCCTGAAACCTCTTGTAGGACTCACGAAATTCTATAAAATCCCCTAAAATCCTTAAAAACCTCATGACATCCTCTGAAGCCTTCTGTAGCTCCCGAAAGAATTCCCTCGGCTGCCACTGAAACCCCTCTCAAACTCCCTATAAATCTTGTAAAACGCCTTTAACCCCCTGGAAGTCTCCCAGCCTGAAAGATTCCTGATACTTCTCTGAAACTTCCTGAAACCATTTCCGGGGTTTGAAGGGATTTATGATACTCATTTGAACTTGCTGAAGGCGGATTCAGAATATCTTCAAGGTCAGTGCTGTCAAGATTCTCGTAGAATTTCTTAGAGTGATTTTAGCTAGAATTCCTCTAGTGATATCTCTTAGTATCCCTTCAAAATGCATTCCTGTCCATGGGTTTCTATGCTAATTTCACCAGGGATAACATTTTAGGAATTCCCCCCAGAAATTTTCCGTGGCACTTCTTCCGGAGTTTCCCAAGAGATTTCCCAAAAGATTCATCTTGAAACTGTTCCGCGGGTTCCCTCAGAATGTTTAGGGTTAACTACATCATTTTAAGCTTTTATTTTTTACTTATTTCTTCAGGAATTCCTCCAAAAACTTTTCAAGAATTTCATCTTGGAGTTTCCAAAGGTATCTCCAGGTGTTTTTGAAAAATTTCTTGAGACATTCCATCAAGGATTTCTTGGAGAGTCTTCCAGTAATTCCTTGAAGAATTTTTCAGTAATTTTTGTGCAATTTTTGGAACAACTTCTGAAAAATATCTGGAAGAATATCTGAACAAATTTTGAAACGACCTCTTAAGACATCCCAGAAGATATTTCTGAAGGAAACGCAAAAGTAATTTCTCCAAAAAATCCTTGCAAGCACTTCTGCAGAAATCACTGAAGGAATTTCTCAAAAAATTCTTGGAGAAGCCCTAAGAAGAACTATTGAAGCAATCCTTGTAGGATTTGTACAGATTTTATTTACAAGAATTTCTGAGAGTAATCGAGTAATACCTGTAGGAAATACTGAAGGAATGTCTGTTTGAACTCCTGCAGAAATCTCTTGAGGAATTCTTGCCTGAATCACTGAAAGTAATAATGCAAGAATCTCAGACATTCCTATGTCTGTAGGTTTTGCTGGATGAATGTAGACACAATCACGAGGGAATTTTCAATGGACTCCCTAGAGCAAATACGGAACAGATTCTGAAAGAATATCAAGAAAAAAACTCTGAACCACTAGTGAAATTTATTGAAGAATCTACGAAAGTATTTCTAAAGATTTCCTTGTAGAAAATTCCTGAAAGGGAAATATCTGAAGGAAGCCTTGGAAGTTCTTTCTGAAGGAATCCGTGGAATAATTTCAGAAAAAAAATCCAAAAGAGTTTCTGTAGTTACCCTGGTAGGTTTTAAGAACTTTGGAGAAAATTCTAAAGAAAACTTAACATTTTCTGAAGGAATTAATGCAAGAATTCCTGAAGGATTTTTCAGAGAAAACTCCAAAGGCATTCTTGTCCTCCTTGAAAACTCCCTGGGAGGTTTTCTAAAGAAATCACTGGAGGGATTTCTGAAGAAATATTGTGAGGTGAGAGATAAAAAATGAGAGATGAGAGTTGAGCGATGAGTGATGAGAGATGAGGTATAAAAGATGAGATATGAAATATGAGAGATAAAAGATGAGAGAGAAGAGATAGAAAATTGAGAGATTAGATCTGAGAGATGAGGGTTAAGAGACAAGAGACAAGAGACAAGAGACAAGAGTCAAGAGACAAGAGACAAGAGACAAAAGAGACAAGAGACAAGAGACAAGAGACAAGAGACAAGAGACAAGAGACAAGAGACAAGAGACAAGAGACAAGAGACAAGAGACAAGAGACAAGAGACAAGAGACAAGAGACAAGAGACAAGAGACAAGAGACAAGAGACAAGAGACAAGAGACAAGAGACAAGAGACAAGAGACAAGAGACAAGAGACAAGAGACAAGAGACAAGAGACAAGAGACAAGAGACAAGAGACAAGAGACAAGAGACAAGAGACAAGAGACAAGAGACAAGAGACAAGAGACAAGAGACAAGAGACAAGAGACAAGAGACAAGGGACAAGAGACAAGAGACAAGAGACAAGAGACAAGAGACAAGAGACAAGAGACAAGAGACAAGAGACAAGAGACAAGAGACAAGAGACAAGAGACAAGAGACAAGAGACAAGAGACAAGAGACAAGAGACAAGAGACAAGAGACAAGAGACAAGAGACAAGAGACAAGAGACAAGAGACAAGAGACAAGAGACAAGAGACAAGAGACAAGAGACAAGAGACAAGAGACAAGAGACAAGAGACAAGAGACAAGAGACAAGAGACAAGAGACAAGAGACAAGAGACAAGAGACAAGAGACAAGAGACAAGAGACAAGAGACAAGAGACAAGAGACAAGAGACAAGAGACAAGAGACAAGAGACAAGAGACAAGAGACAAGAGACAAGAGACAAGAGACAAGAGACAAGAGACAAGAGACAAGAGACAAGAGACAAGAGACAAGAGATTGGTCACTTTCAGCGGGTATCCAATCGACTAACTTTTCAGCGCAAACGGTCGTTTGATTCTGCTGATTTGTGCTCTTGAAAATTTGGGCTGTGGCTTCGTCGTATCTTCACCTTAAATCACCTATCTTGTCCACCTATTTCGCTTTTAAATTTCCTTTTCTGTTTTCTATATTTTTCTTCTTCAATTTATTAAGTCCTTTTAGCATTGTTATCGAGATCACCAAACACCCAAATCCATCTCTGTCTTCCGAGGTTTTGCAGCACCGCCATCCGTTACGTTGTTTGTTCTAAGTACTGGTTAAATGTCTTACAGCGCCCGTAAACAGCCTAGTCGTAAATAAATAATAACACTCTCTGCATTACCGTGACCACATATGAGCACACCATGCCGTGTCAGTGCGTGCGTTCCTCATGGTTAGCTGTACGCCGTTACATTTCAAGATTGTACGGGTTCGCACATCGCAAGCAACTGGAACAGCCGCTCTCCCATTAAGCTAACCGGGTGGTGCATAATTGGTGCTGAACGCCCGTTGTTAACAACTTGCTCGTGAAAGCTTGACAAAATTTGATTGTCTTGAAAGCTCTCGGCGCACTTTGTTTCCCGAGGCGGTGAAATTTTTATCCCAAATTGGTTAACCATCATCCATCATGGTTCGACAGCTTTCCAGAAAGCCCCCATTAGGGTAAGAAATTAAGCTTGTCACTTTTCATTCCGTGTGGCTTCGGCAGCCTGGGGGTTGACACGCTGCTGCGGCGGACGCAAATTGATGTGGAGTGGCCCGGGAAAATGGTTCTTCACAGCCGGCAAACACCTCGGTGAAAAACTTCCGTCGTGCCAGGCGTTGGGCGCCCTCTCTCTTTCGAATTCTATTTCGCACCAAATGAGGGGAAGGAAGCGCAACCATCTCGTTTCATCGCCGACATATTTTAATGGTATTATCTCTTTCGGAAAATAATCGCTTTTGTTGCAAACTGGAAAGGAGTTTTGCTCAGCGCACACACACGGACACAAATCTATAAAGTACGGGACCGAGCCGCAACTGGTGGTGCTGGTTTCTAAAACTGTCAGGGTGTCATAGACATAGGAATCACTTTTGCTTTGGAAGTGTGAAACTTTTACCGGAAAACTGTAGCCCGGTTTACGAGCAATTGTGTTTGTAATCCAACGGGCAGAGGTTACTGAGCAGCTGGATCTGTGCGGTTCATTGGTGCTTCTAAGTCAGCTCAACACAGTTAGCAATCCTCAAATTAAAAAAAAAATCTTCAAATCGTCTACACTCCACTGTTCAGACTGATTAGTCTGTGCAGACTGATCAAACTGATCAGTCTGTTAATACTGTTCAGCCTGTTCAGCCTGTTCAGCCAGTTCAGACTGCACAGTCTGTTCAGACTGTTCAGCCTGTTCAGACTGTTCAGCCTGTTCAGACTGTTCAGCCTGTTCAGACTGTTCAGTCTGTTCAGACTGTTCAGTCTGTTCAGACTGTTCAGTCTGTTCAGACTGTTCAGTCTGTTCAGACTGTTCAGTCTGTTCAGACTGTTCAGTCTGTTCAGACTGTTCAGACTGTTCAGACTGTTCAGACTGTTCAGTATGTTCAGACTGTTCAGTCTGTTCAATCTGTTCAGACTGTTCAGTCTGTTCAGTCTGTTCAGATTGTTTAGTCTGTTTAGTCTGTTCAGACTGTTCAGACTGTGCAGCTTGTATAGTATGTTTCACCTGTTCAATTTGTCCTGATTGTTCATTCTGTTTGTTCATATAAGCAAAGTTGTTTAGATTCAAACATTATTATAATTTGAGAACCCCCGTCCCCGAGTATAAGTTGAGCTTCCTGGAAAAACCATCCTCCCGATACCAGATCAACATGAATAAGCAACTTTTGCACTATGGTGGTGGCTGAAACTCGTCACTAGTCCTCCGGGAACGACGACGATGGATTCAGACTGCTGGAAAAGGCTAAACTAGAAACCTTGAAGTTGTGAAACAATCCTGCTTCGCTCAAACCGAATCCCCCCACCCCCTTCGCCTTCGGGGTGAAAAACAATGAAAATCTTACACAATTTTACAAGCCACGAGCAGCAAGCGTTCGGGCTCCGACCTCCTCCCCTGGCGATTCATACATAACCTACCGCAATCCAACTCTGGGAATCCAACCGACACACTCCACACTGAGAGATGAAGAGAGAGAGAAAAGGGATTAATTCCACCATGACACAGTTCCCACAATAGATGTGCATTGCGCTTGACAAACGCACCACCACCACAGGCAGTCCCTCGCAATTCTCCTTTAGGATGAGCTGCGCACCCAAACACACAGAAGTTTCCAACCGAGCCCAGCTGTCTTGGTTGGTTTATGAATCCTTTTCTAGGATGTGGGGGAAGATGGGGCGAAATGTCCATAACTTTATTTACTTTCTCACCACAAATGTAGTAAGCTGCTCTGAAGCAAAGATATTCAAATCAATGTTCATCAACTATGATCAGTAGCTTGGAGAAAAGAAGCACCCGTCTAGCGATTTGGGAGTCATGGGTTCGGTTCCCACCGGAGTACGTTGATTTTTTTTATGATGCACATCTCATTTTTTTATCAAACACGTGATTCTGTTGTGTTCATGAATGTCAAAGCAATCAAACGTTGTAACTATAAGCACATTGACACGTTCTTGGTTGTTTGAGCTAATCAAAATCGGAAGTATATGCATTTGTAGTGTTCTAATGATTGTTTTTTTTTTCAGCTAACCCCAAAGCAGTGTTGCCAGATGTTTTTACAAAAACTTGCGGTCTGCTTTTAAACTTTACATACTGAGCAAACCAACATGAATCTTATCTTGTTTTTTTTTTTTTGATAAGTAAACTGTGTACGAAAATCGTACATCAGATAAATGACCTTATAAAGCGGTTAATGCGCAGGAATTCAGGATGACCACGCTGAGGGTTCGTTTTCCGATCAGTCCAGGAACTTTTCTTATTCTAAATTTCCTTGATTTTCTCGAGTATCGAATATAGTCGTGCCTGCCAAACGATAAACATAGGCAAAATGGTCATTGACAGAGGAAGCTTTGAGTTGGTAACACTGCTGAGGAGCAGGCGTTGTCCTAGTGGACCGTCATATAAGGAAGAAGAAGATCAATACTCAAAGAGCGAACCATTAAAAGAGCTCATTTTTACATCAGAGATGCTTTTTACACCCCTCCCCCCCCCCTCCCCGTATACAGGGATGAGCCTTGGGAAACAATGATGACAGCGAAGATTCTGACAGCAACGATGACGACGACGATGATGCAGACACACAACGACGACTGAAACCGAGATGGCAACAATGCTCCGCCGACAATAGGCTGAAAAATGAGCTGGTTGAGATGAATAATGGGTGGCCCTCCTCGCCCGCCACAATTCCGCTGGCTGGCATACTACACTCATCTGCACAGCTACTACTACTGACTGGGAGGAATAGGTTAGGGCTGATTGATGGACAGGTATTCTTGGATCAGTGATTGTTTTGTCTGAGTGGGGATAGGTGTCTGGCTTAAAGAATGATGGGAATAATAAAATTTCGGTTAATTGTCTTTGTTCGAATGCAAAAACTGAAAAAAAATCTGCGAAAGGTGGTAGATAGCTTGTTTAACTTGGTATATGTTTGATGGGATCTGATTTCGCATCAAGTGGGTGATTATCGCGTCTGCTATACCTAAGGAGGCTGTCCCTTCAGCTCTATGTAGGCAATGCGGTCTGGATAAGGTAGCCTTGCTTCGTAAAGTACAGCATAATCATGATATATTCGCCAACAAACGATAGGCATGATGAATTGAAGAATTAATAGGTTCTATTAGATCCTTGATAAGGCTTACGAACTATGTCCAAAACAAGATATCAAAATAGCCATCGGATATGCAAAAGTGCATATCGGCAGAGTAAGTTTCTGAAGACAGTGTAAAGTCTGTTAGCGATAGCCACAAGCTTCAGCGTTTATTAAGTTGACCAACCAACTCGAACCAACCCTGTCATCCCTCTTATTCTCAACACTCAGAGTGTAGCAAGTCCGAGAGAATGTGTGACCATGGTCACTGATGGTCAATCGACAGCGCTGAAGAAACACAAAATGTGTGTATATTGGATGAATAAGACCGGCGGTCCTTTGTCTGCGGATACAAGGCATAAACCATGCTTGAGGAGAAACTGCAAGCACTCAGAGTTATCGAGAGACGCGAGCTAAGGAGATCTTCGGCGGCGTGCAGGAGAACAGTGTGTGGTGGTGAACGATGAACCATAAGCTCACTGCACTCTTCGGTGAAACCAACATCCTGAAAGTGACAAAAGCTGGACAGTGGGCAGGGCCTGTTGCAAGAATGCCGGACAACAACCCTGCAACCCGGGGCCCGTGGCGTAGTTGGTCACACGTTCGCTTCATATGCGGATGGTCATGGGTTTGATTCCCAACCCCGGCACTTGCAATTTTTCGTCAGTTGCTTTTCCCCCGAGAGCAACTGACACTGACCCTCTTCTGAGCCCCGTGGCTCAAACGGACCCGGATACCTGGACATCGGCGACTGCTACTCATAATGGACCCCCAATCGGACTGGAAAGGAACAACGGCCACCCATCATCATCCTTGTGCTCATTATTCTACTAGGTATAAAGTAGAAAAAGTGAAAGCAGCAAAAAGGCAACCAGTTCGATAAAGTAGAATAGAATCTAGGCGCTGTACGAAATGTAAGTGCAGCTGTCAATTGAAATTGCTCACGTAGTGCCCCAGTGGACAATAGAGCTGTAAATTAGGTTAAGTGATTAAGAATAAAAAAAACAACCCTGCAAATTTGGTGTTGACTAATCATCAGGTAGATACACGATAAGCGAACCAGGTGGAGTGTGATCTGGAGAGTGTTAGGCGTGACTGACGTTGGAGATTTTGGTGGCAAATTGTTGATTAAATGTTATTTGAATTTGATTTTGAACTAAATAAATGAATAAAGATTAATAAGCAAATCCGCATTGAAATAGTTCCAAGTAGAACATTCTAGAACTTTCAGCCAATCTGGCTACACTGCCCGAATGAAGCTACTCACGAGCAGCATGTACACGTTCAAACAGGTTCACACAACTGGGTTACCATCCGTCCTGATTCAGCAGAACATGTCCTGAATTTGGACTAAATTTGGCCAAAGTTTCTTACAAATTCGATGAATTTCACTCAATTTCAAGAAAGTACTTGAAATTTTCTTATTTTTCAAGCTGTGTACATGGGAGCCCTACACCACGATGACTTACGCTCGCATGCAGCTTTCATCATCAATCATCGTCGGTGTTTAATGATCGCTCGCTTCGATTCGGCATCGATCTCTATAGTTGCCGATCCACAGTGAAGCAGAACTGTTACTGTAACATTCGAAACGTAATTCAGAGCTACAATCAATGCCGATTTACAACTCGACATGGATATTTCCAAACGCGTAACTAGTACATCCAGCAGTAGGACACAAATCATCGCTGTGGTAGCAGATGTCAAAAAGATGTAAAGGCAAGTGCTGCATCATCCCAAGGATATATTTTTCCTTCGAAAACACCATCGTACCAGTCCACCCAATTCCATAGAGAAGTACGAACTATAAGCCGTAACATACTGTACCGCAAGTGTACCGTATCTTGTACGAGAACACTCCAGCAGAATTGCAAAGACCCAGATGAATTGTATGCAGCTGTCGTCGATCCAGTCGACGAAGATTTCTACGACGATGATTTTCTGTCTGTTGCACCGGATGAAGAATCTTCTTTTGTTCTCCAGCACGTCAACGCTCTGTTTTCGCCAGGAATGCACTGGGTTCGCCCTAAAGAAAAGAGCGTCGAAGGCTTATGAGTTTCTACAGGATGTTCCGTCAGAAGTTCTGGGCATCTAACCGCTTCACTCTATTGTAAGATCCAAAGGTCAATGACCTACGATTCAATGTAGAACTACCTTTTCCCCGCTGCCACCTAACCGAGTACAAAGTGCTAACGTTAATCGCTCCTGAGCTTCTACACTCTTACAGTGTTTCCTGTACCTAAGTGGGATTCTCCGTAGTCATAAAAACTTCAGCACGAGTAGAAGCTGTTCCAGTTCATCGTTCGAGTTCATCGTCTGGTGTTTTCTCGCGGCGGCGACAGTATTCTGCTTAATTTTTTTAGCCGGTGCATCCTCCGTTACGCATGGAGTACATATGTTGCTTTGTACGCACGAAGTCAGTGGACGGTATTCAGTGTCGTCTCCTGTCGTCAAAATAAAAAGTTGCTCCGCTATCTTTGTTCACATCTATTCATCGCCTGACTAGAACTGACGTCCATCTGACCAAAAGTTCCGCTTCCCATGACAAAATGCATTTTCAAGTTCCGTGAAGTTTAGATAACTTTCTGAATATCTGACTGCTTAAGACGCTAAAGATGAGCTTTGCTATAACTTCGGTGTTAGTCTCTCAAACAGCTTCAAAGCTGCTTATGATACTACTTGGAACTTTTTCGGAACTTTCAAGATCAAGGAAGCTCAGTGCAGTAGCGTTGTGATTCAATAAAGATTAAATGTATTTTTTTGCAGAAAACAACTGTTTACGCATACACGAATAGGGCCCATATAGCCGAGGCGGTAAACGCACGGGTATTCAGCATGACCATGCTGAGGGTGACGGAGGGTCCAGGATCTTTTCGTAAAGGAAATTTCCTTGACTTCCTTGGGCATAGAGTATCTTCGTGCCTGCCACACGATATACGCATGCAAAAATGGTCATTGGCAGAGGAAGCTCTCAGTTAATAACTGTGGAAGTGCTCATAGAACACTAAGCTGAGAAGCAGGCTTTGTCCCAATGAGGACGTTACGCCAAAAAGAGAGAGAGAGAGAGAGAGAGAGAGAGAGAGAGAGAGAGAGAGAGAGAGAGAGAGAGAGAGAGAGAGAGAGAGAGAGAGAGAGAGAGAGAGAGAGAGAGAGAGAGAGAGAGAGAGAGAGAGAGAGAGAGAGAGAGAGAGAGAGAGAGAGAGAGAGAGAGAGAGAGAGAGAGAGAGAGAGAGAGAGAGAGAGAGAGAGAGAGAGAGAGAGAGAGAGAGAGAGCATACACGAATAAAAGACAAATTTGAATTTATCAAATCAATAAATATTAAGCCATGTATATATGCCGCCCACCGGATTCGAAGCGATAGTCACTGCGTGAGAGTCTTACGCTCTACCACATTAATACAGTTACGATTTAGTGCACAGCGGGTGAAGTCTGACTTGAACCGATTCACATAGCATCAACAAGCTTGTGTTTCTAAAAAAAATACATTTTTGTTTCTGCATGAATTTTGTCAAAATCCTGTCAGAAACTGCTCAGAAGGCTATCCAGCTACCTTATGTTAACTTTCAAGTTCCAAAACTACTTAAAAATAAAACTGCTAAGAAGCTTATAAAATATCCTCTTATCTGAACTTTTGGTTACTTTGGCGAGGCTGCCCTCTAAAATACCTCCAAAATAAGTGAATATACCAGGGATACTTTCGTTAAATTCTCCAAGGGGTGTTCTCTCTGAAATTCCTCAAGATATTTTTTCTTAAATAAGCAAATCAAGCTTGGATTACTTACTAATATCTCCAGGAACTCGTTCAGCAAACCTCCTAGATATTAACTAAGAAATTTCTCCAGGAATTCATTTTAAAAAATCAGAGATTTCATAACAAATTCTTTTGGAGGTTTTCAAAAAAATATTTCAAGCAATCCAAGGCATAGGGTTCTCGTAGAAATTTCCCCAGGAATTCCTTAAAATCTTTTAAAAAAATCTTCAAAAAATTCATTTCAGTTTTTTAGGGATTGCTTTATCTAAGGATTCTTCCAAAAATCCCAAAGAACTCTGTTAGGACTCTTTGCAAGGATTGCTTCAGAAATTTAGCCATGATTTTCATCATAAATTTGTCAAGGGATTTTTCAGAAATTTCTCCAGGAACTCCATTTGAACATCCTTCAGAGACTTATTCAGTAGGTTTCAAAGAAAATCTTCTGAAATTGTCTTCTAGAATTCAACCAGCGATTGCATCAGAAATTTTCTCAAAACATTTTTCCAAAAAAAATCTCCAAAATTACTAAAATATCCTGTTGGGATTCGTCTACAAAATATTCAACGGTTTCTTTCAAAGTACTTCGTAGAGCCATAAAGAAGAAGAAGAAGATTTCCTTAAATATTTCTCCAAAAAATCCTTCAGAAACTTCTATCACTGTAGTGTGAAGAATTAGCATTAAGTTAAAATTCACAAATAAAAAAAAAAATAAAAAAAAAAAAATTCTATCACTGGAATTCTTTCAGGAATTCTTTAAACATCTTTGAAGGATTTATTCGGAACTTAAATTCAGAAGTTGTTTCAGTTATAATATCATGAGCTCCTCCAAAACATTCACCAAAAAAAAGCTTTAAAGAATTCATGTATTGATACCTACATTAGAAATTCCCCTTCAGTTTACCTGAGAAATTCTGCTAGAGAGTATTCTAGAAAATCTTTCAGCGATTCCTTGAGAAATTCCTTTAGATATCTTTGCACATAATCTTGTAAAGATTTTTGTAAAAAATCCTTGAACGATACTTTCGTGGATATCTTTTAAAATTGCTACATTAAATAATTCCATAAGAATTAGGAACCCAATTTACTCGGCTTTTTGGACGACATTAATTTCATCGACATCGATTATAGGGCAGTTGAGGCAGCTTATGCCCATATGAAGAGGGAAATAGCGAGGAAGGGCTTGACGATCACCTCAACACTTGTGTCCGATGTGACATCCTTTTTATAGGGACATCTGGCTCAGTAACATGGTGATATTCATTGTGGCGCTGCATCTACTATTCAGCTAGGGTAATTCGCCAATTGTTGAACACTACCCAAATGTTGAACAGTTTTTGAAAATGTTATTGTAAATTAAACTTAAGTAATTTCCCATCAACATAAACGTATGATCTAGATGCGTATACACGTGTGTCATGATATTGCTCTAATAAAGTTATAAAACTATACATATTTTACGTCAAAAATATCGATTGATGACACGAAAACTGCACAATTCTTAAGATTAATTTTAAGAAATTGCTGTTACGAAATAAACTTTGCTGGCATATCGAAGTCAAACAATAGTTACAATAACTGGAAGGATGTCCTTAACAGTTTGACATAGTTTAAAATCACATTTTCATTGTAATTTCATTTGAAAAAAAAAATATTTTTCTTATCATACTATTATGCAGCTAAGATCCAATTGTTGAACACTAGCATAACCTACGATGTTAGCATGACTGCCAGATATTTTTTTTCACTTCACCTTTTTCAGGAGCGATTCTAGGGAGTTGACTGGGTCCCATGGGTTTCCAGGGGTATTTCAGGGGTTTTCGAAAGCGTTCTTTTCTTCTGTCATTTTCGCTTCTAGTCAAATCTTTTCAGCCATTTTTTGCATTTGATTCTGTGCAAAACGAATTTCAGTCCACTAGAGCTCTCTTCAAATGGGAAGCGATTCGTTGGGTACGTCCATAAATTACTTCACGCTTTGAAGGGGAGGGGGGGGAGGTTAGGTGAGAGGAGTTCAGCAAAGTGTACGACCCGTACAAAAATCAGAGGTCCCATACAAAAAGTGTGACATAGGAGGAGGGGGGAGTTAAAATGGACAATTATTGCGTGACGTATTTTATCGACGCTCCCTTATTTGAATGAATTGTCACTCAAATGACTAACTGGGCGCAAAACACGAAAAACCCGGAAAAAATTCCACCAGAGTGAAAAAATATTGGATGTCGGGTCAAAGTCGGATCAAATTTTATCAAATGTTGGACCACTGTTGGACCCACATCGGATAACTGTTGAGTCTATGTTGGGTTTGGTGCCCAAAATAAAGACAGTTAAATGATAGGTTTATGTCGGGTTATACGTCATCAATTACGAACAAAGCTTCAACCGTTCAACAATTAACGAGAACCGTCCAACATTAGGATGAGCAAGCTTAAGGAGAAACTTCAGAGAATACAAATATGGCTGCCACAATGGCCGATTTGGTCCCCTACTCACGTTTTCAAGAGCATAGATCTTGAAAATTCGTAAACAAATGCTCTCGATTTGGAAAAGCTGCCTCTTTTTGCAAGTGAGCAAAACCAGGATAAACAAGCGCGGCTCGGTTCGATGCTTCGTTCGTCAGATTTGTTCCTCTAAAGTTTGTATGCAAAATTGCAATGGGATTGCTTGATGTTTCACCTTAAGGAAGCGTTCAACATTTGGGTTACAGACTTCTCATACAAATGTTTTATTTTCTCTTAGAAAATGGAATTTAAGGGAATACAAATCCAATGGGCAGTATAAGGAATAAGTAGATCTAGACGTTCACCGGATATTTTTCAACTAAAGTGGAATTATGCACGGAAAAACAAACGAAAGCAAAAATGCCAGTACTAACCGTTCAACAATTGGCGAATTACCCTACTTCGAGTTCGTCCAAAAATGTACATCCTTCAACACAGTGTGGCTTATGTTACACATATTCAACTGGTTATTGTCAGCTTCACTGCACTTCTTTGTGTAAGTGTTAAGATAATTAATTTGTTGAGAAAAAAAATATATTTTAAGTCCCCCTTAAATAATGAAACCTAACAGGGTTTGGTTTGGCTCCGCTAGTAAAGTAATCAGCTTCTCTAATATTGATGTATATACTGTTCCAACAGACAATGTCAAACACCACAATATCAACCAAAAGTACAATCCCACTGAAATGCACCCCGAAACCCACCGTAAAACATAACGCCCCGGAAAACAACGATCCGGAAATTTCATTCAGCTGAGCTTGTCTCGCCGAAAAAAGGAGAAGCAACATTCATTGAAACTCTGCTCCACAACGCTTCTTCCACGGCAGATTCACATTGTTGCACCCGCCGCCACCATCAACAATAGAGCTGGATACAGCTATGTCCCCACATATATGGTACCCGTGTCGAATCCGACGACCGAACCGGACCGTCTCAAGCGGAAATTCCCATCAAAACTGGCACCACAACGGAAAAGTGAGGTTATGTCTTATTCGTCGCCCTCCGTCAATCGCTGCTGCTACAGAGCAGAGCCGTCTCCGCAAAACTCGTTTTTCGATACTTAATAGAGACGGCAGCGAGGCGACGACCTAAACGCAAGACATCGCACACAAGCAAGGTTATCAAACCGAACACGCCATTCAACCCTTGCCTTCCCCGATTGAACTACATGACACGACACACACAGCAGGCACACATGGGGCGATGAGGAGGCAGACACCGAGGACGACATGCCACGTTCGACACAGGATGGACCGTTCTTCAAATGGCACTAAAAACACAGATAAAACGAATCGATGCGGTGCAGTCGGGGGTGGGTGATGGCCTGAGGGTGGGGACGACGAACGGAAATGGTATCATCAATGAATGCTGTCTCTTTACAACACACAAATCCAAGGGGATGGCCCCGGGATGAAGTGATCCCTTTGAGTCGATTCCGGTACTGTTACGGGTGTTGGTGGGTGTGGTGGCAGAGACGTAGACAGGATCACCAGCAGGAGAAGGGGGTTTGAAGTTCTGGAAGGGCTTTTGTGCGATTTTGTGAGATGTTTAGTGAATAGCCCAAAATCGTCATAAGTGTATCCTAAAATATTTGTCATTGTGCATACATTATTGTGGCATGTTACAACTTCTCTTTCTACTTCTTGGCGTAATACCCCAACTAGAATGCATGGTTAACCATTAATTCACTGACAAGAGCTCCTGTACCGACCAGATACGAACCAAGCGCCTGTTCACCAAGGAGGAGTGACTAAGGAAGAAAGACTCAGACGGCGATTCAACACTCGCAGACTAGAGATCGTTCGTAGACGAACTTGGAACTCCAGCAGTGGATGTCCCGGAAGGTGGCAGTGTTGAAGAGCAGTTGACGAGGATTGTGCGATATTTGCCAGAAAACCGTTCGC
The DNA here is from genome assembly GCF_035046485.1 of Aedes albopictus. Classification (NCBI taxonomy): domain Eukaryota; kingdom Metazoa; phylum Arthropoda; class Insecta; order Diptera; family Culicidae; genus Aedes; species Aedes albopictus. Next base: position 319,017,356 of record NC_085136.1, on the reverse strand, counting down.
CAGAAAACCATTCGCCAGAACGACAAACGCCAGAAAACCATTTGCCAGAATGTACTATTGCCAGAATACTATTTGCCCGAAAGTACCATTTGCCAGAATGTACCAATCCCCAGAGTTTAATATTAAATATTGAATTCTGGGGATTGGTACATTCTGCAAATGGTACTTTCGGGAAAATGGAAATTTTCTCCATTTTCTAAGAATTCATTGAAACGTAAGCTGTGATTGTGAGAATTTGGTGGATATATTTCAGTCCATTAACATAAAAAATGTCGTCAGTTAAAATATTTTACAATAATTCAATATGTTCACTGCTAGGATGATCTCTTGGTTTGCTTCGATAAAGGACGACTAGGGATAGAACAACGAAAACAACTGGAAATGATTCACCGGTAGTGTAGTTATTGAGCAAAGAGAAAATCGATCATTGCAGATACGCCTGTATGATAAGCGCGAGACTTTGGTGTAACTTGGCTATAAGTACATAGGTCCACAAACATCTGGTATGGTGAAAATACTGCTGACCGAAGTCCTTTAGGCCGAATGGTCAATGGGTAGAATGATGATCACGAATCGCAATTCAGTGACTATGGAACAGGAGTCGGAACGGTTTCTTAAATTTGTTCGGTTTTTCAATCATTACACTAGTTTACAGCATTTTTGAACTCGGTAAGCTGATGATCATTTTTGGTGTGGAATCATGCCCTGAGTTCGAAAACGTGAAGGAAAAAAATTACAGTAGAGCGGAAATTTTTTCGACTTTCCATACAAGGTTGAGGATTTGAAATCGATTTTTGTTCTGTTGTTAAGCAACGTCACTCTTTTTACACATCTCATTTTCCGTAATGAATGCTCCGATTGAGCTAATTTTTTTACTGTAACTCACCTACATATGGTATGTTAAATAAACGTTGAGAAAGAATTTTTAGAATGTTTTTTTTTCTTATTGAAAAAAATACATTTCTTCATATATTTTTGGAAATTTGGCTAAAATTTAAGGAGATCGTCCCTAAAATTCGCCAATATCTTGAATTTCATCAATCTGACGCAAAACCTGCATTCAGATGATCGAATGGTATTGTATTTTGCTTTTAATTTATGGAAAAAGATTTAAAATTGGTTGAACAAAACGCAAGATATTTGAATTTTAGTAAATTTTATATTTTTAAAAGTTGTAAAACTCGATATTGAGCTAAAACTCAAAAACTACTCTACTTAAAATTTTTTGAAGCACGGTTTCGAAATCAGTGCTAAATTGTACTTCAAAAATTTTGGTCGTTGACAGAAGTTCACTATTTTCATTTTATTTTGTAAACTAGTGTTAGCTGATACTTCTACAATAATAACATTGCCTTATTGTTTTACCGCAATCAACAATTGATGTCAAAATCTAGTCTTACTAACCAAGAAGAACAGCCTATGTTTAAAAGAAGGCAAAATTCACTAGTTGAATATCAACGGTTTCGGTGCAAAAAACTATTTTTCTACAACGAAACTATTTTCGCAAGTTCAAATAGTGATTTTTTCCTTCTTCTAAATACAGGCTGTTCTTTCTAGTTTCATTGTAAGACTAGTTTTTGGCATAAATTGTTGATTTTGTTAGAACCATAAAGCAATATTGTTATTGCGGAAGTAATAGTTTAATTGGGCCGTTACAAATATTTATTTCACTTTTTGTCCCACCACTCTTTGGCTGGTTGGGTTGGGGAATAATAAAGCATTTGATCGGAAAAATATTAAAAACTCATCGGATTTCTTGGCAAGACCCGATATTTTTGGCATCGGATTTTTTGGCAAGACCCCATATTTTGATATTTTATTTTATCTGCCCCCTCAAAATTCAAAATCCAGCCTAAAATTTTTGAAATTTTTGAAGGAGGGGGGGGGAGACAAAAAGTCAAAACTAAATTTGTATCGGCCTTATTGAAAAAAAAAACAGATCTTGAACACGTTTATTGCTCTTATATTTAAAAGAAGGAAAGATATATGGGTAAAATACAGCAGCTCCAACTTCAACAATTATTTTAACAGCATAAAAGGAGAAAACGAAAAAAATATGGCCATTCGGCAAAATAACTTTTTGACCCAATGAACTTCTACCAAATGACATTCGTCCCAACGGCCTTCATCCGAATGCCCTAACACCATTGATATCAAGATTCTATAACAGTAGCCGGAGCGCCATTAGCCATAATACCATAAGCCCAAATATGTTAAGCTTACATGTTACAATCACCGTGTTAAGGAAATATATTGATTAGTAGTGGCACAAATAAACTAAGAAGTTCATCTAAAAAGAACAGCAGATGATTAAAAGAAGGAAAAAAACTCTGCTGGAATAATTAGAATTAATTTCCTCAATAACAAGCTATTTATAGCATTTGATCAAGTCATATTCCGCCTAATGGTACATTCAAGCTTGTGATATTGGGGGTACTGGCTTTCAGGCAGTGACAGTCAGGCTATTGGTATAGGTAAAACCGTCACTTAAGTAATTATTTCTGTGTATTTTATTCGTTGCTTCAAAAAGGTTTCTGTTTATTGTATTGTATTGACCTAAGTGTGTGATCAACAATTCCGGGTAATTTTGCTGTTTGGCACACAAATTACTATTTAAAGTGATATTGTTATGGTTATTGTCAAAAATAAGCTTAAAATTGAACGAAGGGAATCTTTGAAAAAAAAAAAAATATAATTAAAGCCAAAAATTCCATATCAGTAAAAGCTGGAAAGAACATCCTATGTGATGAAGAACGGAAAATCTTTGATGAGCATTGATCAAATTCCGTCAAAATAACATTTCATCAATTGGATCCATATTATGATCAACTTGTCCACAAGACAAATTTGTGGAAATATTCTAATTAAAAAAAAAAAATAAACTGTTGTGCGCAGTAAAATAATTAAATAACATTAAAGATTTAATGTATTGCGAAGTTTAAAAGAATTGAGTTCACATTAATTTTTTGTTTCAGAGTGATTTGCCCTTCTTCAAACTATAGGCTTTTCTTTAAAAGGTACTCTAGAACCATTTCCTGTTTGTTCTTACATCAGTGCCAATAATTTATTTAACTTTCGCATATAAATCTGAACAAAAATATAATTTTACATTTTTACAATCGTTATCGTGGGCTAATCAATCCCAAGCAGATGAAAAAAACATGATATATTTTTCAATAAGAATGTTTTAAATTATCATTAGATTGGGAACACTTCTGGATTGAGAACTTTGGAAAACTTCTGGGAAATGGTACTTTCTGGGGAATGATACATTCTGGCAAATAGTTTTCTGGGAAATGGTTCTTTCTGGCAAACGGTTTTCTGGGAAATGGTATTTTCTGGCAAATGTCTTTCTGGCCAATGGCATTCTGGCGAATGGTTTTCTGGCAAATATCGCACAATCGTTGACGAGCGCAAAGAAGCAAAGGCCATTATAGAGCGCGCTAGAACCAGAGTAACCTGATAAATACGAGTCCCGTTAACAGTCAAACGCTGCTGCAGACGGGACAAGTAACCGTGGGTGGACTCCCTGGCAGACGAAAGGGATAAAACTTGATATGCTTCGGCTTTCAGTCAGGGCTCGATGTGAATCAACTTGTTTGATTTAACTGGTTATGGCTCTTCGAACAATTTCTTCAAGTTTCGACGTCCGATCAACCATCAACATCTCGGCATGAACCGCCTAGGACATGGCGTATCACCCGCATCAACTCTGAGGCACCATCACTTGAGGAGATTAAAGAAGCCTTCCGAAATATGAAATCCAACAATGCCTCCGGGGTTGATCGCATATCAGCAGAGATGCTCAAAGCTGACCCCATACTATCCGCGCAAATGCTGCATCAACTACACTGCAACCTCCATTTAGGTAGGAATCATTTAGGTAAAATCTATTCAGGACCCTCAATTTAGGTTACATTACCTAAATGGAATTTGATTGTGTTCAGAGTAGTTGGAGTATTCAAGATTACAGATAAAGTTTGTTAACTTACGGGACAAAAATCAGAATTAAGAGTTAAGGGACGTTTACGGAGTGTTTAAGGGTTAAAAGTTTAAGGGTTAAAAGTTTAAGAGTATCCGAGAACTTCCTGAAGTTTAGATTGATTGGTTGATTTAGCTATATTACATAGACTTTCACCTGGAGTTTAGGCCATCTGATTTACAAGCATAATCAATGATCTATTGGAGCATTATGAATGAAATTTATGCTTATACAGCCTCGTGTAGCTATGTGCTATCAAGTGGAGAGTTTGAGGATATCCAAGAACTTCCTTGGAGATCATTGGCTCTACAAACGTATTTGGTTGTCTCTAAGAGATTTACACAATAGAGGAAAAGTTAAATGGGCTTCTATATTCCCCTGAAACCGCTCTGAAGACCATTGAGATGCCTTGATACGCTTCGAAACGCCCATGAAATATTCATGAAATTTACCTGAGAGCCTCTGAACCCTCCTGAAACCATTCTGAAACGCATTGAAACGCTTTGAAACGCCTCCCCATGAAACCCCATAAGCCTTTGAAGCCCCCCGAACTTCCTTGAAACGATTTGAAATGCCTTAAAACGCTTTAAAACGCTTTGAAACGCCGCTGAAGCCCCTATGAAGCCTGAGAAAATTCACCTAAGCCCTCCTTAAACCTCCTGGGACGCCCTGCAACGCATTGAAAACCATTGAAACGTCTTGAAACGCCTTTAAAACCCTCACAAAACCTCCATGAAATTCACCTAAGAACCTCTGAAGCCCACTGAAAGCCCTGTGAAATCTCCTGAAACGCCCTGAAACGCATAAAACGCTTTGAAGCGTTTTGAAACGCTCTGAAACGCCACTAAAATCCCCAAAAAACCTCCGTAAAATTTCCCTGAAAACCTCTGAAGCCTCCTAAAACCCTTGTGAAATCTTCTGAAACGCTTTGAAACGCCTCTGAAACCTCCATGAAAACTCCGTGAAAATCACCTGCGAGCCTCTGAAGGCTCCTGAAGGCCCCCAAACCTCCTAAAACGCACTAAAACGCATTGAAACGCCCTGAAACGCTTTAAAACGCCTCTAAAACCTACGTGAAAATCACCCGAGAACCTCTGAAGCCCACTGTGAAACCTCCTTAAACGCCTTGAAACGCTTTTAAACGCCTCTGAAACTCCTATGAAACCTACGAGAAATTCACCTGCGGGTCTCGGAATCTCCATAAAACCCTCCTAAAACCTCCTGGGACGCCGTGAAACGCATTGAAACGCTCTGAAATGCTTTGAAACGCTTTGGAACTCCTCTTAAACCCCTATAAAACCTCCGTGAAATGCACCTGGGAGCCTCTGAAGCCCCCTAAAACGCCTGTGAAACCTCTTGAAATGCCCTAAAACGCCCTGAAACGCATTGAAATGCCTTGGAACGCTTCGACACGCTTTTGAAATCCCCATGAAATTCACCTGCGAGTCTCTAAAGCCCTCTTAATGCCCATTAAACCTCCTGAAACGCCCTAAAATGCATTAATTTGCAACCTTCATGTAGGTAAAAATTATATTTAGACAGTCCCGACTCGTTAGTTCACTGGAGGTTCGGGTGTACTCTGTGAAATCTGGGACACCGCGACTTTTCCGGTCGACTGAACACTGGGCATCTTGGCGAAGGCGGATCTGACTGTGTGCGACAACTGGCATGGCATCATGATACCGTATATTGCTCTCAAAATTCCGTACAAGTTATTCTATATCGGATACAGGATGCCTCCGCATTATAATTCGGCCTGATGGCCTCACAACTGGAGCTCGGATACTGAGCTTCATCTACGATGCCATCAGAAACCGATTCAACAGAAATTCAAGAACGTAATTGAAGGTGGGTTGGCCACACACTACGAAAAGGCGGAGACGAAATCTGCTAACAAGTACTGGATTGAAATTTGGCAGGACATCGTAGCACAGGCAGACCCTGGGGCTCGTGATGACCCAGGAAATCAAGGAAATCGACATGAATCTAACCTGGACATAGGTCAAGGCTGAAGGGAGAAGCCACTCAGGATGGAGATCTTTCACGTTGAGCCTATGTACTGTACACCCATCCTCCATCCCATCCCATCCCATCCCATTATCCTCCATGGGTCTAATACTAATAAGGCAACAACAGATCAATTTTACCAGTCCTCGGCTATCGGTTATCGGCGTACTAAATCTTCCTTTGTTAATACGGTATAACTCCGGATCATCACGGTGGACTCGAAAGTCCACTCAATCAAGTTCATGACCCACAATTTCTACTCGACGATTTCAACGCGCGCCACCTAGCGTTGGGGGGCGGGGGAGGGGATGACTTGCTACGGCTCTAGAGGGAAAACGCTTTTCGACCATTTCGAGTACAGCGACCTCACACATATATTGACCCGATATTGACATCTTCTTCGTGTGCAAGTCTATAGTCCAGTGTTTCTTCAGGAACATCAATCCGGACCTACGCGGCAACAACCACAACAACAACAACAATCCTCTGCAAATCTCGGTGGCAATAGAAGCTTTCACAATAGCTAGACGCTCTTGCAGGTTGTACGGCTTAGCGGACTGGGCAAAATTCAACAACACAGCACGTACTCCGCAGTTCTGGTTTCACCAGCATCCTCGTCCAAGCGGCGGATATATACATCCCGAAAGCCGATAGAAATGTAAGCCCTAGTTCACATAGGATAGCTCAGCGAGCCGTCAAAAGGATGGATTCTGAGTCCTGATCATCCTGACCAGATATCTTGATCCTAATGGACAGGATCTTTGAGAGCCTCCCAAACGGGGATCAAAAAAGTTGGTCTTTGATAGAAGTTCACGACATTTGTTTCAACTTGTTAACTAGTGTTATCGATCGGAATAATATTCTAAGAAATTCTTCAAGTTATTCATAGGATCTCCACCTGTAACCTCAAAAGTAAAACAATAAATGGTCGGTATACCTGGAGTAATCTATGGAGAAAACTTGTGTGAGATTCCTCGAGGACATATCTGAGATGGAACATGGCACAGTGTCTGTGACAAAAAATATTATCGAGGAAAAATCAGTATGGTCACCACTAAATGAAAGCTAGGGTCTCCTTTTTCATTTGGTGCTAAGAAGAATTTGTGCAAAAAAAATCTCGGATAAAATTCCTGGAGAAATTCCTGAAAAAAAAAATAATTCACATTGGATGGATTGGATATAATAATATTTATGTAATTCAGTATCATAATTTACACTTTATATAACTCATTTTGGTATCATAATGGCCAATTTTTCCGAACTGGCACATTATGCAACTGGAATGAGTTGCATAATGAAAAACAGTTGTACAATGCTCATAATGCTACTCATTTTAGTTGCATTATGAACATTATGCAACTCAAATGGGTTGCATTATGAAAAAATCATTGCATAAAATTTTGTATGGAACTCGTTGCAGAACACGATTTTTTCAGCACTCTTCGTATTTATCCAACTCGGCAAGCCTCGTTGGATAAATGTACGACTCGTGCTGAAAAAAACAACTTTTTGCAACTTGTTACATAAATAACTGTTAAATGAACTTCTGTAGTAATCCTCAAAAATCCTGGATGAATTTCTAGAGTGTGCTTTGAAACAATTCATGGTGGGAATCTTGAAGAAACACTTTTCTCAATTTCAAAAAAAAAAAATTGAGTAAATTTCAAATGAACGTCTGATTCTCTTCAGCATATTTTCGAGTGTACTTCTTTGGAATTCTTGATGATTTTATATGATAAAACCCATTTTATCGTAGCCATTTCTAGAAGAACTTTTAAATAATTGTTTGAAGTTTTCTACAGGAGAAACTCTATAAAGGGAAAAAGCCTTTCATTCCGGGAGAAACTACAGTAGAAATTATCGGCAGAATTCAGAGAGTAATCCTCGGATACATTACTGTAAGAGTTTTGGGAGAAATCATTCATTAAGCAAGCCATGAAAGTCGAAGAAATTCGCGGAGAAGTCCCCAGGATTGTCTTGAGACGCCTGCATATGATTATCAGAATTTCCAGGTTCTTCATACAGATTTGTTTTAAAATATTTACAAATAACCATGAGCGATTCCTGAAAGAAAGGCCTCAGAATAAATCCTGGATTTCTCTTATTCTTAAATATTTTTGGAGAATTTTTGCAGGAATTCCTAGAGGAATTTATGAAGTTAAACTTCGATGAACCATGAGAGAAGTTCTTAATGATGTTGAAAAACAATTGTGTGGAGGATCTTCCAAAGAAATCCATGAAAGAAATTTCAAAACAAGAAAATCGGATCACTTTCTGTCAAATTCTTCAAATACTTGAGAAAATTGCAAAGCAACTTCTGAAAAACAAAACTTTCCTCGAGGAATCTCCGGAGCACCAAATCTTTAAACAAGTTTCTAGAGAAACTTCTAGAGATATCCTCGAGAATTCAAGGGAATTCTTGAACTCATAGAACCATACACCAAGAAATTCCCAAACAAAAAAAAACTGAAAAAAACTCTCGGAGGAGTTACTGGAGAAACTCATGGAGAAATCCACAAATGAAGTGTTGGAAAAATTTCTCAGGTCATCCTTTTCTTGAGAATTTCATTAAATATTCTTTGGAGGAATGCTTGAAGGAAGATGTACGCTCTGAATCAGCGAATCAAAATCTTGAAAGGTTTTTAAAGTGCTGTCCGAGGAGCTTTGGATGGAAATTTTCAAAGTAATTTCTGATTAAATTCCCGAAAAAACTTGAAGAATTTCAGAGATTTTTCAGAGAAACAATACAGTAATACTCACGAAACTTCCTGTAGGAGTCATTGAAAGGGTTCATGGCTAGATTTCTGGGGAAACCTTCGGAGGAATTACTGGAAAAATACACAAATCCAAGAGAAATATTTGGAAAATTTCTAGAAGAATCATCAGAACAATCCATAACAACATTGGATACATTTCATGGTGAACTTCGGATGGAATCCTGCAAAATTGTTTGATGAACTTCTTGAGAAATTATTGAAAATTTCTTGGAGAAGTTGTTAAAAATTTTCCTGGAGAAATTCTCAAACAAATTTCTGAAGAATTATTAAAAATGCTGTCAGAAACATTTTTATTTTTTTATAAGTTTTTTAATAGAATTCAGTATTTAATTTCCATCCTTATTCAATTACACCAGAATCCGTATCGGTATTGACGAACTGCTCCGATAGTTCATGAACAATTCATTAAAATGTGTCCCATACCAGAGAACGAGCTCTGGCTCATAATTACTGATGACTGCGGTAAACTACCCTCTCTTCAAGGAAGTTGGGCACCCTAATCCTGCATCGAAATTGCATCATCATCTTCAGAAGCATCACTTGTATCACAGATATAAAACCACCAGAATGGCATCAAAACTACAAAACTCAAGATATACCGCATTTAGTTCACCACTGGACTGCGCACTGAGTCTTCACAAGTGCGAAAACGTAAATAAAACTGCGCGATTGCATCAAATCAAATTGATGTCTTCGGCGCACTAATTCTTCGATGTATGCTGAATAAGTGCTCTGAAGACACCGAGTCGATTGGATGCTATCGCGCACTTCTATTTGCGTTTTCACACTCTTGAAAACTAGTGCGATAGTCCAGTGGTGAACTAAATGCGCTATATTATATATGAAACTCTCACGTAAACCATGGATCACTTTGTTGTTGTTCCTTTACTGGTTTGGTCAAGATTCAGCTAGTGCTAGTAGGTACTTAAAAGGGTATAGAAAAAGGGGATTTAGTGCATGTATTAAGTCAGGCTTTCGTCGAATGAGTTCGTTGGGAGTTATCAAGCCGGCTTCATCGACAGCCGGTCGACAACGGACCAGATCTTTACCATACGGCAAATCCTCCATAAATGCCGAGAGCACCAGGTCCCAACGCATCACCTGTTTATCGACTTCAAAGCGGCATACGACAGTATCGACCGCGCAGAGCTATGGAGAATCATGGACGAAAACGGCTTTCCTGGGAAACTCACTAAAGCAACGATGGACGGTGTGCAAAACGGCGTAAGGGTTTCGGGTGAACTATCCAGCTCATTCGAATCTCGCCGGGGACTGCGACAAGGTGATGGACTCTAATGCCTACTCTTCATCATCGCTCTTGAAGACGTGATGCGACGAGCCGAGCTCAACAGCCGGGGAGCAATTTTCACAAAATCCGGTCAATTTGTGTGCTTTGCGGACGACATGGACATTATTGCCAGAACATTTGGAACGGTGGTAGAGCTGTGCACCCGCCTGAAACGCGAAGCAGCAAAGGTCGGACTGGTGGTGAATGCCTCTAGTAATGTTACGATAGACGGGATCTCGGATCCATACTGACGGCTGACAACAACGTGAGTCATGAAATTCTGAGGCGCATCATCAGCGGAAGTCGGGCCTACTACGGGATCAAGAAGAGCTGCGTTCTAAAAAGATTTTTGCAATTTTTCATCGTAATAGGCTATTTTACCTCACGCAAATCTGCCAGGAAAAGGCCTACTTTCCCACACTATACAAGCAGTGCTGTAATGGTTCATTACAGCACTGATTTGCGTTGCGTAATGAACCATTACAGCACTGTTTTCAATTTTGATCAACTTCTTGATTCTTTCTGGACGCAGGTTTGAAAGTTTGTGACAACTGCATAACATAACCTGCTATGATCAGACTATCTTAAACATGGCTATGAACATCAGTGTGCAGTTAAAGGCTGGGTACCCGGGCAGAAAAGAATTACAGAACAATTGCAAGTTTTACCATTTAAAAAGAATTACTGAATGGTAAAATTTGTCATTGGTTTGTTTGAAATAAGTGACAAAAGCGCAAAAATAATAACTGACATTGTTCGATAAAATAACAAAAGAATGACAAATTTTGACATTACAATGGCAAACCAAGAACAAAAAAATTAAGATAGAGAATTCCAAAATATACCATTATTGAGTTATTGAAAATAGAACAATATCAAAATTAGTTATTCCCTTGTCATCTAAAAGAAGGGTATATTAAGTTGTTTATTCTAATAACAAAATGAAAACTTATAAGTTTTTTGGATGGAAAGTAATTGCAAACAAATATCAAAATTTACCATTAGAATAACCAAAATTCAAATTTTGTCATTATATTGTTCTTGATAAGTGCCAAAACTGCGAGTTCATCAAACTCGCAAAAGGTCAACAATATCTCACCAATTGCAGAATTTGTTATGATAGCAAAATAAGATATTCAGTAGTTATTCTTCCAAATTTTAAAATGACAAGCGAATGGAATATTTTGATATGATATCATATTATGCTATTCACATGTTGTTTTAAGCTCTTCATGAAGAACTCATGAATGACAAAATAAGTTATGACAATAAAATTTGTTATTCTTTTGTTTTTGGTTTGCCATTCACCTCTACCCGGGTATGCTGCGCAATTCAGATCCCATTGTGATCCACTAGCCTCTGCCCAGCAACTCCTATCCCTACCTCCACGCGGTACCGGCCGGAAACTATGAGCAACCTTAGGGAAGATCGGGTAACCAACCCCGGTGGGACCTTTGGTCGTAGGCTGACAGGGAAGGGGGGGTTTGCTTCGGCAAACCTGAGCGTCTGTTCTCCAGGAGGAGCGGCTCACAACAGCGTCTGATCCCCATGTTAGGGGCGGCTGATCTACGTCCGAGTGCCAGGGAAGGACTCTAAGCTCAACTGTGCACTATGGTCCTCCGGAAAGTAGGGGGTTGGTGTCAGGCCCTACGAGCCAGCCGTAAAAAAAACATTGTAACGGAAAATCAGCAACAGAATAATACGAACCGAGACCAACGGCAACGACCCCAGCGAACAAAAAGGACTTGCGATTGGAAACTCGGTACGTGGAACTGCCGATCTCTCAACTTCATTGGGAGCACCCGCATACTCGCCGATCTACTGATGGACCGCGGGTTCGGCATCGTAGCGCTGCAGGAGGTGTGTTGGACAGGATCCACGGTGCGAACGTTTAGAGGTAATCATACCATCTACCAGAGCTGCGGCAACACACGCGAGCTGGGAACAGCTTTCATCGTGATGGGTGATATGCAGTGGCGCGTGATCGGTTGGTGGCCGATCGACGAAAGAATGTGCAGGTTGAGGATTAAGGGCCGATTCTTCAACTTCAGCATAATAAACGTGCACAGCCCACACTCCGGAAGTACTGATGATGACAAGGACGCATTTTACGCGCAGCTCGAACGCGAGTACGACCGCTGCCCAAGCCACGACGTCAAGATCATCATAGGAGATTTGAACGCTCAGGTAGGCCAGGAGGAGGAATTCAGACCGACGATTGGTAAGTTTAGCGCCCACCAGCAAACGAACGAAAACGGCCTACGACTCATTGATTTCGCCGCCTCCAAAAATATGGCCATACGTAGCACCTTTTTCCAACACAGCCTCCCTTATCGTTACACCTGGAGATCACCACTGCAGACGGAATCTCAAATCGACCACGTTCTGATTGACGGACGGCACTTCTCCGACATTATCGACGTCAGGACCTATCGTGGCGCCAACATCGACTCCGACCACTATCTGGTGATGGTCAAACTGCGCCCAAAACTCTCCGTCATCAACAATGTACGGTACCGGCGACCGCCACGGTACAACCTAGAGCGACTGAAGCAACCGGATGTCGCCTCAGCATACGCGCAGAATCTCGAAGCCGCGTTGCCAGACGAGGGCGAGCTCGATGAGGCCCCTCTAGAGGACTGCTGGAGTACAGTGAAAGCAGCCATCAACGACGCAGCCGAGAGCACCATCGGGTACGTGGAACGGAATCGACGAAACGAATGGTTCGACGAAGAGTACAGAACGGTTTTGGAGGAGAAGAACGCAGCGAGGGCGGTAATGCTGCAGCAAGGGACTCGACAGAACGTGGAACGTTACAAACAGAAGCGGAAACAGCAGACCCGCCTCTTTCGGGAGAAAAAGCGCCGCCTGGAAGAAGCGGAGTGTGAAGAAATGGAACTGCTGTGCCGTCCCCAAGAAACACGGAAGTTCTATCAGAAACTCAACGCATCCCGCAACGGCTTCGTGCCGCGAGCCGAAATATGCAGGGATAAAGACGGAGGCCTCTTGACGGACGGACGTGAGGTGATCGAAAGGTGGAAGCAGCACTTCGATCAGCACCTGAACGGCGTGGAGAACGTAGGCACGGGAGCCCACGGCAACGGAAGGAACGACGACGCCAGTGCAGCGGAGGACGGAAATGAACCAACTCCCACATTGAGGGAAGTTAAGGATGCCATTCACCAGCTCAAAACCAACAAAGCAGCTGGTAAGGATGGTATCGCAGCTGAACTCATCAAGATGGGCCCAGAAAAGTTGGCCACCTGTCTGCATCGGCTGATAGTCAGGATCTGGGAAACCGAACAGCTATCGGAGGAGTGGAAGGAAGGGGTAATCTGCCCCATTCACAAGAAAGGCGACCATTTGGAATGTGAGAACTTCAGGGCGATCACTATTTTGAATGCTGCCTACAAAGTGCTATCCCAGATCATCTTCCGTCGTCTGTCACCTAAAACAAATGAGTTCGTGGGAAGTTATCAAGCCGGCTTCATCGACGGCCGGTCGACAACGGACCAGATCTTTACCGTACGGCAAATCCTCCAGAAATGCCGTGAATACCAGGTCCCAACGCACCACCTGTTCATCGACTTCAAAGCGGCATACGATAGTATCGACCGCGCAGAGCTATGGAGAATCATGGACGAAAACGGCTTTCCTGGGAAGCTGACTAGACTGATTAAAGCAACGATGGACGGTGTGCAAAACTGCGTAAGGGTATCGGGTGAACTATCCAGTTCATTCGTATCTCGCCGGGGACTGCGACAAGGTGACGGACTCTCATGTCTACTCTTCAACATCGCGCTGGAAGGTGTGATGCGACGAGCCGGGCTCAACAGCCGGGGAACGATTTTCACAAAATCCGGTCAATTTGTGTGCTTTGCGGACGACATGGACATTATCGCTAGAACATTTGGAACGGTGGCAGAACTGTACATCCGCCTGAAACGCGAAACAGCAAAGGTCGGACTGGTGGTGAATGCCTCAAAAACAAAGTACATGCTGGTAGGCGGAACCGAACACGACCGGATCCGTCTGGGTAGTAATGTTACGATAGACGGGGATACTTTCGAGGTGATGGAGGAATTCGTCTACCTCGGATCCTTACTGACGGCTGACAACAACGTGAGCCGTGAAATTCGGAGGCGCATCATCAGCGGAAGTCGGGCCTACTACGGGCTCCAGAAGAAACTGCGGTCGAAAAAGATTCACCCACGCACAGAATGCACCATGTACAAAACGTTAATAAGACCGGTAATCCTCTACGGGCACGAGACATGGACCATGCTCGAGGAGGACCTACAAGCACTCGGAGTTTTCGAGCGACGCGTGCTAAGAACGATCTTCGGCGGTGTGCAGGAGAACGGTGTGTGGCGGAGAAGGATGAACCACGAGCTCGCTGCACTTTACGGCGAACCCAGCATCCAGAAGGTGGCCAAAGCCGGAAGGATACGGTGGGCAGGGCATGTTGCAAGAATGCCGGACAACAACCCTGCAAAGCTGGTGTTTGCAACGGATCCGGTTGACACAAAAAGGCGTGGAGCGCAGAGAGCACGATGGGCGGACCAGGTGGAGCGTGACTTGGTGAGCATTGGGCGTGACCGAGGATGGAGAGCGGCAGCCACAAACCGAGTATTGTGGCGTACTATTGTTGATTATGTCTTGTCTTAATGATGTAGAACAAATAAATGTATGTATCAGTGTGCAGTTCGATGAAAAAATTTTGTTAAAAACTGTCCTCAAGTGGTAATTTATGAAATTGCAAAAAACGTTGTACGCAACTCGGTGTAGAACTCGATTTTTACAGCACTCATCGTAATTATCCAACTCGGCAAGCCTCGTTGGATAAATTTACGACTCGTGCTGTAAAAATCTTCATTCTGCACCTTGTTGCGTAAACTACTATTACCTATGCACCAAATGCACCATGTACAAAACGCTAATAAGACCGGGTGGTCCTCTACGGACACGAGACATGGACCATGCTCGAGGAAGACCTGCAAGCATTAGGAGTTTTCGAGCGACGCGTGCTAAGGACGATCTTTGGCGGTGTGCAGGAGAAAGGTGTGTGGCGGAGAAGGATAACCCACGAGCTCGCTACACTTTACGGCGAACCCAGCATTCAGAAGGTGGCAAAAGCCAGAAGGATACGATGGGCAGAATATGTTGTAAGAATTCCGGACAACAACCCCGCAAAGCTGGTGTTTGCTACTGTTCCGGTTGACACAAAAAGGCGTGGAGCGCAGAGAGCACGATGGGCGGACCAGGTGGAGCGTGACCTGGTGAGCATTGGGCGCGACCGAGGATGGAGAACGGCAACCACGAACCGCGTAGGATTTTGGCATACCTACTATTGTTGATTATGTCTTATCTTGAATGTGATGTTGTGCGGAAATAAAGGTATGTATGTATGTATGTACGATTCTCATGGATTCAAAGATGTCTGGTTCATATCTACTCAGAAGGATATGTTACTTGCTGCTGTCCCCTCACTACGTTCATGAAAGGAGGTGTTCATTGCGCGCCCAGCAATGAAGAGTGAGCGCTTTCGAAAGTGCAATAGAGTAACGACGTCGGCGACGACGACCACGACGATGCCAGAGTGCCTCGAGGGCGGTGGAAGACCGAAACTATAAAACACTTTGTTGTGTCGTGAGGTTGAGAGGATCACCCAGAATGACACAACGTAGCCGGGTGTCGTTTAATTTTGTGTCCTGCTGGCGCTTGTCCTTGTAGGTGGATTACGTGGGTACTGGTGCCAGTTCGGGATGGCTCATTCAAAGGGATGGATATGAGTCATTTGGTGGAGTTAAATGCATTTATTTAGTTCGAAATTAAGTGAACACTGATTCTGCGGTTGGATGCTGTGAACAGGTTGTAGACTACGCCTGGTAGGTTTCATTCCAGGTAACAAGAAACGACAATCAGTTTCAAACGACGATTGGCAAAACAAAACCAGTTAACAATACCCGGATTCAACAACATTCAATCAATAGCTTATTCAATACGACACTCGATCGAACAGATTTCTTCTCTCAACACGCCAACAGACTCACAGACTATGTAGCAGACGAAGCCTTTCATTGGAAACTCAATTTGTACGTAAACAGCTTCAATTTCTATACCCGATGTCCCGCCGGCCGCCCGCTCTCTTATCCTTCCCCTGTTCAACCGGTGGTGATGCCTTGTTTGCAATTCAATACTGTTTTTTTCCCGAGTTAGAGCTGGAGAAAAACAAAACCCGGCCATAAAAGAAGCATTGGATGACAGCATCCGGGACGATGGCGTCGAGCGAGCGTCGACGACGACAACGATGAAGACTTCGGTGACCAAGGAACACGAAGATTCAGTCCAATCCAGCCAGACTGAATGCAATTAAACTTTTGTCCTCGCTGGTGACGGTGAGAGATACGCTGATCATGAAGTATTGTGGAGAAACACGCTTGTCGAAAATGTTGAATTATTTCTGAAAATCTATACTTTCTTCGAGGAAGAGGAAGTTTTGTTTCTTCCTGGCGAGACATTTACACTCAGATAGATCCTGTTACTCAACCTAATGTTTTACGGGCAGTTCCAGAAACATTTACTTGAACCCTATGCCCAATGCCCAGTGAAAGTAAGATTCCGTAGTATTTCTGCGTAATGTCGTATCATTTTTTTTTATTCTACATTTTACCCTACAGTTAAGCTTTTCTCTAAAACCGTGTAGGCCTTCGATGGCAAAGCAACAACTCCGCCGCAACGGCATAGTCTTCCGATGTGTCCCTCAACCAGAATGGGTAGTTTCATTTCAAGGAATCGACGACCAAGTAAACAAGGAAATAAAGACTTTTAAAAGGCATTTTATTTGCGGCCGGTATTGATTACCGTCGTTTCTGGGTGATTGCTTGGGGTCTGGTCTCGGATCTACCATTGGATGCATGGCACAAATTTCCCAAACGGAGGAGAACGTGCCTCTGGAGCCGACCTACTGATACCATTGGATGCAGTTTGCTGAGATGAATGCCACAAGAGTTATTTATTTTTCTTTCTTTTCTGTCGACAGGCGTTCTTCATTACACCAACGAACCTAACCTCAAAATGACTGACAAATCTCAGGTCATTTTGACAGATGTATAATGAGCATGAAAAGGACGGCAACAAGATCGATAAAGTAGAATATGTTATCCGTCTTTTTCGTGCATGTGTGTGGTCTGTCAAAATGACCTGTGAATTGTCAAACATTTTCATGGCTTGCTTTGTTGGTGTAATGAAGAATTGTAAGATTCGGAAGCTGGAATTTGCAGTAATCAGTTTACCGCGTCGTTTTTATGCAATTTATTTTTTGAGAAGATGCAAAGAATTTATTGGAAAGATCTCACATAGTTCCATCTAGGCTTCAGGGGCGTTTTAGGGATTTCGGAGGGTATCATGTGTTTTACAGGGGGTCCGTGGGAATTTCAGGGAGTTTTCGGCGTCATTTCAGGAAGTTTGAAACTTTTCAGCTGATTTCAGCGGCGTAACAGAAGCGTTTTTGGAGGTTTCATAGGGCATCATGTGCGTTACAGGAAGTCTGAGGAGGTTTCTGGTGTTTTTAGAGTTATTTCAGATGATTTGGAGAAGCTAACTGGGGAACTACAGAAAGTCTCGTTGGCGTTACAGGGGGTGTTATGGCCATCAGCGAACTGTCGGGGTGATTGCATTCCACCCCACTGGTAGACGATCAGGCTTTATGATGAGGCCTCGAACACTTTGTACTATCCAAAACACAACAAACCAGATAGCTTACACCTTTTCTGTCATGTGCTCTTCTAGCTTTTCAGGTTGTGAATAAAGAAATTTATTATCTGCTTTGTCAAATCCAAATACAATACCTTTTGTATATTGCATACAATACTTCATACAATATGTGCTACCAGAACATCCTTTGTAGACACAATAGTACACACAACTGTATCAAATTAGTCTGAATTATATCGTAAAGTGATACACACCCTCTCGTGTTTTTAATTCTCATCCTAGATAGTATCCGCGGGAACAGGGGGTTTAAGGGGGCCTATAGTCTAGGGAAATAACGTTTCAAAATACAATTTAGATCACTGATTTCTGGCGAGCTTTAGGCCAGAGGTAGTATCTAGAGGTAGTTCATAAACATTTCAGGTGGTTTCAAAAGAGATTCAAGACGTTCGAAACTGATTACGCTTGTACTGCCCCTATTCGCATAACAGTCCCATGTTTGCTAGGTTTCTTATTCACAAGGGACTGTTGTGCGAATGGAGGCAGTGTAGATCTGATGAGTTCAAAGCTCTTGGAGATTCTTGAACCAACATTGGTCTTACCACTTCACAGCATGTAACTGCATTGTCTATGATTCATGCTCAAGATTCATAGCAATTGAGCTAAAACATGATTCGTGATCTTAAAGAGCGAAATGGAGCATACTTATTCAACCTTGCTAATAAATTTTTCGCTGACTATGCCGTAGGATGAGATCGTTGATGAAAGCTATACATGCTTTTTTCATCCACGGATTTCTTCAGAAAAGCTTTCAGCGATTTTTTTTAAGAAAATCAGAAGTTCAGAATTTATCCAAAGTTTCATTATAAGATTTTTCCAAAAATTTGCCCAAGGCTTACTGTAAGAAATCTTCTATTAATTCCTTCTTAAATTGATCCATCTTAAGGAATAGAAATTACACCATGAATTAAGTATTTAAATCAATAATGTTTTTTTTTTCAGAAACTTCGTTTGTGGTTTCTTAAGTAATTCTTCCAGGGATCTTTTTAAACAAATTTTACAACGCTTCCTTCAGAGACTCCCTCAAGATTTTCTCCAACAATTCTTTTTGGTAGATTTCCAGAGGCTTCCACGTCAGAGATTCTTAAGAATTTCACACAGGTTCAGAAGTGTTCTTCAAACTCTTCCAGTGGTTGCTTCAAAAATCTTCCAGAGATTTCTTCTAGAATTCGTACAGGTATTTCTTCAAGAAATCCACGAGAGATTTGTTCTGAAATTTATCTAGGGATTTCAATGAAAATTCCCGCATGAGTGTGACCAGGAATTTCTTCAGGGATTCATCCAGAATATCTTGCAGAATTTTCTACTGAGATTCATGCATTATTCAAGGAATTTCTACAGATATTGCTGCAGGAGATCATACAGAGATTCCTTCAGGATCCCCTCCAGATATCCCTCCCTGTGTTTCCCTAGTGATTTCTCCAGCATTTCCTCAAAGGATGGCTTACTGAATTTTTGAATTGAATCTATAAGGATATTATTCAGAAATTTCCTAGGATTTTTTAACAGGAATCAATTAAAAAAAATATTCCAATATTTTTTTTCTGGGGATCTCGAAATGTTTTTTTTTTTAATTTCCATATTATATTTCAAAGGATATCTTCTAGAATTTTCATTATTATTTTTTAAATAAACTTTTCTAGATGCTCCACCAAGGTGTTTCTCCAGCACGAGCTTCAGAAATTCCTGCTGGCATTCCTTAAAATTTTTGACTGGGATTTTTTCAGACAGAGGTTCTAGAGATTCCTTCAGAAATTCCTTCAGGGGTTCTTTGGGAAATTTCTGCTGGGATCTCTTCTTTTTCTTTTTTTTTCAATAACATCTTCCGAGACTTCTTAAGAATGTTAAGGTTTTCTTCAGGAATCTCAAAAGATTTTTTTTTTTCAAAAGTTCATTCATGGAGGTTTTTTTTTCAAAAATACTTCCGAAAATGTATTTAAAATCCTACGGGGATTTCCTCGAAATGTTTTCCAATGAACCGAGAAATATTTCTACTCAGTGGCTGAGTGGGTCCTATCCAGAAATCGAAAAATCCTCTGTTTTCTTACTCCGTTTCAGCTAAAAGTGGGACAACCCATTGCCAATGAAATGTCCCACTTATAACGGAAACTGGTTGAAAAAACAAAGGATTTTTCGATTTCTGAGTAAGACCAACTCAGCCACTGAGTAGATTTTTTTTCTCGGTGTGGTCCGTCCCAGTATTTCTTGAGAAATACCCTTCAGGGTTTTCTGTAGAAATTTGTACAAGGATTTTTTTTAAAATTGATCCTGTGCTTCCGGCACAAATATCTCCTGGCATTCTTTCACTTGCAGGAATAATTTCGGTTATTCCGTCAGAGACTTTTTTTTTCAGAACATCTTCCAGAAATTGCACAAACAATTACTGGGAAAATTCTAGAAAGAGCTCCTAAGGAATCAACCTATAAATCCACGATGGATTGCCTAGAGGAACACCTTGAAAATCCTGGTGGTACCTCTGAAGTCCTACAAGAAATTCTTGAAAATTTTCTAGGGCGATTCCGGAACGGAAATCCTTGAAGTCATTTCTTAATAATCTCTTGAGGAATTTATAAATAATTACCTGTGAGAATACACGAAGAAACTCCTCAAGATGCATCCTTAATTCCCAGAAAAGAAAACACAAAAACTATTGAAAGAACTCTAGAAGTTATTCCAAGGATAAATAACTTGAAATATTTCTTATTCACTTTATAGTGTAAAGTGTCATTAATAAATTTAAAAAAGAAATATTTCTGAAAGGATAACTTAAAATACATCTGTACAAATTTCCAAAGGAATCTCTTAAAAAAACATCTGTACTGTAACAAGATAAACCGAGCACCCCGACTGAAGAGGATCGAACGATCATTTGGTTCGCATGCAGATCAGTGTTGGTTTGAACCGCAGCTTGTCCGGTCGCCTATTTATATAAGCACTCTACTTTTCTACTATATTTTGTAATCCTGAAATCGTTTAGTTGAAAATAAAAGTAACAAATGGAACAAACTCGTTACAACGTGGTGGCTCAACCGGGATGCATCGATCATTCGATGCCCCAGCCGATAGATATCTCTTCATTTGAACGTCGTCTATCAGAAATGGAACGCAGTATAAAGAAGCTGGAGCAGATATTCACCACGATTTTCAGCAAGAGCCTATTGGATGGACACCGCACAACAACTTGCACCGAAACTCCTGCAACCACCGAGAACAATTCTTCTTCCCACGAAACAATTGATCATGAGATCCCAACAGAAATAGAGAACGTTCTGCCATCCACCACACCAGCAACGATCGAGAGTCAAACGATTATTATTCAACCTAGCCAGGTAGGCAAGCCACGATTCGATGGACGATGCGAGTATTTCACTGCAAAAGAGTTTTTGCACCGGTTTGATCGCTATGTGAAGAGCCAGCCTCAAATAAATAATGAGGTTGAACGTATCGATGCGATATACGATTGTCTCCAAGGCGAACCTAAGCTGTGGTATCGTGCGTTTAGGTACCGTTTCGATGGCTGGAACTCATTTGAACGGTTATTTCTGTTGAGATTTTGGGGGCCTCAAGATCAACGAAATTTTATGACAAAATTATTGCATGGAAAATACGTTCAGAAAGGCATGAAAAGTCGAATGGCTGTGTATTTCACACGTTTGTTGATAAATGCACAGTATATGCAACTACCTCCTACGGAAGACCGATTGATTAGGATTATAATAGAACATTTTTCGCCAAATGTGCAAGAGCTATTGCTGTACTGCAACGATATTGGATCTGTGTACAATACGCTGGTAATGCTGGACAAAACGGAGAACGAATCTTCACATATTTCGCTCAATGATCGTTCTGGCGAGGGGAAGCTGTAACAAGATAAACCGAGCACCCCGACTGAAGAGGATCGAACGATCATTTGGTTCGCATGCAGATCAGTGTTGGTTTGAACCGCAGCTTGTCCGGTCGCCTATTTATATAAGCACTCTACTTTTCTACTATATTTTGTAATCCTGAAATCGTTTAGTTGAAAATAAAAGTAACAAATGGAACAAACTCGTTACAGTACAAATTCCTGTAGAAATTGTAGTGGAGTTGTTGAAGAAATCCGTCAGTAAATTGTAGAGGGATCCTTGGAGAATTTTCTGAAGGATACCTGGGAAGAACTCTTGGAGATACCTCTTAATTCTTAGAAGATTTTTTTCTACTACTTCTGAAGTGGTTACAACACTAATATTCCTGAAGTTCTGACTAGAGAAATTTCTGATGAAAATCCTTTAGAAACAAACAAAATCCTAGAGGTATTCTATAGTGAATTAATGAAAATATTATTGAGAAAAAAATGTTTCATAGTAGTTCATAGTAGAATTTCTTAAAATCTTTGACAAATACCAAGCAATTTCTACTGCGAGAATCTTTTCAGAAACTCCTGTGGCATTACCAGACAATAACAGATCAAGTAGAATACCAGAAGGAATATCTGGGAAAAGCCTTTGAAGGAATTTGCAGGAAAATCACTTGAGAATTTTCTTGAGATATTTCTAAATCAATGCCTGAGAGAATCCCTAAATATATGAAGCAATACCTGCAAGAAAGTTTGACGAAATTCCAAGAACAATTTCTTAAATAGGGGAACTTATGTAATCTCGGCAGATTTGTTCTCTTCGTCATGGGGGGTTTTTAGAAACCTGCAGGTCTCAGAGTTGGCCTCAAATTTTTTCTCAACCAAGCTGAGTTATATGCCCAAATTTCAGGCAATTCGGCCCATAAAAATCCCCCATGACGAAGAGAACAAACCTGCCGATAATACCCATCGTCACCCTAGTTCCAGGAAAACTCTAGAGGAATTACAGAAAGAGTATTCGACTCTCGGCGAAAAAAAAATCTCTTGTGTGTTCATCTTTGGAAGACATTTTTGAAAAACTCCTGAAGACACCCTCATAAAAAACATAGGATTTTTTTCGAAGAAAATTCTAGAGAACTCCGTCACAAATTTAAAAGAAAAACTCCTAGAGGAAATTCTTATAATATTCCTAGTGGAAGTCGATTAGTAATGTTTGAAGAAATGCATGCCCGGACTTCTGTAGCAATCATTGAAAGAGTTTCCTTAGGAATCTCAGGAGAAATTTCTGAAGATACTAAGACGAATCTTCAGCATAATTCCTTGAGAAACTTCTGAAGAATACCCGAAGAAGTTTCCCGCAAAAAAAAAAGTCCGAGAGAATCTTTCGATGATTTCCTGGAGAAATTATCAAATAAATAGATAATAATATATTCTAGAAGGATACCTGCACAAACTCTCTCTGAAATTATACTTGGAACTCCTGCAACAATCTGCTTTCTATGAAAATTCGGGGAAAAATTAATAAATCCCGAGAGAATGTAGAAAATTCTAAAGAAGCACATCAAAAGTAGAACATTTCAAAAAAAGTTCTCGGAGGAATTTTTAGAAAAAACGCGGACATGTTCAATGCTTCCAGTGAGCTCTTTAAAGGAACCACGACACTAGACATCGTACCAGCATGCAACGCCGAGTTTCACAGTCGATTTTTTCTCCTGACAGCTGTGACAGGAATCGAACCAGCGCTCCTTAACACGGTGCGATCAAGTGCTTAGTGGCACTGGCCACACGACCACGAAGCCACAAAAAATCTTGCAGAAATCTTAAGAAGAATTCCTGCAAAAATGTTCTCTCCACGGTTTTTACAGAAAATAAATCGGAAAGCTTAAGTAACCAGCTATGATTTCACCGGGTGTTCCGGGTGTCCCGACGTAAGTGATCAAATCTGAATGATAACCAAATCCATGCATGAGACAACTCAAATCACGGATTTTTGAGTAACGTAATGAACAGTTAGCGAGAAAAAAGTCTCAGACCATATTTGGGACAACCGGTAGCGTTCCGAAACTGATTCCGGGTGTCCCGCCGGAAGTGGCCAAAATAAAAGTGAACCAAGTCCGTGCATGTGACACACAAAATCAAAGCTTTGTAACATCCTGATGACCAGTTATGAAGAAAATAGGCTCAGACCACATTAGAGACTACCGGTTGTGTTCTGGAACTGTTTCCGGTCGTCCCGATGGAAGTGGCCAAATATGAAAGTGAATAAAACTCGTGCATACACATCATCAAATCGCAGATTTTTAGGTAACCTGGGATAAATGGTAGTGTTCCGAAACCGGTTATGAGTGTCCCGCCGGAGGTGGTAAAATGTAGAAGGAAACCAAATCATGCAGCACATTGAATAGAGGCTTTATTGATTATTTGATGAACGGCAAGAAAATAGTTTCAGGAAGTGATCAAACTTAAACGTGAACCAAACCCATGCATTCGACACATCAAATCGCGGCTCTTTCAATAATCTACCGAACGCTTATCTCATTCAGCATTAGAAACAACTGGTTGTTATCAGGGATCAGTTTCGGGCTCACCATCGGAAGGCCGAAAAAACACGAAAGTTTTTTCAACTTCAAACATCATTTTCGTAATTTTAACGTTTATAAACGTTCCACATTTCAATCCATTCGGTTCACAGGTTTCCGAGATATGACAGTTCAAATATTAGTTTGTAGTTTCGCGAGAGATTAACCAATCGAGCTCAAATTCGTATGTAACTGTTTGACAAACATTCAAAATTTCAGAATTTTTGATGCACTCCGTGAAAGTTACGCATGTTGAAGTTTTTAGTGAGAGAAAAAAAGTTGCCCATCCTAAACATTTTGGCCACCCTTTGTATATGACGAGAGAGGCACTATCACCACTAGGTGGATTAATCTGTTTTTTTTTTTGTGATATCTAGAACAAATTTTCAGAAACTACCCATTTTTGTAATGCGTATATGCCAATCGAACATCCAAGCCTTGTATTAAAAGTATGTTTGGTATTTGGTACTTTGGTATTTTCCGTATTAATGTTAACGTGTTGAGAATAATGACTTCATAAAACACAAATAAGTACAATGAGAAGTAACCTATTACCTGTTTTAAAGCGTTCCTTAAAACCAATATACTCAAAAGCATAAATTATTTAATTTATGTTAATTCTGAAATAGGGTACAAAGTGAACGTGTTTTCCAATATGATAAAATTTTTTATGCAATTCAGTATCATAATTTATATTTTATATAACTCATTTTGGTATCATAAGGGGCATTTTTTCCGAACTGGTTCATTATGCAACTGAAATGAGTTGCATAATGAAAAATAGTTGTATAATGTTCATAATGCAACTCATTTGAGTTGCATTATGAAAATTATACAACCCAAATGGGTTGCATTATGAAAAACCCAGATTTATCCACCTAGTGGTGATAGTGCCTTTCTCGTCGAATATGTACTCATGATCTTTCCGTCGACACAATCAATCTTGCCTTAGAGTCTGTGATCAGCCCCAAATCTCTGTGCTTTGGTAACGGACGAGAAGGAGGAAATGCTCATAACAAGCGATCTGGGACTGTACCACCTAAGAATTTCTGAATCATGAGAATACTTTATTTAGAAAATCAAGAATTTTATCAAGGTCATCATCGAATTGGGGCACTTATTCCGACGTTTTGTTAAACGTATGGGCAGAGCTGAAAGTATCAGTACTTTCAGTTGACTGCTTGACCACCTTCACTGGAGGCTGATTCATGCCAAGATGACAATTACTAGCCAGGATTAAACTTTTTTTCGCAGATCATTTTGACAAAGTTTTATCTGCACACTTTATGCTATATTTTGTTATCTTTTTTTTTTTTTTTTTTTCAAATTGTTTATTTAAGGCTCATGTGTTTAACAAAAAACTTTACGGAGCCGATATTCTTTTTAATCAATTTCTTATTTTACAATCAATTTGAAAACTAAACTAATAAAGAGTTCTGCGCGCGCATTTCTTTTTCACGCGAGGGCCGGATCCTGAGCTTGATCCAGATGCCGCAAATTGGGCCCTGCGTTGATCGGCAGTCGGGTTTCCCATTACTCCCTTTATCGCCTTCGCCACTTCCTCCAATTTCTCCATCTGGGTCATCGGACGCCATTCGTCTTCAGAGCCTGCTCCGGATTCGCAAACGACAGGTTGTTCCACTTCTTCTTCTATTACGCTCGATAGCTGATCCGTGTCTTCAAGAACTTCAATTATTTCGACCTCCGATGATTTCTGATTGTTGGCAGCCGTGCCTTCCCTCGAAACAACAGCTGCATACGAACGAGGTTCCTGGTCCTTCTGTTGTTGTTTCCTCGACTGTTTCCAGGTTACGCGTTGAGGACAGGAATCCTTGCGGTGACCTACCGCTCGACATAGAAAACACACATCCTTTAGTCCATCATAAAACACTCGTCCCTGCCAGTTTCCGACAACAATCGCTGGTGGTATATCGCTCTTCACATCAATGTACACGCCACGCACGCCATTGAAAATGTGTCCAAGTCCCGATTCTGGAGAGAATTTCTCGTGAACTATTTGTTCTATTTTCCCGAATTTTCCTAATTCCGACGACAAACAGTCATCGCTCAGCTCCGGCGGCAAATCGAAGATTCGGACGTAATGTACATTAGCTCCAGCGATGCACATACGCACTTCTATTGTCAGTCCTTGTGTATACACAAACTTCTTTGGGTCCGCGTTGCATCTCAAGCATTCCCTCATCGCTTCTATAGAAGTGAACTTTATGAACAGCGAACGGTCCTTCGCTGTTTTATACACTGTTTGAATTAACATCAAATCCACATCCAGCGATTTTAGAAAAATTTCTATTTCCGCCCATGACGGTCGAGGGCTACCCGGGGGGAAGCGAAATTGTGCTGTATTAATTATTTCGCACATTTCGATAGCACCGCAGAAGCACTGACGAACGACGCAACGGTGAACGACCGGGAGACAAAGCACGTACCGTTTGCCTACTCAGCACAATCGGATGGCAAAAACAAAGCGAATTGCAAAGCGCACATTTGCTGGCGACCGTATCCGACGGCAGCTGCGATAGAACTCGATATATTTTGTTATCATTGGTTACAAAATTCAAAATTTGTTATGCAGTAATTTTAATTGCCAATGCTATATCACATTCAAATATCAACCACATTACAGAGCTCGCCCTCCACTCGCATCAAAATTTTGCGCAGTAATTTTGGACGCAAATAAAGATTTAAAAGAATGTTCCGGGCTGATGCGCTTAAATTTTAATTTTTCCATACAACGTTGATCCATCCCACTGTAAATTTACGTCTCAGGAATCTAAAATGGTGTGATTTTATGAGATCGCTTTAGTTTTCTTTTTAGGTTTTCGGTTCTCTTACACATATCTATCGCTTGCATTCATTTAGTTCACTTTCGTAATTCCGCTAAAGCACCCAACGCTGCTTCTGCAACACCACCGGTAGCCTCTTATGTAGTCTGAGTCTATTTTGTATTGCTTAGGGAAGATTCAAATATTACGTCCATAATTTTTTGGGATTTCTAGAAACCCCCTTCCCCCTCTGTCACGCTATTTTCCTATACCTAATACACGTACTGTCACATTTTTGTAGACCCCCCCCCTCCCCCTAATGTTGGACGTAATTTTTAAACGTTCCCTTACGAGACCCCCGGAAATGATTCCGGAACACTACCGGTATATTTAAATGTGATCTGAGTTTATGAAAACTGTTAATCAGGTTACCCGGAACTAAAAACACTACCGGTAGTATCTTCTGTGGACTGTGCCTATTTTCTTATTATCCATGCATCAGGTTACTGACATAAAAGCATTTTGATGTACCGCAAGCATGGGTTTGATTCACTTTTATGTATGTCCACTTCCAGTGGGACACCCTTAACCGGTTCTGGAAAATTTACATGGTTCATTTTTACATTTGCCCAATTCCGGCGGGACACCTGAAACCGGTTGTGGAATACTATCGGTGGTCTCTAACGTAATCTGAGCTGATTTTCTTAAAAACCTTTCATCAGCCTATCGAAAAAAAAAACCGTAATTTGATGAAGCGCATGCATGGAGTTCGGTTCCCTTCTACATTTGACCACATCCAGAGGGACACTGGGGACCGAATTCGGGACACTACTAGTTTTCCCAAGCATGATCTGGGATATTTTTTCTTGGTAACCATTCATCAGGATACCTTAAAAGCCATTTGATGTGTCGCGAATATTTTTTTAATTCTCTTTTACATTCGGCCACTTTCAGCGAGACACCTCGAACCGATTCCGGAACAGTATCAGTAGTTTCTAATGTGGGCTTAGCTTATTTTCTTGCTGATCACACAAGTTATCGAAAAGGCCACGATTTGATGCGTTGCATGTATGAATTAGGCTACTTCCGGCGGGACACAAGAAACCGGTTCTGGGTTGCTACCGGTTCAGATATGATCTGGGACTATTTTCCTGCTTACAGTTCCTCAGGTTATAGAAAAAGTGGCGATTTAATGTGTCGCATGCATGGGTTTGGTTCATTTTTATATTTGGCCACTTCCGGCGGGATACCCGGAACCAGTTCCGGAACTCTACCGGATCAGATATAGTCTGAGACTATTTTCCTGTTTACCATTCAGCAGGTTACAGAAAAAGCGGTGATTTGATGTGTCGCATGCATGGGTTTGTTTCACTTTAATATTTGGCCACTTCCGGTGAGACACCCGGATCCGGTTCTGCAACACTACCGGTTCAGATACAGTCTGCGACTATTTTCCTATTTTCCGTTCATCAGGTTATAGAAAAAGCTGAGATTTGATGTGTCGCATGTATGGGTTTGGTTCACTTTTATATTTGGCTACTTCCGGCGGGACACCCAGAACCGGTTCCGGAACACTACCGGTTCAGATATAGTCCGCGACTATTTTCCTGCTTACCGTTCATCAGATAATAGAAAATGCCGTGGTTTGATGTGTCGCATGCATGGGTTTGTTGCAATTTCATATCTGGCCCCTTCCTGGAGTACTGGTCCGGAACACCTAAATGGCCATAACTCCGGAACGGCTGGACCGATTCAAACCATTTTCAATAGGAAACAATGGGACAATATTCCGCGTCGATTGAAACCAAAAGCGTTGAAATCGGATGATATTTACTATCCAAAAATGAGGTGACATTTTTGTACACATACACACATACACACGCACACACATACATACATACACACACACACATACATACACACAGACATCATCTCAACTCGTCGAGCTGAGTCGATTGGTATATAAGACTTGGCCCTCCGGGGGTTCTATCAAAATTTCATTTTTGGAGTGAACATATAGCCTTTCGGTACACCTTGGTGTACGAGAAAGGCAAAAATCATTGCATAAAATTTTGTATGGAACTCGTTGCAAAACTCGATTTTTTCAGCACTCTTCGTATTTATCCTACGACTCGTGCGACTCGTGCTGAAAAAATCAACTTTTTGCAACTCGTAACATAAATAAATATTAAAGGACTCTAATGGAAGCATTGTCAGTTTGACGCAATAAAAATTTTTAAAGGAGATACTGTTAGTTTTAGAACCTCTCAGCGAAGTGCCTCGAACTCGAACTGTACTAACATTGTATATGTACGTACACCTATATCGCATCAATCTTCCCGCTGTCACCAAGGTGCTTAAATTCTTCCCACCCATCTATTCAACCGTCCGTCAACCCTTTGTGACCGGCCAAATGGCACCCCAATAGCCGATGTGCCCGCTTTTTCCCTGGCGCTAGCACAATGATATCGGATATTATCGCATCGCACCGAAAGAAAAAAAGAAAAGAATAAAAAATCACCCGGTGACAAAAGATTCCAAGTGCTGCAAGTGGCGAAGGAAAATTGTTGAAATTTCTTCGATAATACGACGACGACCGCGCTAAAAGTGTTTTTGACAAAGAGAGCCGGGTTTCGAAGGGACGGCACGCAGGTGGCCCTGGGTGGGGGAAAAGTTCCATTTTCTTCGGAAAACCCGAGCCAGGATAAATATTTCTTGAATTTCACGCTGACCTGTAGCTCTCTGGCTGGCCGGCCAGCCCATGCACACAAAAGTAAAGAAAGAGCTTTGACCCTTTCAGCAGCAACTGGACCGTGATGCTGGCAGAGGAAGAACTAAGGTGACATGCGGGAATCGATGGAACATGTGTGAACGATAACGCATGGGCGACCAACGTCCGAGCACAGTAGTCACTAGTGGCTGACATTTTCCTCGTTTAGAATTCTTCTCGTGCCTTCAGCACGGGGAACAACTCCCACTTGAGTACGACGGAAAAGTGGCCATGGGACCGAGGGCCAGAAAATTTTCGGAAACGGTTCATCAAACAACACATCCGGTTCTTACCGCCATCACCACCGCCAATAATGCCACGTGATGACGACGGGCGGCGGTTAGGGCATGGTCTGGTCATATGCGGTGGAACGGGAGTCATATCCTTTGGGGTTTACCGAATCTCCCGAAAGGAAAGTGTGAAATGAAGAAAAATGGAACTTTTCTCGCCCCATCCGCACACACGCACGGGGACCTGTCACACGTCTTCGCCGACGACGTCGCCGTTGTCGTGGACTTGGTCGAAATGTATGTGTGTGTTACCGTCGTTCCGATGGTTTCACTTCTTTAGTGGCCAGTGTGACGGCGATGAAGAGCTTTTAACGGATTAATGGATGCTTATATAGCAAACCCGACGAGTACAGCATAACAAAATTAAAACAACCTAAACTATTCGTTAGTTAGTTAGCAAGTTAGTTATTTATTGATATGATGTTGTGTGGCTTCGTGGTCGTGCAGCTAAGGTCACCGAGCCTTTAGTCGCATCGTGCTAAGGAGCGCGGGTTCGATTCCCGCCGCAGCTGTCAGGAAAAGTTTTCGGCTGTGCCACTGGGCGTTGCATGCTAGTCCGTTGTCTAGTGTCGTGCTTCCTTCAAAGAGCAAATAGCTCACTGGAAGCATTAAACGTGTCCGTGTATTTTTTATGTTTTAGCTACAACATGTATAATACTAAAGATGATACTAAGTTTGTACTACATAGGTAGAGAGAAGGTCTCTAGTTAGCCTAGTGGTTAAGTCTATGGATCGCCAATCCGGTGACGGCGGGTTCTATTCTCGTTCTGGTCGGCAAAATTGTCTCGACTTCCTGAGCATAGTGTATAATTGTGCTTGCCTTACAATATACAAATTCATGCAATGGATGGCAAAGAAAGCCCTTCAATTAATAACGGTAGAAGTGCCCAAAGAACACTAAGTTGAAGAAAGGCTGTTATGGCAAAACTGAAAACCTTCTCTCGCCCACCGAACCTTGAGGAACGGTTAAAGACCATGTAAGATAAAATGCTCAATTCTATCAATCAAATCAAATTCTAATGGTTAAATATATTTACAGCTTTAAGCTGGCGTTGAATAACTCCGCTGCTAGAAGACTTTCACCAATCCGAACAATTACTTAACACTCCAAATACCGTGATAAAAACTTACGCGGAATACCATGATCAGAAAAAAAGTTGGAACTTTTACTTTGAGCAGCTCGTTCTCAGCCGTCTGTGGTCCGATTCAAAAAAAAAAATCAGGGATGTTCTACCCAACTCTTCTTTTTTGTGCTCTGTAAAACATATGTTCCTAGGGATGCTCATTTTTCCCCCAGACTTGCGTAAGTAAGGAACATTTAAAAAAAAAACCTCGCTATTTTTTATTAGCGTTCCAAATTTCAAAAGTGATCACGAAAAATGATTCGAAATCGGTATATTTGGCAATAGGCATGATATAGAGGTAGTAAACTATTAGCGTAGCTATCTTGAACATCCCTAGCTACAAATGAACACGGCTCCCGACCGGCAAGTATTCTTGTGCTCTTGTTAAGCATCCTAGAAGGTTCGAGTCTTCAGTAAAGTTTTTTATATTGATTGATACTACACTTTCACGTATTCTATATTGATCTAGATTTGCTGTAACTGATCTAGATAAGTGCAATTATAAGTATTACTCTCTAGAATACTCGAAATGCATCCTAGAAGGTTGCAGTCTTCGGCAAAGTTCTTCGGATTGGTCAGTACTTCACTTTGACGTCTTCAGTGTTGATTTAGATCTGCTGTAATTGATCAAGATAAGTTAAATTTTTCTATAAAATTTTCTAGAATCCTCGAAAGGCATCCTATAGAGTTGCAATCTTCGGCAAAGTTCTCTAGATTGGATATTACTTCCCTTTTTCATCTGTGGTTTTGACCTAGATCTGCTGTAATTTATCTAGATAGGTTTTAGTTTTCCACATGACTTTCTGTAGTTCTAGCTATGCATCCTAGAGGGTTGCAGTTTTCGGCAAAGTTCTCTGCGTTGGTTAGTACTTCACATTTACCTCATCGGTTTTAATCTGTTGTTTTTATCTCATCCTCTACAATTCTCTACATGCAACCTAAAGGGTTTCTGTCTTTGGCAAAGTTTTCGGGACCGATTGGTACTACACTTTTACGTCCCTGGTTTTGGTCTAGATCTGCTGTAAATGATCTAGATAAATTTTATTTTCGATATGACTCTCTGGAATTTTCGATATGCATCCTAAAATCATCCAATCGAAAAAGTTCCTTCTAGAATGCATTTCGAGTATTCTAGAGAGTCATACATATAATTAAACTTATCTAGATCAGTTACAGCAGATCTGGATCAATATAGAATACGTGAAAGTGTAGTATCAATTAATATAAAACACTTTGCTAAAGACTTGAACCTTCTAGGGTGCTTATCAAGAGCACTAGAGTACTTGCCGGTCGGGAATCGAGTTCATTTGTAGCTAGGGATGTTCAAGATAGCTACGCAAATCGTATACTACCTCTACAGTATGCATTTTTATCAAATATACCGATTTCTAGTCATTTTTCGTGGCAGCCACTAAAACTTGGCATGCAAATAAAAAATTACGATTAAAATAAAAGCTAGTCTGGGGGGAAAAATGAGCATCCCTAAAACTTTTTTTGCAGAACAAAAAAGTAGAGTTGGGTAGAAGATCCCTGAAAAAAAAATTAAAATCGGATCACAAATAGCTGAGAACGAGCTGTTCAAACTTTTAGTTCCCACTTTTTTCCTATCACGGTATGTATTTAGAGTGTTAAAGATGGTCGAGGATGCCACACCGGAGCGAGCAAGAAGAACCATAGACCCCTACTGATAAAAAGGGCGACGATGGAAAAAGTGTTCGCAGCAATGTAGGTGCTAAAGCAGGTAAGAACGGTGCTAGGAACGTGCCTCCGCTAAACAGTGCCGATTTGAACTCGAAAGACCCAGCAAAGGATGTCGGCATAGCGAAGTCTGTGAGAACCACTTCGTCGAACGCACGATAACAAGTGCAGTTAACCCTACAGCGTTTGGAGGAAGAAGGCTTGCTGGAGAAACGGAAGATGGACAAAGAGCGGATACAGTTGGAAGAGGAAAGAGCCTTGATGGAAAAGGAGCGAACAACCCGCAGCAAAGAAAGGCGCCTTGCGGAAGAAGACGGTAGTGCCCGACTTAGTGTCGCAGCCAGCCCGGAAAAAGTTCACGATTGGCTAAAAGCGAATCAGATGCAGCTTGGTGCAGGTTTAAAGGACCCGGAGGACAAAAAGGAACCGAAGCCGGTCGAAAGCCTAAAAGTGCCATTGCTAGAATATGATCTACGTTCTGAATCAAGTCCGAAACTGTCAGCGATTCCCGATTTTGATCCTAAGCAACGGATCCTCATAAGAAGACCCGAACGCGAAGAAGAACTGAAGGACCTAGGTCCGTTTTTCGGTCAAGAACCGCCGAGCTTTGCTGGTTCAGTGGCAAGAAGTGCAGTGGCGTAGCTAGGAATTGGGGGGCCCGGTGCGGAAGCAAATTGGTAGGCCCCCATGAAAATTACATAATATGTACATATTTTACAATGATAAATCTATACATTTAACTGTCGAATAATCTCACTGTTATATTTTGTACAAAACTTTGAAAAATCTCGCTTTTTGTACTCAGTATTCTAGTGATTCTGGCAGTGATGGCCAACGGAAGGTTAAAAATTATCTATCTTATCTTGTTTTCTGTTTTCCTTCATGATTTTTTTCGGGAGCGCGAGATTTTTTTATAAGAATTATGCTGAAAATGTTTTAACAATTTATTTAGAAATTGCACCAAATAATCATTTATAAACGCTTTCAAAGATTGCTTTACTTTTTTCTTTAAGAAATTTTTCTTGAAGAATAATTTGTATTCAAGAATCTTTTAAGTTGTAAATGCAAGGATATCATTCAGTATTCCTCTAAAAGCACTCCTTCAGGAATGATATTATTATAATAAGCCTTATTAATGAGGCTTTCAGTCCCTTGGCTGGTTCGCCTCAGACATGCAGAAATGTTTTTAAAATACTACAGAGTAATTCAAAAGATTCTTGCAAAGGCTTCATCGAGTATTTCTCGAAATATTAGTTCAAGAATCTATCAATTATATTCTGAGGATTCATCTAGAAGATCATCTAAAGAATTCTTTCGAAATTCCAGAAAAAATAATCAATAAAATGAAAAATAATCAAATCATCAATGATTCATTTAGAACCAGATGTTCTTCCAAGAAATTACATCGAGATTCCCTCAGAGGAAGAGAAGCCCTGCTAGAGTTTCTTTAAACTTTCTTCCGTTTCTTTCAGAGAATCCTCTTAATATTCCTTTGGTGATTTTCCATAGATTCTTCAAGTATTTCTCAATTCTTCCCTTTTAGATATTTCTTCAATAATTAAACTTGAAATTTCCTCAAGCATTCATCACTTATCTTAGTGTCCTTTTGAAGATTTCTTAAGAATTACTTCCTAAGATTACTTCGGAAATCCCACCAAAAATTCCCTTTTCAAAAAAAAAAATCTTCAAGGATTCTTCAAGAAGTATCTCTAAGGTTTTACTAAGAGATTCATCATACGATTTTTCCATTAATTAAACAAAATCTCCCAGGATTCCTACTGAAGAAATTGAATTAATTAAATTATATTAATTAAATTTAATTTTTAGATGTACTTCTGTAGGAGTTCTGTAGAAATTCTTTCGAAAAATCCTTCTGCACTTCTTCTAACGAATTTTCCAATATCCATCAACTCTAGGAGTTTTCTCAAGAGTTCCTTCAAAAATTTTTGCTAGGCACTTTAAAAAAAAAATTCTATTTCTCCAGAATTTATGATTGATTCCTCCAGAATTATTACGTTATTTTTTATATAATCCGTGCTGACTTCTAACAAATATACATAAATAAGAAACAGAACAAAAACGCTTCATTCCATTGTTTTGAGTGGGATAAAAATGGCAGCGTAAATGGATAAATAGTAAAGAAACAGATATCCTATCTTATCAAAACAAATAACTTCTCCAGAAGTCTCTCCAAGGATTTAGGAAATGTTCTAAGGTTATTCAAAATTCTAAAGGATTTCCTTTAAGGCAGCCTTTAGAAATTGCTCCCAAAATTCCTTCAGGATTTTTTCCAGAGATTTCTTTAGTAATTCTCTTGCGATTTGCCCGAAGATTCGGTCAGATTTTATTCAAGTATTCTCTTAGAGTTTCTTCAATTAATTTCATTCATTCATTCCTAAACTGATTTTTCCAGGTAATTTACAAATAATTTTGTACAAGAAATCTTTTGGGGTCTTTTTATGCAAGGATTTCTTCATGTATTTATTTAATTACTACTGCAAGGGTTTTCCGGAGATTCTTACACAAATTCCTCCAAGAAATTCCATAGGAATTCCTCCAGGGGATGCATTGAGTGTTTTTGCTAGATTTTTTAGAAATTCCTCTAATAAGCCTACTCAAGGATTCATAAATTCCTCCAATGAATACTTTAGAAACTCAAAAAAAAAAAGAATTCTTTCAATTCTCACAGAAATTCCTCCAAAAAAATCTTTAGAAATTTCTTCATACATTTTTAGGAAAGTGTTTGTGATCTCTTCTGTTAATCATCTTAATTTTTTGGAAATTCTTTTGGTAATTCTCTTGAGATTTTTCTCGGTGGTTGCGTTGTAAATTTGTGGATTTATTTTTAATTTGCAAAGATGTATGTCATAGAATATCAAAAGTAATAACAGACGGAATTTAATAAAGAATTATCAGAAGAAATTTACAGAGGAATTACCAAAGAAGCTTTTAAAAGTTGCCACTTAAATTTACAAACGAGTCGACTAATTAATTTTCAAAGTACCTGTATATGTCTCTGACAGGTTTTGGGCCGCTGAATCCGAATCCGGGCTCAGATTTGTTTCAGGACGCCACAATTTTGAGCTATACCTCAATTAATAGGGCAAAATATGCGACTTTGGGCTTTTTTGACTGCAAGCCGTTAAAGCATGGAAATATTTTTTTAAGCAATTAAAAGGTAAAATGGTCAATTGACATCTAAATTTATGACTCACGCAAAATATTTCGTTTTATCAAATCAAATTTGAAAGATTTAAGCATTTTATGTTAATATGTAAACTTGCATGCAATTTTTGGAGGGTGGTTTGTATCGTACCTAACATAACCGCGGCCCAAAATCTGTCAGAGACACATTAATTTGCTCTTGAGACAGACCAAAAGTTATTTTTTGTTACGCTGTGCTATTGAAAAAATTACAATAGTAATTGTCAGGTATATGAGCAAAGGGACTGCTGGTAGAACTTTTAGAGAAATTGCTGAATCCCGTAATAAATTTCCAAACCCAAAGAATTTCAAAAAGTTCTGTCAAAGATATTTTCAAAAATAATAACCTAATTCAACTTTGAATATTATTGCCGAGAAATTCCAAAAGAGTCATGCCGAAATAGTTTTCAAAAACATTTGCAGAGAAAATTCCAAGAATACTCTTATAGGAACTTTCGGATCAAATCCAATCAAAGCATTTCCCAAGAATTTGCCAAAAAATAACCGCCAAGAGATATTTTAAAGTTTTTTTCAGGTTACCCACAGAAAACTCGCCAAATAAATTACCAAAAAAAAAAAATGGCAAATGAATTACCCAATCAATTGCCGTAGGGATTGGCATAGAAGTTTCCAGAAAAGTGCTAAAGTTATTCCGAAAGCTATTACCAGAGGAAAGTTATTACCAGACGAATTGTCAAAAAAAAGTCAGTGAAAAGTTGCAGACGGAATTACCAACAAAATTTTCGTAGAAATAGAAATCTAAAGAACTTCGTAGAAATAAAAATCAGAAGCCATTTTTGTAGCATTTCTGAGAATTAGTTGAAGAAGTTTCCAAAGGAAATGCCTAACAATTAATCAAATATATCGTCAAAAGAAATTTTCAGAGCAATAGCCGAATCGATTCTCAAATTAATGTTTAAAGATATTCCTTAACGAATCTGTACACGGGTTCCCCAATTAATGACTGAAAAAGATAAAAAAAATCCGAAGAAATACTTCAAAAATTGTAAAAAATGATTTAAAAATTCTCACAGGAATTGCTCCAAGAGATTCTACTGGAATTCCTCAATGAATCCTTTAGGAATTCTTCCAAGGTTTTTATCAGCTTTTTTTTTTCTATAGTACCATTAACGGTTTCTTTAGCGATTACACCAGTTTCGTCCGGATTTCTTTCACGAAACTTCTAACGAAATGTTTCTAACGATTTCATCAATATTTTTTACTCAAGTGCGGAGCTCCAAGAACTCTTTCTTGGATATCTTTTACGATTCATCTGGGAAATACTTCAAGAACTTCTTTACAAATTCCCCGAAGACTTTCTGCGAAAGTTGCAACAGCGATTCCTTAGGAAACTTCTTCTTCAATTCCTTGAAGGATTTTCTTCAATATTATGTAATCCCAAGAACTCTATAAAGAGTTTCTTAAAGATATCCACAAACGATTCCCACATGTTCTCTTCAGCATTTTTTCAGAGGAATACTTTAAAGTTTCTTCAAGATTTTTTTAGAAACTTCTTCAAGGGTTCTTTTTGCACTGCCTCATTCGATTTTTCTTGGAAGTCCTTTCAAGGATTTCTTAAGAATTTGTTCAAGCTTTTCTTTAGTAATCATACCTGCAGGGATTTCCTCATAAATTCCTCTAATAATTTCTGTAGAAAATCATTCAAAGATTCCTTAGGATTCCTTATTTTTAAGTCCTTTTTCACAATTCGTTCAAGAATCTTTTAAGAAATTCCAGTAAAAATTTAATCTTTTTAACAAGGATTTTGTTTTTCAAGTTACGTATAAAGATTCGTTCAAGGATTTCTCGAAGTTTTTCTTCAGATAACCCTACAAGGATGGACATATTCATCCCTACGGAATTCCTGCACAAATTTCCTCAGAGGGTCTTACAGAAATTCACTCAAGGCCTCCTGCGGAAATTCATTTAAAGATTGTTTTTTTTATTTGCACCAAAGAATTTGGAATTCTTTGGGCTTTCCGTTATTGATTTCTTGAGAAATTATCTAGGCATTTCATAATTAGTTCTTCCAAAAATCCCTTTGCTTACAGATTTTTTTTCAGGTATCCTTTAAGTAATTACTCATAGTACTCCTAGTACTTGTAGTACTACTTCATAGTACTGGAGTAATCCTTCCAGAACATCATCAAACATAGCTCCAAAATCAACCCAATGATTCTTTCCTAATACATCTTAGAATTCATCTAGGCGACTCTTAAAGATTTTTTTTAGAATTTTCAACAAAAAATCCTACAGACATTTCTACAAGAGTTCCTTCGGGAATAAATTCAAATTTCTTTGGAAAATCTCCCAAGGATCCATTCGGGTATGGCTTCAAAAATCTCAAAAAATCATCAAATATATTTTCCATGAGGAACTATTGCAAGATTCCTTCTTGAAGAAATCTCTAAAATCATTCTTGGAGAAATTCCTTGAGGTCCATCCCAAGTAATACACATGCTATATATAAGTTACGACAGTGCAAGTTTTGGTTGTATAGAAGTTTATTTTACGTTATTTCAACACAATGTTAGAATTACGTAAAATAAACTTCTATACAACCAAAACTTGCGCTGTCGTAACTCTATTATAACATGTGTGTTGCTTGGGATCTGAAGAGTTTCTTGAAGAGTTTCATGATATAATTCTTGAATGGCTTTATGAACGGTTCCAAAATGGTATTTCTGAACGACTGCTTGAAGAAATTCTTAAAAAAAATCTCAAAGGAATTCCTGAAGGATTTCTTGATAATTGTTTGAAGAAATTCTTGAAGAAATGTCAGGAGGAGTTCCTGAAGCAATCATTGTAAGTATTCGTAAACCAATGCTTAGAAAGTTTTCTTAAGCAATCCCTGAAAAAAGTTCTGAAGTAAATCATAGAGGAGTTTTTGTAGAGGTCTTTGAAGTAACTGCCTGATAAATCGAAAAATATATTCTTGCCCGAAGGAATTCCCGCAGAAACCCTTCAAGAACGTAACATGCGTTCAGTTCTTAATTTTGATAAATGGGGCCCCTGAATTTCAGCTGCTATCTTATGCTAAATCAACACCTATGTTTGGTTCTGTGGTTTGGATATCAGGGACATTTTCATAATGCTCATGAATTATACTTCCATATCGGTACTGAATGAGCTTGAGCTTGAGCTTGATTGACCGCCCGTGGATGCTACTCCAGTATCGCCAGACCAGCAACACTCACACAAGGACCAATGAGATAACTGCCGGGGACTAGCAGGCATCTTCAGTGTGTGAGCGTTGGTGATCTTCTATTTTTAGGCGACAATGGCGCCTGCCACGTCAGGTTGCAGGTCAATGAGGGGAAGGGGTAAGGAAGTGATGATTGCAATCGTTTGTATCCACATCTGGCCGAATATACCTCTGCGCCAGCACAAATTCATGCGGATGTTGGAGTGTTGGTGGGAATTGGTTGGCAGAAGGTTCACACATTGGTGTGTGGATACCAGGGGAAGGTGATAGAATTGTGTGTTTTTATTATTTTGAAGGTGTGCGGCACAGTTCGCTTGATTGCATAACTTGTAGGCGATTTCTAACAGGATTGTGACACTGTGCTGTGAAAGTTTGGAAGGAAGGGAAACGGCTTTTTCAACCCGTTTCTGTTCTAGCGACGGCTATGAACATGTTTATATACATGAGTTGTATATGTAGAGAGCAGAGAGAAAGTATATAGAAAGATACAAAGTTGCAGGAAAGGGACGGGCCAGGGATTGAACCCAGGACCTTCTGCATATAAATCAGAAGCGGTAGCCACTAGACCACCAAGCCCGTCACCATATCGGTACTGAATATCGTAAAATTCAATTTTGATTTCGAACACATTTTTTATTGTATTTTGGGGCTCCTGCAGGAGCAAAGAGTAGTCATCAAATTAATATAAACAAAGCTAACGAAACTACATGAATAAAGTGTGTACATTTATAATTGTTAATAATAGAACATCAAAATAGCCATCTGTGTTCCCCATTCCAAAATCTCTTGATAATCACGAAGAGGCCCCTACATACCTATCAGCAGATCGGCAAGTATTTAACTTATATGTAGGAATCTTTTGCTAATCACAGAACTTTATTCAAACTGGGCCCCCGAATTCAGGGGGCCTCCAAATCAGGGAAGGTTTATAACACTAGACCTGCCCTGATTTGGAGGCCCCCTAGATTCGGGGGCCCGGTGCGGACCGCACCCTTCGCCCCCCCCCCCCCCTTGCTACGCCACTGAAGAAGTGCAACGAGAGAAGTAGGGCCCACAGCCGAGCAGCTATCGGCGCGACATATCTGGCCAAAAAAGCTACCGAGTTTTTCTGGAGACCCAAAAGACTGGCCGCTATTCTATAGCAGTTTTGAAACGAGAAACACGGCTTGTGGGTTTTGAACGTCGAAAACATGATTCGACTACGAGAATGCTTTCATGGTCCGGCTCGAGAAGCAGTCCTGACGAAGCTTATGTTTCATCACAGTGTCCCTTCGATCATGGATACACTATGCCGTTTATATCGAAGGCCAGAGCTACTCGTGAAAAACCTGTAACAGAAAGTGCGACGTTTGGAGACGACTAAACCGGAGAGGCTTGACTCTTTGATGGCCTTCGGTATCAGCTGTGTGAAGCAGCTAACCTGCAAGGACACTTGTTCAACCCCACTTTCCTCGATGAACTAGTAGAGAAATTGCCGGCCATCGTGAAGCTAGAATGGATTCGGTTCAAGAGGTTGTTTAGGCACCCATCGCTTAAAGAGTTCGTCGAATTCATGGAGACATTGGTAGCCAACGCTAGTGAAGTTACCACTCTGGTTTGACCAAAACAAGGACCCTCTAAATCGGACACGGCGGTAGAAGGGGCAAATCTACACTCACGCTTCCACCACCAAGGAGAAGGACAGTTCCGAGAGACAATAGTCCTGTTCAACGACGCAGGTTGAACTTGCTCGAAGTTCCTGCATCTTGCTCTTACCCATTTGTCATCAAACGGGTAAGAGCGGGATGCAGCAACTTCGAACAAGTTCAACCTACGTCGTTGAACAGGACTAAACTTGTCCAATATGCGCCGGAACTGACCATAAAGTTCGGAGTTGCGACCAATTTCAGCAAATGGACGTAGACAGCCGGGCTGAGGCGGTCGAACGATGGAAGCTATGCAACGTGTGCCTCCATGATCATTGCAAATGGAGATGCCGTTCAAAAATCCGTTGTGACGTGAATGAATGCCAAGGACGACACCGTCAGTTACTGCACAGATCGATCACCCTCTCGCAGGGTGTCGTGCAACTTTACGAATGATCGAAAAAGCAGTGGGCTTCGTGGCCGTGCGGTTAGCGGCGGCAGTCGTCTAGACGTATCGTAAGCCAGGGAGTGTGGGTTCGATTCCCGCTCCGGTCGGTGGAAACTTTTCGTCAAACGAAAAATTCACCACTGGGCCACTGGGTGTTCTGTGTTGTCTGTTGTCTAGTGTAAGTAATGTGTTCAGTCTGTGCAGCCTCTGGCTGAAGACGGTGTGAATTGTCTTTTTTTTTTTTTTAGGATCATACCGCTAATGCTGCATTACGGTTTTCGCAGTTACGATACGTATGCATTTCTGGATGAAGGCTCTAACATGACACTGGTGGAAGACTGACTCATCAGCTAGGAATTGAAGGCGTACAGGAACCCCTGGAGTTGAAATGGACATCGGACATCGGAAGAATGGAGTACGCTTCACAACGTACAGACATAGTAGTCACCGGCGCGGGGCAAACAAGTTGGTACCGTTTAAATTCAGCCCACACCGTTGGCTCTCTCATTCTCTATCGTCAGTGTCTGTCGATAGAGAATCTGCATGAACGATATCCCTACCAGCGCGATGTCCCAGTGGCTTCGTACGAAAAGGATGGTCCACGGGTTCTGATTGGACTCGATAATATTGAGCTGTTCCCGCCTCTAGAATGTCGAACAGGTGGATCTGGCGAGCCAATAGCAGTTAGATGCCTTCTTGGCTGAACAATCTACGGACCGGTCTCGACCGGTTCTGTTATTCCTGGAATCGTCAGCGTTCATAGATGTGGGTATGATAGTGACCAAGGTTTGAACGATTTGGTTCGAAAGCAATATGAGGAAGCAGGGATCTCGTCTTTTCCTTTGTCAGAACTTGCGGAGGAAAGGAGCGCTCGAAAAATGCTGGAGAGCACCACGGTGAAAGTTGGCGGGCGATATGAAACTGGACTGTTGTGGAAGTGGGACAACACCCAATTGGCAGATAGTCGTCCGATGGCTATGTCCAGAATGCGAAGTTTAAAGATAGAATTGGCGGAAAACCCTGTTGCGCTCGAACGTACACAACCAAATCAATGAATACATCCGCAAAAGGTATGCTCATAAGGCCCCAGAAGAAGAGCTTACTGGAATGAATAAACATCAAGTTCGATTTCTACCATTGAATGTGGTATCCCACCCTAAGAAGCCCGGAAAGAAACGACTAGTTTGGGATGCTGCCGCTCGTGTGAATGGTATCTCACTCAATTCCCAACTCCTGAAAGGCCCGGACCAACTCGTTACGCTTCCCTCGATCATCTGTAAGTTTCAAGAACGCAGCATTGGATTCGGAGGGGATGCGCGAGAAATGTTTCATCAGCTAAGAATGAGACAATCCGATAAGCACTTTCAGCTGTTCTTCCTTCAGATTTGACAACAGCAAACTCCTCGACGTGTACGTGATGGACGTTGCGACGTTTGGGGCAACGTGCTTCATTTGCTCTGCGATGTACGTAATGAGGTTGAACGTGGATACCTGCAAAGAAGAATTTCCGGAAGCTAGTGAGGCCATAAAAGAAAAGACCTATATGGATGACTACTATGATAACCTCGATACACCACAGGAAGCAGAGATACGAGCTGTACAAGTGAGGGAAAATCATGCACGTCCTGGCTTTGAAATGAGGAATTTGGTAAGCAATAGCCCCAAAGTCCTCGAAATGTTGGGAGAGGAAGACGCGAAAAAATCTCAGCAAATCGCCACGGATAAGTAGATGTCACAAAGAGTGCTGGGTATGACCTGGGAGCCAACTGAAGACGTGTTCTAGTTTTCTATTGATTTGCCCGAGAGCTTGATAGATAAAATACAAGGCAATCGACACCCGACAAAAAGAGCAACTTTGCGGTGCATAATGAGCTTTTTCGATCCTCTTGGGCTCCTGTCGGCCCTATCTGATCCATGCAGATTATCATGCAGGATCTATGGCGTGCTGGTACGGATTGGGATGCAGAGATAGGAGACGATGAGTTTACTAAATGGTGTGATTGGACCAAACTTCTTTCCAAATTGAACTGCGTGAAGGTATCCCGATGCTATTTTGGGCACGTACGGCCCGAGGTAACTGATATATACAGAACACAGTTCTGGTAAACAGATATAACACAGCAAGGAATAACATCAAAATGTGTATAAATAAAAAAAAAAGGCTTGTGGAGCATCGTAGCCGAGCGATTAGGGTCACCAAGCTTCCAATCGCACCATGCTAGAGGGTGAGGATTCGATTCCCGCTCCGGATGACGAAACTTTTCGTGAGAATAGTTTCTTCTCCGTATCCACTGCACCCTAAAACCGATCAGCACTAAAGTGCATAATTTCCAGACTACACCAAAAATGTGTAACCCTTGCACATTCACAAAATCCATTCCTGCGTCTACAAAATCGTGAAAATCGCAAAAAATTGTGTATGGCAATCTAGCTGGGTTTACTGGTGAACTTGGTAAACAAAAAATATCGACATTTCGCATCTAGAAGAGTGTACGAGCTGTTTTTTGTGAATGTGTTACTGTTACACATTTTTGGTGTAGTCTGGAAATTATGCACTTATGAGTAGGTCTTACACATTCTAGGTGCTGAGCGGTCTAAGCGTGTGGTGCATGATCCGTGTGTCCGTTGTCTTGTGTTAAGTTTCGTGCAGCCTGTACAGCCGCTGCAGCTGTAAACGGTGTCCGTGTCTTTGATAAAGGAGGTAATTTTGTGCATACATTAGATTAGGGCTTCAATAAGGAAACTTAGAACGGGTCTCGCTCCTGGGAATTTGAGTAGGGAAAAAGGGAGTCCAGAGAGTCCAAAAGAAGAGGGTTCCAAGGATCTTCAGG
This sequence comes from Aedes albopictus, assembly GCF_035046485.1. Classification (NCBI taxonomy): domain Eukaryota; kingdom Metazoa; phylum Arthropoda; class Insecta; order Diptera; family Culicidae; genus Aedes; species Aedes albopictus. The sequence goes on along the minus strand of NC_085136.1, from coordinate 318,973,137 downwards.
GGCGTTTCAGGAGATGTTTCGGCAAGGGATTTCAGGAAGCATGTAAAGGCGTTTCGGTTTGTTTGCACTTCAGCTGGATTACGGAGAAATGACGGTAACTATAGCATCGGCGACCGACCAGGAAACGTTTATAGAAGAGAGCAAAGCGAGCGCCTCAGGCGATCCGAGCGGGTTTCATAGGGGCACCTGGAGGAGGCGTTTCACGGGGTTATCAGAGGCCTTCAAAGGAATCCAATGGGGATTCAAGGGCGTTTCAGGGGGTTTTTATGTGGCCTTAGGGGCGTTTCAGGAAGTCTTAAGGGGTACCAGGAAGATGTCAGAGGCATTCAAGAAGGCTCCAGGAGCTCACAAGGGCATTTCAGGGGGATTGGAAAGCGTTTCGGGAGGTCTCAGGGACATTTAAGATGATTCCAGGTTCATCTCATTGGGTTTAAGAGTGTTTTCAGAGGCCTCCTAAGGGATTCAGGGCTGACATGGAAACTCAAGGGCGTTTAAGAGAGTCTCGGGCCATCTCAGGTAGTTTTAGGGGGTTCCATGGGGATCTTATGGGTGCTTCATGGCATGGGTCTCAGAATCGTTTCAAGGGTCTCAGGGGCGTTTCAGGGAGTTCTAAGGGGTATTTAAGAGGTTTCGAGGAGGCCTCATGGACGCCTCTCAGGGGGTTCCAGAGAAGTTCCATAGGATCTCAGGGGCGTTTAAGGGATCAAATGAGAACTCAGAGGGCGTTTTAGCGCGTCTCTGGATCGTCTGAGGTCTCAGACACAGGTCTCTTCACAGGTCTCAGGCGCACTTTTGAGGGGTTCATGGGGTCTTCACTAAAGTTAATATTATTATTTATCTTTATTAAAGAGATTTTCAGCCGGCGGCTGGTTCATCTCTCGTTCACTAAAGTTTTGTATGCAGAATATTGGTTCTGAATAGCTCTCCCTCTTTTTATATAACCTGTATAAACCTGTATAAAATGTCGGGGCCCGTAGCGTAGTGGTTACACGTTCACTTCGTAAGTGGATGGTCATGGGTTCGATCCCAGCTCGGCACTTGCAATTTTTTGTCAGTTGCTCTTCCCCCTGAGAGCAGCTTCCCCGTAACGTGGGTAGATCACCCCCGTAACGTGGGTAGATCACCTTTGAATGGTGCGTTGCGGTGTAAGATCTACCAAATCAAATTTTGATCTTGATATTGACCGTATTTATAAATATTCCAAGATCAAAGTTTGATGCACTTTTTTATGTTTTGTAGTATTTTTGTTTCAATGTACTGCTAATTAACATTTTATTCCAGCAGGATTCAGGTAAATTTATCGTATGATATAAATAATATTGTAAAAATATGTGGCGAGCGTATCACTAATATGTAGCTTATTTGACGTACGATGTTAATATTATTTTATATTTCAGATGAACAACCGAAGAATCTAGTAATTCAACCAAATGCCATCAAGATGACGAGGACACCAGGATGAATTGGGCAGACAACAGATTCGAAACAGTCTAACAATGGTGTGCCTGAACGTTGACCAAGCGTATCCTTTGGAGTTGACCCTTCCACTAACAAAACCCAAATTCCCGTGACACCTAGGCCTACATTTTTCATAGGTGTCCAAAACTAACCATTCTTTCCCATCCCTCAGCAGTCGCAAGGACGTGGCCAGGGCAGTGCTCGACCTTTGAAGGATTGCGTCAGTCTTGTCTAAGAGTCAGAGATTAGTCCCAAATCTTTGTGCTTTGGTTCGGACAGGAAGGAGGCAACCCTCATAACAGCGGTCTAGGACTGTACCACCTACGAATTTGTGCGACTCGCTTAATGCTAATGCTAATGCTAATGCTAATGCTAATGCTAATGCTAATGCTCTTCCCCCTGAGAGCAGCTGACACTTGACCCTCTTCTGAGCCTATATTCTAACGGAACCGGAAATTTGGATAACGGCTAACTAACTCTATAGGATCCAACTAGATCAAAACTCGCACCAAACTCCACCAAACCTGAAGGGGCAAATAAAGAACATTAAATCACAGAGAAACAGACTTCTGCTTCTTCATTTTGGCTCTACGTCCCCACTGGGACTTGGCCTGTCTCTCTTCAACTTAGTGTTCTTTGAGCACTTCGACGTAACACTTAGAACAAATTATATAAAAATCATCGTCACAAAATCGTAATCGCCCAATGCTTATCATGCAGTGTTTGGACAAGCCATCCAAAAAGCCACCACTAGATGGCAGTTGTGAGCAAACGTCAAACAGGAGCAAAAACGATGCCAGCACCGCGACTGATCATCTACCGAATATTTGAATCAACCGTTAGAAAGGTAATCGATGCGAAGCGAGTAGAGTGTGACGTCTGTTTCTCTGTGATTAAATGTTAATAATGATAATTTCGTACGTAAGGGTGATCCCATTTCGAACAATGCCTGTTCGAAACCTGAGATTCGAAACGTCAGGGAGGTTTTTCAACTGGCTAAACATTATTCGATCCATTCCTGAAGCGGAATTGGTGCATTGAAGAAGAGCAAACGAACATTCAACCATAAAAAATGGCTTAAATGGGTACTAATAATACAGAGTTTGTAAGAAAACTTTGAGAAATATTATACTTGCAATTATACGAAAAGTGATCGGTTTTGTTGGTCTTACCTGAAAATAGAAGAAGAATAAAAATGATTTTGAGTATATTCGAATAAGCAGTCATGATAAGGAATAACAATAAGGTACAAGAATAGCACTCACACAGTTTTCCAACGTTTATGACAATTACCTGGCATAAACATTAGAAAGATTAACAATTATTGGTGAAATTAAGGAAAAAAGACTCACATGCCTGGTGGGATTTGAACTCACGTCCCTTAAATGCTAGACAAGTGCTTTATCAACTAACCCAAGCAACACACATGTTCTATATTAGTTACGACAGCGCAAGTTTTGGTTGTATATAAGTTCATATTACGTTATTTGAACACAAGGTTAGAATTACGTAAAATTAACTTCTATACAACCAAAACTTGCGCTGTCGTAACTCTTATATAACATGTGTGTTGCTTGGGAATCTACCGTGCCAATTAATTACACGCCTTCTAGTGGTTATAAGAAAGTTTGCGCTCAAGTTGTTTGGATATTCCATTAGTTATGTATGTGTCAATTTTTGTAAGCAGAGTTTAGTTCCAAGGTGCAGTTGATGAGATCATGAAATTTATATCACATACCTTTGAAATCGGGTCTCCTTCAGTAACATTCTCCTGGAATGACATTGATCGCGAACGGCAAACTGCTCCCCTTTTTTCGGATAAATGTCCAAAACGACGTGTGATTACGCTCAAATGTGCTCATAAATTCGATAAGGATTAGGGTCACGCTTCAGCGGGGTTGACTGCCGCCCTCTCTCCAGACAGGAGCGAAACGAGAACACCAGACCATTTTAATGGCCCTGCTCAAACCATGCTTACGTGCTTGCCGGACTCGAAGACAGCGCTGAGAGACCCCTTCGAAGAAAACTGATTTTCCTCCAAACAAGCTTGAATGGATGCCAATAATTCAGATCTCCTATCAGGAATTTTAACTATTCATGCACACCAACCAAATAGAGGACGAAAAACCCGTGGAAACAAACGACACACACGCATTTGTCAAAGCTGCTCGAAAAAGGGAAAATTTATAACACTCTTAATTGACACATGATTCGACTAAGCTTGACAGCCACCGAATCGTTCGGGCGCGGAAAAACATTTGTCTTGTTCCGTTGAGCGTTTCTGTTTCCGTTTTGGTGCTGAAGAAAAGAAAAAAAAACTGAAGAAAGTGGCGCGCTTCTTGAAACGTGTATTTCGGCAACCGGAGAACGTCGTCGCCTCGCCGCCGCCCGTCGATCTTTGTCCGGACAGCGCGAGCTTAAATTTGACAAATATTTATTGCGAATTGTTATTTTTACTTCGCTGTGAGATGTCACCATCGCACAGACGACCGAGCGAGAGGACACCGACCGGAATACGATGACAGCAATCTACGCCAGCGTTGAGCCGTCGTCGGCTGGGGTGGAAACTGGTGCTGAGAAGTAAGGTATGTGAACGGAATAGCGTTTGTAAATGGTTTTTCTTTTTCGAGATAGGGATCAGTTTTGTGTTTTCGGAAACGTTATCTGATGGATTTGTTTTTCGAATGTCAGGTGTTTTGCGTCGGAAATATACGAGCAGATAGCTTAAGCTATCGGTTTAAGAGTATGTTTTGTGAGGGAATGAACTTTGCTAGTCTGTCAATTACAAGAACACAGGAACAATCCGCAATAAGCGTTGACCATGATGTAGCTTTAACACTCCTGCTGCTTTTGCTCTGCTTCTACTCTGCTTTTGCTCTGCTTTTGCTCTGCTTTTGCTCTGCTTTGCTCTGCTTCTACTCTGCTTTTGCTCTGCTTTTGCTCTGCTTTTGCTCTGGTTTTTGCTCTGCTTTTGCTCTGCTTTTGCTCTGCTTTGCTCTGCTTTTGCTCTGCTTTTGCTCTGCTTTTGCTCTGCTTTTGCTCTGCTTTTGCTCTGCTTTGCCTGCTTTGCTCTGCTTTTGCTCTGCTTTTGCTCTGCTTTTGCTCTGCTTTTGCTCTGCTTTTGCTCTGCTTTTGCTCTGCTTTTGCTCTGCTTTTGCTCTGCTTTTGCTCTGCTTTGCTCTGCTTTTGCTCTGCTTTTGCTCTGCTTTTGCTCTGGCTTTTGCTCTGCTTTTGCTCTGCTTTTGCTCTGCTTTTGCTCTGCTTTTGCTCTGCTTTTGCTCTGCTTTTGCTCTGCTTTTGCTCTGCTTTTGCTCTACTTTTGCTCTGCTTTTGCTCTGCTTTTGCTCTGCTTTTGCTCTGCTTTTGCTCTGCTTTTGCTCTGCTTTTGCTCTGCTTTTGCTCTGCTTTTGCTCTGCTTTTGCTCTGCTTTTGCTCTGCTTTTGCTCTGCTTTTGCTCTGCTTTTGCTCTGCTTTTGCTCTGCTTTTGCTCTGCTTTTGCTCTGCTTTTGCTCTGCTTTTGCTCTGCTTTTGCTCTGCTTTTGCTCTGCTTTTGCTCTGCTTTTGCTCTGCTTTTGCTCTGCTTTTGCTCTGCTTTTGCTCTGCTTTTGCTCTGCTTTTGCTCTGCTTTTGCTCTGCTTTTGCTCTGCTTTTGCTCTGCTTTTGCTCTGCTTTTGCTCTGCTTTTGCTCTGCTTTTGCTCTGCTTTTGCTCTGCTTTTGCTCTGCTTTTGCTCTGCTTTTGCTCTGCTTTTGCTCTGCTTTTGCTCTGCTTTTGCTCTGCTTTTGCTCTGCTTTTGCTCTGCTTTTGCTCTGCTTTTGCTCTGCTTTTGCTCTGCTTTTGCTCTGCTTTTGCTCTGCTTTTGCTCTGCTTTTGCTCTGCTTTTGCTCTGCTTTTGCTCTGCTTTTGCTCTGCTTTTGCTCTGCTTTTGCTCTGCTTTTGCTCTGCTTTTGCTCTGCTTTTGCTCTGCTTTTGCTCTGCTTTTGCTCTGCTTTTGCTCTGCTTTTGCTCTGCTTTTGCTCTGCTTTTGCTCTGCTTTTGCTCTGCTTTTGCTCTGCTTTTGCTCTGCTTTTGCTCTGCTTTTGCTCTGCTTTTGCTCTGCTTTTGCTCTGCTTTTGCTCTGCTTTTGCTCTGCTTTTGCTCTGCTTTTGCTCTGCTTTTGCTCTGCTTTTGCTCTGCTTTTGCTCTGCTTTTGCTCTGCTTTTGCTGCTTTTGCTCTGCTTTTGCTCTGCTTTTGCTCTGCTTTTGCTCTGCTTTTGCTCTGCTTTTGCTCTGCTTTTGCTCTGCTTTTGCTCTGCTTTTGCTCTGCTTTTGCTCTGCTTTTGCTCTGCTTTTGCTCTGCTTTTGCTCTGCTTTTGCTCTGCTTTTGCTCTGCTTTTGCTCTGCTTTTGCTCTGCTTTTGCTCTGCTTTTGCTCTGCTTTTGCTCTGCTTTTGCTCTGCTTTTGCTCTGCTTTTGCTCTGCTTTTGCTCTGCTTTTGCTCTGCTTTTGCTCTGCTTTTGCTCTGCTTTTGCTCTGCTTTTGCTCTGCTTTTGCTCTGCTTTTGCTCTGCTTTTGCTCTGCTTTTGCTCTGCTTTTGCTCTGCTTTTGCTCTGCTTTTGCTCTGCTTTTGCTCTGCTTTTGCTCTGCTTTTGCTCTGCTTTTGCTCTGCTTTTGCTTCTGCTTCTGCTTCTGCTTCTGCTTCTGCTTCTGCTTCTGCTTCTGCTTCTGCTTCTGCTTCTGCTTCTGCTTCTGCTTCTGCTTCTGCTTCTGCTTCTGCTTCTGCTTCTGCTTCTGCTTCTGCTTCTGCTTCTGCTTCTGCTTCTGCTTCTGCTTCTGCTTCTGCTTCTGCTTCTGCTTCTGCTTCTGCTTCTGCTTCTGCTTCTGCTTCTGCTTCTGCTTCTGCTTCTGCTTCTGCTTCTGCTTCTGCTTCTGCTTCTGCTTCTGCTTCTGCTTCTGCTTCTGCTTCTGCTTCTGCTTCTGCTTCTGCTTCTGCTTCTGCTTCTGCTTCTGCTTCTGCTTCTGCTTCTGCTTCTGCTTCTGCTTCTGCTTCTGCTTCTGCTTCTGCTTCTGCTTCTGCTTCTGCTTCTGCTTCTGCTTCTGCTTCTGCTTCTGCTTCTGCTTCTGCTTCTGCTTCTGCTTCTGCTTCTGCTTCTGCTTCTGCTTCTGCTTCTGCTTCTGCTTCTGCTTCTGCTTCTGCTTCTGCTTCTGCTTCTGCTTCTGCTTCTGCTTCTGCTTCTGCTTCTGCTTCTGCTTCTGCTTCTGCTTCTGCTTCTGCTTCTGCTTCTGCTTCTGCTTCTGCTTCTGCTTCTGCTTCTGCTTCTGCTTCTGCTTCTGCTTCTGCTTCTGCTTCTGCTTCTGCTTCTGCTTCTGCTTCTGCTTCTGCTTCTGCTTCTGCTTCTGCTTCTGCTTCTGCTTCTGCTTCTGCTTCTGCTTCTGCTTCTGCTTCTGCTTCTGCTTCTGCTTCTGCTTCTGCTTCTGCTTCTGCTTCTGCTTCTGCTTCTGCTTCTGCTTCTGCTTCTGCTTCTGCTTCTGCTTCTGCTTCTGCTTCTGCTTCTGCTTCTGCTTCTGCTTCTGCTTCTGCTTCTGCTTCTGCTTCTGCTTCTGCTTCTGCTTCTGCTTCTGCTTCTGCTTCTGCTTCTGATTCTGCTCTGCTTCTGCTCTGCTTCTGCCTTCTGTTCCTCTGTCTACTCTGTTCCAGTTGACATATTCTGGTTCCCTGCTTTTTTTCTGTTTCTTTGTTTCTCGGTTTCTCGGTTTCTCGGTTTCTCGGTTTTTCGGTTTCTCGGTTTCTCGGTTTCTCAGTTTCTCGGTTTCACTGTTTCTCTGTTTCACTGTTTCTCTGTTTCTCTGTTCCTCTGTTTCTCTGTTTCTCTGTTTCTCTGTTTCACTGTTTCTCTGTTTCTTTGTTTCTCTGTTTCTCTGTTTCTCTGTTTCTCTGTTTCTCTGTTTCTCTGTTTCTCTGTTTCTCTGTTTCTCTGTTTCTCTGTTTCTCTGTTTCTCTGTTTCTCTGTTTCTCTGTTTCTCTGTTTCTCTGTTTCTCTGTTTCTCTGTTTCTCTGTTTCTCTGTTTCTCTGTTTCTCTGTTTCTCTGTTTCTCTGTTTCTCTGTTTCTCTGTTTCTCTGTTTCACTGTTTCTCTGTTTCTCTGTTTCTCTGTTTCTCTGTTTCTCTGTTTCTCTGTTTCTCTGTTTCTCTGTTTCTCTGTTTCTCTGTTTCTCTGTTTCTCTGTTTCTCTGTTTCTCTGTTTCTCTGTGACGGGCTTGGTGGTCTAGTGGCTACCGCTTCTGATTCGTATGCAGAAGGTCATGGGTTCAATCCCTGGCCCGTCCTTTTCATCCTACTTTGTATCTTTCTATCCACTTTCTCTCGCTCTCTCTTCTCTACATATACAACTCATGTATATTCATATGTTCATAGCCATCGCTAGAACCAGAAACGAATTGAAAAAAAGTCGTTTCCCTCCCTTCCAACTTCCACTCACAGCACAGTGTATATATAACGCCTATAAGTTATGCAACCAAAGCGTGCTGTGCCGCTTGACCTTATTCACCTTATTCACCACACAATCTATCACGAACACTATAAATAACCCCTATCCATGGATCGCATCACCGACCCAACGGTGACTCCCAGATCTCCCATCCTTTCCGTCTAACAAATACCCCAGTCCGTACGGGTTGTGGGGACGCAGAGTGCTCTCGGTCTCTAGTAGCAACAACCAGTACACTCTAACATTCCTTTCCCTTCCCAGCTGACTATAAGGACTTGGCCGGCGCCGTTATTGATCAAAATATGCATGAGCTGCTAAAATTGCACTTTGAGAATAATTGGAATGTCCCAGCCCCTTATTCAGTTGGATCTCAGTGCAATTGGTACCAGTTCAGATCAATCACGGAGGAGCAACCATTGACATGTATAGTCAGAATTGATCGTTCTCTGTTTCTCTGTTTCTCTGTTTCTCTGTTTCTCTGTTTCTCTGTTTCCCTGTTTCCCTGTTTCCCTGTTTCTCTGTTTCTCTGTTTCTCTGTTTCACTGTTTCTCTGTTTCTCTGTTTCTCTGTTTTTCTGTTTCTCTGTTTCTCTGTTTCTCTGTTTCTCTGTTTCTCTGTTTCTCTGTTTCTCTGTTTCTCTGTTTCTCTGTTTCTCTGTTTCTCTGTTTCTCTGTTTCTCTGTTTCTCTGTTTCTCTGTTTCTCTGTTTCTCTGTTTCTCTGTTTCTCTGTTTCTCTGTTTCTCTGTTTCTCTGTTTCTCTGTTTCTCTGTTTCTCTGTTTCTCTGTTTCTCTGTTTCTCTGTTTCTCTGTTTCTCTGTTTCTCTGTTTCTCTGTTTTACTGTTTCTCTATCTACTCTGTTCGCGTCGATATATTCTGGTTCCCTGCTTTTTATCAAAACTATCAATTAGCTAAACCAATCATCGGTTAATTTACTCAAATCGAATTCACTTGTCTCCACCCAAGCTCATCACAAATGAAGTAAAAATGAACCGCACAGAAGCCAATCGATTTCGGTAAACATGACAGTAATGGTTGCAAGAGCTGCTCGTTTCCACTAAGCTCCCTTTTCTTCCACTCTCTTCTAATGCACATAGTCGACGTCAACTGGCGGTGGCGGCAAACCAACAAATCGAGGGCAGAAGGATGACAAAGCTTGTAGCAGTAGTGGTGAAGGATTTCGCCTCCCACAGCAATGGAATAGATTGATATCAATTGCGAAAATAAATAGACAAACTGGTTCGCTTTCTTTTCTAACCGGCGCGCGTGTGTGTATATCCATGTCTTGGGTTTTATTTTCCACATCTCATTCCAACTGATGACGACGACGACGACGACGACGACTAGTACGAGGAAGACGACGAGTTGATGTTTACACGGACCAATGGACCGACATGAACTACCATGTACTAGCGACTAGCCAAAACCAAGTGTATGAGCTTTGGTGAATGCTACTGGCCGGATTGGATCCGGAGTCATTCATTATATCGAGCACAGGACGGTTTATGCGGAAGAAGCAAGTGGGAGCTTCTGGATTTGGCAGAATAAATCTGGACAAATGACCGGAGTGCACACTCTGGCTACAAAGAAGAGCAAATTTGATGTTTACTGTAGGCGTAGGTGAGAAAGATAGAGGTCTCTCTAAAGAAATCTTGATTATACGATGCTATTTGATGTGAACAAGGCTGATCAAATGCTAGAAACAACGTCAAATGATTTGACATGACCAAAATGATAAAAAATCTTACGCGACGAGCAAGTTTTGTTGCGCAACATTTTTGTGTTGTGCTACATAACTTCATTTCAACAAGTTTTACAGACAATTGAACGTTGTACGACAAAAAAAAACAAATACAAACAATGTTGTGCAGCATGGTATATATGTAGCGTGACATGAATCATATGTTGCGCGACATTTTATGAAATGTTGCATGCCAAATGTTTGCATAAAAAATCAATTTGTCTTCTTTTGGAGCGGAACTGGTGTGATGGTTAAAGCACGTGACTATCACGTTGAGGACCTGGGATCGAATCCCACTCTCGACATACTCCCAAATGTGACTTCTTCTCTAGGAAGGGAAGTAAAACCGTGGGTCTCAAGATGAACTAGCCTAGGGCTAAACATCTCGTAAATACAGATAAAAAAAATATTCTTTGCATTACCATAATGCTGAGTTTCATTCTCAATATGGTCCAGGATCTTTTCGTAATGGAATGAGTCTGTCCCAGTTGAGACATCACCTCACAATTAGAAGAAAAGACAAACCACCCCAAAAGTGAATGCACTCCAAACCATTTTTTCTCCTCGTACGTCTCGAACGATCTGAATGGCTTTGCCAGGCCAGGACATCCAAAGTACATGTGGATTCGCTTATCGGGCACTAGCAATCGAACCCCAAACGACACATCCAAATCCAAATCCGAGTGCGAGTGAGCGAATGAGTGAGTGAGTGAGTGCTTGTCTCCCCGGCTCCGGGTAATGACGGAATCGTATGACCGGGCACAAACGACACGACACACAAACGAGAAATGGTGAGCTAATTGGACGGAGGCGGCTGCTGCCGTTTGCTGTTTCTGCTTGACTATTCCAAGTGAAATGTTGGCTAGTTGTCTGACTGGCTGGTGATTCTTGTGCTTCCATCAGGCATCAGCTACCAGATAGGGAGGTCACGACGAGGACTCCTCTGTGTATGTGGGAGTGGGAGAACCATTTGCCAGGATCTTATCCGCCGCTATATGAACTGCTATTGGGCAAAAGTAATGGATCGAAGATGCAATGAGTTTTTCGGGTTATGAGAGCTATTTGCACAAAGATTGAACGGGTGATTTTTGATAAGCTATGGATTATGGCATTCGGTTGGATTACTTAAGTGCTGCTGGTCGGGAGATAATAATGCTTGATTGGAGCGCGTTGGTTGCGATTCGCAAATTGCAGACTGGATGTTATTCAGATTTGACCTCTGTTGAGGTTAGTTGAGCGTTTAAGAGATTCGTAACCTCCTATATTGTCAGGAAAAACGACACCTAGAAAACAAGTTACAATTTGAGCAACTCAAATGACCAGTAATCAACGTTAGTAACAATAGAGACCTCAAAAAAATGGAGCGGACCTGGTTGGATGGTTAGAACACGTGACTATCATGCCGAGGACCTGGGATTGAATCCCACTCCCGACAAACTCACAAAATGTGAGTTCTTCCTTCGGAAAGGAAGTAAAGCGTGGTTCCCGAGATGAACTAGCCCAGGGCCGAAAATCTCGTTAATACAGATAAAAAAACCTCAAAGAAATAGTTGGTGGCTCCATAGAGGAGGCAATTCAACAACTTATATATGTGGGGATGTCTTCTGGGGGGAAATTGTCTGCAAACATTGTTTCCATCGAACTACCGTCATCGAGATGAAAGGCTCGCAAAACCATTGCGTACCTTGCAAAGGAAGATTGCAAAAAAAATGAAAATTCGCTTCTAACATAGTGTTAATGTTGCAGCTGTGATCTTATATGCAGTATGAATATCAAGTCATTTACAATATTCTTTGGCCCACAGTACTTACTAGAATATTTTCTTTAGGAAATGGCTCTTGACAGACCTGGAATCCATCCCGTCACTTCCAACTTAGGCTTGCTGAGTGCCCACGCGTTCACTGCTTCGGCTATATGACCCAGACAGTATGCATTGCCCAGCTTTTGTTACAAAAATAACGCCTGATGCAACAACCTTCAACATCATTACAAAATTGCCTTATCAGCATAATTTGGCTACTCAAAGTGATAAAAAAAAATGCCGTCAGAAAAGAAAAACACCCAATCGTCTCATTTCTTACTCACATTTCCCTCCGCATCGCATAAACCATCCTAGCTCCTCACCCAGGATAAATCTCCGGACCACCGACCTTAAACATGGATGTTTAATAAATTTATAATGAAACCTTTTCTCGCTTTCAACCTCCTTCGAAGGCAACACATGAACACACATACGAAGTTCAGTAACCACATTCATCGTTAAGCCAAAAGTGCCGAAGCTCTCGGACTTCTGCATGTGTCTGCGAAGATGTAGCACTGTGAAAACTGACTGTATTGTATTCTCAAAAGGTTTTTCTCAAAAAAGTTCAACTTGTGTTCATGCTTTTTATAACACATGCTTACAGAACATATTTCTACTTCACTTTCGACTTATTTTCATGATCATCCTTGGGCTCTAAAAAAAAAATGTATCAAGGAAATATTGAGATATTTTAATTTATTTTTCAACCACTTATTTTTTTATTTTTATTTATCTCTACCAATATTATTAACCCGGAGTATAACATCCCAAGGCCAACGCCTTACTTCTCTTCCTAAAAAAGAACTCACATGTTGTCGGGAGTGGAATCCGATCCTAGGTCCTCAGCGTGATAGTCACGTGCTTTAACCATCACACCAGGTCCGCTCCACTTGGAACAAATCTCCTTTTTCAAGATGAGTGTCAAAAATATAAAAATTTATATTTTTTTCAGTACTTCTACCCAAAATTTTTACGTTTTTTTTATCGGCCAATGAGGCCAGAGAAAATCTTATTTTCTAGTTTATGTCAAAGTATACGTGGACTTGTCAAGGGGAATGATAAATAGTAAAGACAAAGAAATTTGATGAAAAATAATTGCCGAACTATTTGGCAAAATTATAAAACTTATAGGATTTATTAACAAATTTCCTGGGCGGCTCACATTTTACCTTTAATTTCCCCTCAAAATGTTAAATAATTCTGACCAAAAATTTTTGAGCCAACCCCCTTCCCCCTCTTGACATGTGGCGATGCTTGACATAAGGGACCATTCATAAACCACGTAGACCAAAATTTGGTCATCTAAGACCCCCCTCCCCCCTCGTAGACTTTTGTCCATACAAAAAAATTGAAATTTGTATGGAGCGTAGACTTTGCCCAGACTCACCCTTCCCCCCTCTCCCCAAAAAGTTCACGTGGTTTATGAACAGCCCCTAAGAGAAACTCAAAATTAGTTTCAAACTAAAAAATGAAAAAAATAATTTATCCTTCGAAAAATTTTAAAAGAATACTAGAAGAATTGAGATATTTCCCAGGAATTTATTCGTCGATTCATTCGGGAACGTCATTTTAGAAATTCATCCATAGATTTTGTATAAACTTCCTCCTAGGATCCCTTGAAATCGACTCTCAGGAACTTGTTCTAGATTCTATAATTGAAATCTTCTATGTCTTGAAGGAAGACTCACGCCAGGAATTCTTTGGAAATTTTACCGAAGATTTTTTCTGGACAACTCTCACAGATACATTTGGCATTTTTATTCAGAAATCCTTTCAGAAATTTCTCTACGGGGATGCCTTCGAAAATTTATCCAAGGGTTCCTTTGGAAACTTCTCGAGGGATATTTCTTATAATCTTGCATGCATGATTTCAAAAAGCTGATTTTTTTTTCTTATTATGTTTCATTCTGTTCAAATTCGGAGATTGTGAAACTTCTCCCAGAGGTTTCTCCAGAAGTACATCCAGGGGTTGGTGTATTCAGGGATTCTTTCATAAATATACCCGGTGATGCTTGGAAATTCATTCAAAGATTCTCTCCTGCAGAAATTACTTCAGAAAAGATCCTTGACATTAAAAAAAAATCAAGAAATCCTTCAATGAACACCTGCAGAGAGTTGTGCTGTTCATCCAGGGATTCTTCCAAATATTTTTTTCATGATTTGTTTTTTCAAAAAATGATTTTTGAAAAATTCATTCAAAAGTTTTCTAAAAAAATGCAGGATTTCTTCCAAAAGTTTGTGCTTCGTGGATTTTTATTCAGGGATTTTTTTTTTGTAATAATTCCCAAGGAAATTGTGTTATATATTTTTCTACAGATTTCTCCACAGATGTTTCCGGGAGTTTAACTGTGGATTCCTCCAGGGATCTCTCAGAACAGTTTTGACGGATTACAAGAAATTCATTACCTTTGTTTGCAATTTCTGCCGGAATTTTGGCAAACATTACATTACATTACAAATACAATCAGCAATATCTGTGCGAAATTTGCAGAAATTCTTCCAGAAATATCTTGAGCAATTTATCTTTGAAAATACCGTCAGAGTTCCTCAAGAAGTTTTTCATGATTTTTGTTAGGAATTAAGACATTTTAAGGAGTTCCTCAAAGTGAGTTCAGGAATTGCTCTTTATTTTTTTTTAATCTCAAAAATATCTACAAAGTACAAAAAAAAACTTCAGGCTAGGTAAAAATGCTTAGGGCAATCATCCAGGGATTTATTTAACCTTCCAGGACGCGCGCCATCAAGCAACCAAAACTGCACCGCGCTCGCGCTGTATATGAAATGCGAGGTTTTTTGATAGTGTTGTACTTTTTACAACAGCGCGCGCGCTGAAGGGTTAACATTTTTTCCAGAGATTGTTTCAAGAATTCTTACAGGCATTTTTGTGTTATTTCTGGAAGAAATTCTTAAAAAATTCCCTGAAGGAATGTGAAACAATTCCTACATGAAAATCCCACAAGATTTTTCCGGCGGAGACATAGGAGCAATTAAAAAAATGTGTATGAATTTCTGCAGGAATCCCAGCAGGTATTTCTCATGAAATTCTTGGAGGATCAGGAGAATCTTAGGAGAGTTTCCGAATAAATTCTATGGGATTTTTTTAAAGTCATTTTTCGATGAACTTTCGTTAAAGAATTGTTAAAAAATTTCCACACGGAAATATTTATAAGAATCCCTTATACTCTGTAACAGTTTCTGAAGATATTTTTTAAAAGAATCAATGATGTTATATCAAAAGATATCCGAGCGGGAATTTCTGAAAGAATTTGTAAAGCAATATTTAGTAAATTTCTGTAGAATTTTCAAATAGTTGAAAGTACTATGAATCTCTAAAATAATGTCTGAAAAGTCTTGGATTTTTTTTAAAGGATTTTGAAAAAACTTCCTAGAGAAATACCTGGCGAAAATCCTCGGAAAAGCCTGAGGAGGAATTCATAGAAAAGTGTATTGAGTATTTTTTAAGAAATTTTTGAGAAAATGCTTTGATAAAATTCTTAATTGTACACGAATGCCAACTAATCTGTTGAAGTGTTGTTAATCAAATATAATAATAATAATTAAAAATTTTAAAGGAGTATGACATTTTTTTTTATAAAAGTCCGTAAATAAATCCACGGAGGAATTCTGACAGTATTCCTGAAGCAATATGTGGACATGTTTTAGAAGAAATTTCTTGAAGAATATGTACGTGAAAGCGCCTGGATAAGCCACGGTAAAGATTTCATGAAAAAAACTTTCAAGATATTTCTAAAGGAATTCCTGTAGAAATACCTTGAACACGTTTTTGAATAAATTCCTCAAAGAATCCACTGGGATACTCTTGGAGTCATTCTCAAAGGAAATGCCGGAGAAATATCTGGAAGAAATCCTAAAGGAATCTTTGTATGAACTCCTGCTGGAATCTCTAGAAAAAATCCTGCAAGATTGTATGGATAAACACTTGTAGAAGTTCCTTGATACATTCTGGCGGGAATTTAGAACGGAAATATTGGAGAAATTCCTAAACAAATTTCTGGAGCACTTTCTGAAGAAATGCTTGTTCGAATTTCTGAATCAATCTCTGAGAAATGTTTCGAAAAAAAACACATCTAAAATGAATGAAATAAATTCTGAAGTAATCCTTGCACAAATTTTTGAAGGAGTCCCAGGAGCAACCTTCGAAAAGTTTACTAAACGAATCCCTGGAAGAACTTCTGAGGTAGTCTTTGGTGGAGTTTTGGGATGAGCTCATGGAAATCTACTTTAAAGTTTCCTGGATAAATTCGTGGAGAAATTTTCTAGAGGATTTCTGATGGAAGCTTTAGGAAAAATCCATGGATGGAGTCTTTGAGTAAGTTTACAAAAGTATCCCACAATGAATTTCCGAAAAAAAATCTTCAGGGAAAATTTCTTAGAGAATCTCTGAAAGACTTTATGAATAACATTTTGGAAGGATTACTAAATGAGGTCATGGAAGACAAAAGGAATTTTGATTTTTTTTTGTTTTTTGAAGAAATGGTTGAAGCATTTCTCAAAAAATCAAAGTATGATTTCCTCAAAGAATTTTCCTATGGTGTTTTGAAAGAATCTATGAATAAATTTCTAAGAAAATCCACTGCAGCAGAAAAGCTAGAAAAACTATGAAAATAGGAGTTCTTAGAGGATCCTCTCAAGGAAATTCTTGAGCAATTTCTGAAGAAATACATGGTAGAGGTTCTATAAAAAAACTTTAAAAAGCAATATGTAGAAGAATTTTTGAACGATTTTTTTTAGATTTCTCAAATTAATTCCTGGGGTTATCTTTGAAAATTGTTTGAATAAATTCTAAAAAAAACATGAGTGTTATTAAGGAATAAGAAAAATTTGCGTGGGCATTTCTGGCAAATTTTTCATTAAATTCTCAGGAAAACTTTCCGAAGCAATCGATTTGAGAATTTCTGAAGGATTTTTTAAAGGAATTCGTGCAGTAATGTCTGAAAATATCCAAGTATTGTTGTCCAAATGCTTTTTTGATGAATTTCTGGAGGAATCTTTCAAATAATTTCTGAAGGAAGAACTAAAGGATTTCTGAAGAAATTCATGGACAAGTTTTTCTAAAATAACCTCTTCAAGAATAAAAAAAAATGGCTAGTGAAATATCTGAAACAATCTGTAAGAAAATATAGAATTTTGTAGGGTGCTAATACTGGTTGGGTTTTTTTAATCTCAAGAGCTCAACTTAAAGTAACCTCGACGACACCACTGTGGATGGGTTGCGGCGTCGGCACTGGATCTTAGAGCAGACCAAAAACTTGTTTGATTATGATCGGTTTAGACCACACATTTTTTATTAAATGCCACTACAGTTTAAGTTCATTTACCACTTACTTCTTAAGGGATCTTAAGTGATTCGCCGCTCCAACAGTTTCGGTTCAAACCCTGTTCAAACAATTTTATATATACAAAAAATGAAAAATTTCTTCAAGCACTCTTTTGGCAATATTGCTCAACTCTATCAATGTACTTTTTCCACCTTTGCACTGCATAGGGTAACCCATCATATCTTTCGCTCTAATACGATGCATTCTAGTGTCTTTCAAGAGGTTTAAGAGGTAGTAACAGGGGATTTTAGGTGTTTTCAATGAATTTAAAGGGCGTTACTGGCCATCCAGGGGGTTTAAAGGTCGTTCCAGAGTTGTTCCTAGAAGTTTCAGGAGGGGTTTATAGTGACTTTCAGGGGTGCTCCAGGAGCATTGTAAAGTTGCTCCAGAAGATATCAAAGCTGATCCAAAGGGTTTCAGAGGCGTTTAAGGTTTATTTCAGGGGCGTTTCAGGGAATTTCAAGGGTCCTCAAGGATTTTCAGGTGTGTTTCAGAGGCGTTAAGGGGCTTCTGGGGCGTTTCAGAAGTGTCCAGGAGTGTCCCAGGGGATTTCAGAAGCGTTCGATGGTTTTCAAACACAGTCAGACGCGTGTCAGGGATTTTCAAGAGTTTTCTGGGACTTTCAGAGGAGTTTCAGTAACTTACAGGTGTGTTCCAAAGGATTTCGAGGGTTTTCAGAAGCGTTTCAGGAGGTGTCAAAGCGTTTCAGTGGCGTTTCAGGGGATTGAAACTAATTTAGGAACTCCTTTATAATACCATCCTAGGACTCCTTCCGAAATTGCGCTATGGATTTCTTTAGAAATTTCCCCAAAAATTCCTTCCAGAAAGTCTTGCAAGGTTTCTTTTTGGAAGTACTTATCCTATATCTTGATATGTTCAAGAAATTTCTTCAAAAATTACTCAACTTATTCTTCTAGGTAATTTTGAAAGATTTCACTGGAGATTCCTTCAGCAGTTTATGAGATTAAATCTAAAACTGCCCCACAGAAATTCCTTCAGAAATTTGGTCTGAAAATCTACGGATATTTCTTTTAGAAACACCTTCAGTCGTTTCTTCAAAAATTTCTAAAGAAATCTTCCCAATATTCCTTTTAGGTAGATTTCCATGGGTTTCTTGTGCAACTGCATCAGGCATTACTTTAAAATTCTTCTAGGAATTCGTTTAGAAAATATTCTGGATATTTCGCCAGGTATTCATAATTTTCAACAGTGATTTTCTTCAAAAATTCTATTATACATTCTTCCAGTGATTTCTTCAAGAAATTTTCGTATACGTACTTCTTCAAGAAGACCATCAGAGAAAATTTTGTAATTGCTCAAAGGATTCCATTGAAAATTCCCTCAGGCATGTATCAAGGAATTCCTTCAGGAATTCATCCAGAAAATCTTTCAGGAATCCATCCAAAGACTCTTGCGGAGATATCTATAGGAGTTCATGCTGCGTTTCCTTCAGGGTTGCTCTCTGTATTGCGCAAGAAATGCATCCGGTATTTCTTCTAAGGATAATTTTAGGAATTTTTCCACGGTTTATTTAAGGTATTTATTCATAGTCCCTCTGTATGTTGTTGGCTGTTTCCGGTCAAAATAATTTTTAGGCGAAATCACCTTATATCTTCTAACACTTCGTCCCTTGTTTGGACCATCCTCAGGGAGGTTATAGGTGCACCGCTAGCTAAGGAAGGCCCAGACCAAGGGCCGAAACGTTGGAAGATATAAACATTTCTGCCAAAAAAAAAAGACCGGAAAGAGGACCATTTATCAAAACCCTAATCGTATTCCAAATAGACATTTATTCATAAATGTTCTCTAGGAAATTCTATAGGGTTTCCTTTATAAATATCTCAAGATTTTTTTTCTAGGGATCAATAAAGAAGCCTATTCATTATTTCTTCGGAAAAACGTCTGCAGATTGCACCAGGAATACTCTTAGAAAATCCTCCGAAAATGTTATAAAATTGTTTCTCCCAGAATTTTTCTAAAAATTCCACAATATTTTCCACAATATGAATTCCTAAAAGCGTTTCCCGTGAAGTTTTCTTTTAAGCTTTTTATCTAAAATCTTCAGAAACTACTCCTGATGTTCCTTCAAGTATAACCCTGAGATTTCTTCACATATTTTTCTAAAGACTCATGCAGCAGTACTTCCTGAGATTGCAAGGCATTCTACTGAAATTTCTTTTTTAAATTTAGTCGGAGATTTTTCCAGAAGTTCTCGGTTGGATTCCTTCTGAAATAACTTAAAAGGTTCCTTTCAATTTATCTTTAGAGAATTCTTCAGAATTTCAAGAATGTCTTCCAGAGTTTCAACAAGTATTTTTTCAAAAGTTTTTGATTGAATAGTATTTTTAGAAATTCCACTAATAAACAATATTTAAAATTCGTAAAGAGATTCCATCCAATGAGACTTCCTTGAAAAATACCTACAGAAATTCTTGCAAATTTCTTTACGAGGGTTTTTTTAGTATTTGCGTATGTGATTCCATCAGAAATACATCCTGGCATTTCTCGAGAGATTCATGCTGGAATTGTTTCAAACATTTCTCCAGAAGTTCATTTCAGAAATTATTCCAAAAACTGCATATTTTCTTGAGAATTTCCGAAAGAAACTCTGAAAGATTTTCTTATAAAATCCCTGTTGTCTGAAAAAATTAATTGAAAAATTTTCTGATGATACCCTTGAAGATTTCCAAAGCAATTTCTGAAGATGTCTCTGGAGGAATTTTTGGATGAATGCCGGGAAGAATACATAAGAAAAACCCATAAGATACCTAGAAAGTAAGTCCAAGGAAAAAAATGCTTGAGAAAAAAAATAATGAGATCTCTGCAGAAATAACAAAGATGGGTACTGATGAAGTTGTTGAGAAAAAGCTCAAAAAATTTCTAAGCGATGCCTGGAAAAATTTCGGCAGAGCTCCTAGAGATATCTCTGAAAGAATTTATAGAAGAATTTCTTATACAATTTCTGACGGGATTAGTGCACATAATTTCTGAAGGAAATTCTGCCAAAACGAAACAAAATTTGGAAAAATTTTCACGAGAAGCTTCAGATTATTAAATATTTGGGGAAACTTTGAAAGAATGCTTGAAAGAACTGCAGAGCCCGTTGCATGTATTCATGGAAGAATTTCTTGAAAACTTCTTAGAAAAATGATAAGGAATACAGTAAATTTTGTCAGAATTACTGAGGAGAACTTTGGAAAAATTATTGAAGCAAAAAAAAACTCTAAATCTCTTAAGAATTTCCTGGAGACATTTTCTAACAAATGGCTAAGAGAATCCCTGATCATATGATGTAATACCTAAAAGAACTTTTTGAGAAATTCCGACACTAATGTCTGAAAGTGCTCCTGTCTGAAAAAATCTGAACTTTTAAAGGAAAACACTAGAAGAATACACGCACGAGCTTTTGTAGCAATGCTTGAAGCAATTTGCTAAAGAATACCGGAAAGAATTCGAGGATTTTTTGAAGAAACTCTTCGAAATAAAATGAAGCTGAATCTTCTGAGAATTTGTTTTTTGAAAATAATCCCAAAGCAGAACTCCTGCAAGAATGTCTGGAGGAGTTTCTGGCGAAATTTGGAAAAAAAAGTACATAGACTGAAATGCATCCTTAAGAGATACTTGAATAAATTCTTGCAAAAAAACATTCTAGGAACAAGAATCTTTTTTCTACAAACGTTTTGGGAAAACAAATGATAAATCCTGAAAGAATTTCTGGTGATTATTATGGTGAAAATCCTGAAGAAGTTAATGAGATAGCTGCCAAAAAAAAACTCGATAAAAATTATGCAGGTCTTTTTTTTCGGAACTATTCTTGATCAGGCGCCACAATAAAGTTGTTTTATGGAATTGTACCAGTAAAGGGGGCGCTGAAATATAGAACCATTGAGTAACTAGCTCTGATTTTACCATCACAGCACTAACGAAGATCGTTCCAAAGGATTCCAAGCGCTTTCAGAAGAAGTCCAGCGGCGTTTCACGGGGTTCAAGGAAGTTTCAGGGGTCTCAGGGGGATGCAGGGGAGTCACTTCATAACAACAAAAATCTCTTCGAAACCCTCCCCAAATTAACTGAAAATCCTTCGTATGCCTATGAAACATATGTGAGGCGCCCCTTGGAAGCTCACTGTCACCCCTTTCAAATCTTTCTGAAACTTATTAAGGGAGCTTCCACAAAAGACGTAGCATTTTTTGCGTCACTTTTTAACACCCCTCCCCCGCCGTAGCCAATTTTCCCATATATCGTAGCAATTTCAGGGACTCCCATATTCTTAAAATGCTACGTGATTTATGGACGACCCCTAAATGACAATCAGGCATATTTGTAATATATAAATCAAAAACTACTGGAGTGAACCACGAGGAAACTTAATTCGCGAGAACAGGTTTTCCTCCCAGGAATTTGAGACAAGGGGACAAGGGGGTTTTCAGGAAGATTCCAGAGAGCCCAAAATAAGGGGGTTCCAAGTTTCAGGGCGTTTCGAAGGCACTTGAGTAGAATTGCGCCTAAACCCCATTTGAACTCCTTGAAACGCACCTGAAACCCCATCGGACTCCCTTGAAGGACTTTAAAACCCCCTTTGAACGCCCTTGAGACTTCCAGGGACCCCTTCTGAAATTCGTTTGGACCACCTGAAACGCCCCTGAGATCGCTCAGTACACCCCCCTCTAGAATCCCTGGCACCTCCTTGAGACGCCCCTGAGATCTACGGTACCCTCTGAAAGTCATTGAAGCACCTCTGAGACTTTCTGAAACTCCCCTGGAATCTCATTGAGACCCCTTGAAATGACTCTGAAGTCACCTGAAACACCCCTGATGCTCTATCGGACCCGCTTAAAGCCCTCATGAAACTCCTGAAATGACCTCCAGGCAGAGATGTCCATATCCTCAGTGTGGGAAAGAGAAATAGAAAATACACCACTCACGCTGTGCATCTGAACAGGAGCCCTTCTCTTATATGTGGATCCACCACTGCGATTCGAATGCGCGCAAGCTTGGTGGGTAGAAATAAATCTCTTAGCTCCCTGAGCACTAGGCCACACAACAGTGCGGCGAGAGCGATTTAAAATCCTCTCCGGTGAAAGTGCAAAAAATCACCCGGGTGCGCGCTCCAGTGAGGTTTTTGCGCCAGAGTGCGCGCTGCGGTGAAACGCCGGAGAGTTCTCGCCCCGGCGACACCATGGTGATAATTCGGTGACTGCTGGGTGAAAACACGGGAGAGCGCCGGAGAGCGATGTGCGCGAAAGAGTGAGCCACACTCGATCCAAGGCGGACGAGCAAGAGCACGCACTAGCGCTTGGTCTACCTACCACCCAAAACAAGAGAAACTGGCTTCTTGGTGTGGTGAAAAATGTTCCTATCCCCAGTGTGGTCGATAAACTGACGCCGCAGTGAATCGCTACGGTGAAATGCCATCTCTGCCTCCAGGTACCCCTAAAACCCGCTTGGACCACCTGAAATGCCCCTAAAATTCCCTTGAAACGCCCCTGACATCTCCAGTACCCCGTGAAACTCACTTAAACCTTCCTGGAACTCTATTGGGCCCCTTAAAGCACGCCTGAGGCCACATGGAACCTCTCTGGGGCTTCCTGAAATGCTCCTGAAACTGTGGTACCTTCATTGAACGCATTGCGACCCCCTGAAATGCCCTTGAAACCCTTGAAGGCCTCTGAAACCCCCTTTGAACGCCCTTGAGACTTCCAGGCATCCCTCTGAAATCCGTTTGGACCACCTGAAACACCCCTTAGATCTGCCAGTACCCCTCTGAAAACCCTGGGACCTCCTTGAGATGCCCCTGAGATCTACGGTACCCTCTGAAACTCATTGAAGCGTCTCTGAGATCCTCTGAAATTCCCCTGGAATCTCACTGAGACCCCTTGAAATGCCTCTGAAGTCACCTGAAACACCCCTGAAGCTCTATCGGACCCCCTTGAAGACCTCTAAAAACTCCTGAAATGCCCCTGAGACCTCCAGGTACCTTTAAAACCTGATTGGACCGCCTGAAATGTCCCTAAGACCCCATTGAAACGCCCCTGACATCTCAGGTACTCCGTGAAACTCACTTGAACCTTCCTGGGCCCCTTAAAGCACGCCTGAGGCCACATGGAACCTTCTTGAGGCTTCCTGAAATGCTCCCGAAATTGTGGTACCTACATTGAAACTCATGGGGACGCCCTGAAACGACCCTGAAGCTCTATTTGACTCGTTCGAAGGCCTCTGAAAAAGCCTTGAAATGCCCCTGAAACCTCCAAGCAGGCCCATGCACAGATATGGCGATAAGGGAGAGGTTTTCCCTAATTTTGGTAAAGCACGTAGCGTGTGGAACATCGACAATGGGAGATGTTTCTCCTCGAAAACCCCTCCCTTGTGAATTGACTTGCCTTCAGGTACCCCTCTGAAAACTGCTGGGGCCGCCTGAAGCATCCATGAGATCTTCTTGTACCCCCCTGGAAAGCTTCTGAATACAGAAGTTATAATCTCCCTTTTCTATCCCCTATAAGGAAACCTGGCCGACGTTGCCATAGTTACCATCATTACATCTTTTGCCTTTCTCGTACACTAAGTTAACTGCAAAGGTTATATGTTCACTCAAAAAATGACTTTTTGAAAGAAGGCACGGAGGGTCGATTCACAAATACCAATCGACTAAGCTCGACGAATTGAGGTGATGTCTCTGTGTGTCTACAAATAAACTCACATCACTTTTTGGCAGTAAACCTCAACCGATGTTAATGACCGACGGTTCATTCGACGAGCCATCTGGTCCCATTGTTTCCTATTGAAAATGGTTTTGATCGATCCAACCGTTCCGGAGTTATGGCCGTTTAGGTGTTCCGGACCGGTACCCCTGGGAACCCCGGACATGAAAATGCAACAAACCCATGCATGCGACTCATCAAACCAGGGCATTTTTGATTATCCGATGAACGGAAAGCAGGGAAATATTCTCGGACCATTTTTGAACCTGTAGTGTTCCGGAACAGGTTTCGAGTGTCCCGTCGGAAGTGGCCAAATATAACCCACTCATGCGACACATCAAACATCTGTATTTTCAGTAACCTGATGAACGCATAGCAGGAAAATAGTATCAGACCATAACTGAACCGGTAGTGTTCCGGAATCGGTTCTGGATGTCCTACCGAAATGGCCAATTATAATAGTGAACCAAACCCATACATGCGACACATGAAACAGCGGCATTTTCGATAATCTGATGAACAGTTAGCAGGAAACACATATCAGACCATATCTGAACCGGTAGTGTTCTGGAACCGGTTCCGGGTGTCCCGACGGAAGTGGTCAAATATGAAAGAGAACCAAACCCATGCATACGACACATCAGAGAGCGGCTTTTTATTTTTGAAAGGTTAGCAAGAAACTAGTCTCAAACCATATCTAAATCGGTAGTGTTCCGGAACCGGTTCCGGATGTCCCACCGGAAGAGGTCGAATATAATAGTGAACCAAACCCATGCATACGACACATTAAAGAGCGGCTTTTTTGATAACCTGATGAACGGTTAGAAAGTAAATAGTCTCAGACCATATCTGAACCGGTCTTGTTTCGAAACCATTTCCGGGTGTCCCACCGGAAATGGCCTTTTAAAAGAGAACCAATTTCATGCATGAGACACAACAAATAACGGCTTTTCCGATAACGATAATTTACCTGTTGACAAATAAATAAATGTTAAATGTTATATGTTAAACTGGTGACTGGTTATCAAGGAAGTGGAATAAGACCATATAAGGGACTGTCCTTGGGACTGTCAGTAGTGCCGGAACCACTACGCCGGACGCCGGAGTGTCGCGTAAAAAGAGACGTGTAAACAAGAATTTGGTACAGTAAAATTGCAATGAGCGGCGATGTTATTATATTTCAAAAAAGCTAGGAATTAACAAAATAGTCAGACATATTTCTCACTGTGTACTGCACAGCGATGAACCTCTCATACACCTGAGATTAAGCAGCAGCAGCACTGACTCAGCTGCTTGACTTTAAGGAACAAGATGCCAGAAACCTTTTCCCCGTCCACCCCATAGCCCCCTCCCGGAACGTGTCGTAAAACATATGCAAGGGAATACTTTCCGAGGGATTTGTCTTTCTCGACGTTTTTCGGGCAGCGCAGCGGCGGCGGTGGTGGTGGATTGGGTTTTCGGTTCCATCGTCGTGTAGCCTCCTCGCATCGGCTAGGCTGGGCTGGCCTGGCAGAAGGTCTTACGGTGTCATTTTCGACCCGCTCGGGTTTTGGGCGGTGGCGGCGGTGGCAGCGGTCGGCTTGTGGGTGAAAGTTTACGATGGTAATAACATGATGCCTTACGATTGGGCCCTTCGTCGTCCTCGGTACGTAGAGATTGGACCTGGGGCTTGTCACAAGAAAAAGGTATAAGGTGTTAAAGGTGATTTCCACCATGGGGATATGAGATAGTAGTGTAGAAGACTCGGGATCGAGTAAATGTGCAAAAAGGTGCCGTCTTGTGGCTTCCAGTCATGGGAAAACGATTAGAACAGTCGGTGTACCAGTGATGTGAGGCAAAAAGGCAAACGAAGACAAAAGAAGATTCGTCCAGGTCGGGTCCCCGAGAAGCCGTAATTTGACGGAGATTTTGGACCCCTGCCCGACGTGGGAGGAAGTGGATTTTCTTGTCTCTGTGAAATTAATTGGAACGGTTACAAACGAGCGGAGCAAGTGCCTTCGGCAACGTTCAATTCTGGGGCATTAAATCGACAAAGTTTTGAGGTTATCACTGATGCACGCAAACGCTCATCATGGTCATTGAATTTACAATCGTCATAAACATACAACTTTGAGTGCGTCTCCGATATGGCTCCCCACGGGCGCCCAGAAGGCATCTCTCGAGCAGCAGCGTAAAGCCTAATGAGCCTGCTGCCCAGCCCCAGCCACCCCTCACAGTACGCACATATTTACTGCGAAGAGCAAAATTTATCTTGGATATTTATGCCACTCGATAAGCAATATCGGGTGCAATTTATCTAAACAGCTGGCAATCAATATGTTTGAGAATATAATATTCTGTTTCATCCCCATCAAACCCCAGCCAAGTCATTGAGAGCTGGGCTCTTGCTCGATATTGTTGGCTCAAAGCTTGTTAGAATCGGAAGCATCGTTCTCTTGTCCTTCCGTGCCCATAAAGTTATGAACCGGGGGGATGGGGGATATTCCACAATCCGCCTACGGCCGCACGCATCTCTCGCCGCATGGATCGGGGAAGAAAAGCCTATTAGCAGTAGTGGCGGAAGCAGCAGCAATAATCAGAACCCCATGATGGAAGGAGGTGGAGGCACCCGACAGGCTGGCTACTCGATTTCAACTTGGGTAGGCGTGTGATTGAACGATGGAACGAGAGTGGCCTTGCTTGATGGGATGTAAAATATCCCCACAATACGCTTGAGGTACTGGCATATTGCTGCTGCTGCTGCTGTGCACATAAACTATTTGCCGACTGCTAATGCTGGCTCCTGCATTCGGAAGATTAGGGTGAGATTGTGGGCTTACTTTCTGAACTGTGGTCGAGCTGGAGGTTAAGTTGAATGTTTAGAAGGAGGAATTCACTTTTCGACACGTCATCATCAGCAGATCAGACTCTGATCATCAGAGTATGCACTGCACATATATGCTGTTGATAGTTAGATTGAGGTAGTACACTGGTGGATACATTGAAAAAGGGCACAAAAATAGGGAATTTCGTGCATAATTTAAGTCAACACTCTGAATGAACGAACATGACTCTGGAAAAAAGGTTCATCCAATGGGGGTTTGTGCTGAGGTCAAAGGGGTTTCCTGTGGCTTCAGGGAAATTTAAAAGGAGGAGTTTCCAGGAGGTTTGAGGGGTGTTTTGAAGAGCTTCAGGTGACTTCGAGAGAGCCTCAGGGAATGGTTGAGATTTGAAGCGACTCAGAGATCCCTTGAAACCTCCATGGAACCACTAAAGTCCACTTAAACGCCTCTGAAACCTTCTGGGACCCCAGAGACGCTCTTGAGACTCATTTAGTCCTCCTAAATCGCACTTATTGAACTCCCCTGGAACTTCCGAAGTCCCTTGAAGCGCCCCTGAGACCCACTCTGGAATTCTCTCAGAACTACCTGAGCCCCACTGTAGCGCCTCTGAAACTCCATGGAACCCCCTGAGACTCCTTGAGCCCACTGAGGCGCTGTCCATAAACTACGAAGACTTATATTTGGTCATCTCAGAGCCCCCTCCCCCACCGTAGACTTTCATCCATACATATTTTTTTAATTTGTGTGGACCGTTGACTTTGGTCAGACCCCCCTCACCCCTCTTCGAGTCTACGTAGTATATGGACAGGCCTTTAAAGTACCCAGAGACCCCCTGGAACCCCACTGAAATCCCCTAAAACAGCTTTGAGACCTCCCAAATGCCCCTGAGACTATCTACTACACCCTGCGACCCTCTGCAACCCGCTGGGCCCCACTGAGATCCCTGAGACGCCATCAAAAGCCCTTTACATCCCCTGTAACCCCTGAGACCTTCTAGTATCTCCTATGAAACCCGTTGAAACACTCATGAGACCCCCTGAAGCAACCCCAAGGCCCTGAAATGCGCAGGGCATCCCCTTGAAGTAATTTTGAAGCCACCTGGAACCCTATTGAGGAACCCTGGAGCACGCTGAGACCCTGTGACACGTTCCTGAACCCTCCAAAACTTTTCTGCTACATCCCTTTTCTGTAAACGCTTCCTGGTTGCCATTACCATATATGCCGTCATTATTACATTTCCTTAAGCACAATATTGGTTTGCAATAGCTCTCCTTCTTTTAAAGCAGGGCATAAAAAAGGAGTAATTATTAATAGTAAATAATTAACCCACCCCCTTCAGCGATATAACATTTGTGAAAGAGCCCTTATGCAGCATCCAATTATTACGTAACGCCAAAAGCGATATTTTTCAAAACCCCACCTCCCCCCTCTGTACCGCTTTTTGTATGAAAACCCGAAATTTTTATATGGACCGTAACGCTCGGCCATACTCCCCTACTTGCCCAAGAGCGTTACGTAATTTGTAGACGGCGCCTTATTGGGTTTGTAGTGCATCTAAAACAATTGAACCCGATTATTTTTATCTCATCACTAGCTGTCCCGGCAAACTTTGTCTTGCCAAGATGTGGTGGTTTGATAATTATAACTGTTAAGGTCACTGCAGCATGGCACTCTAGACTGATTTAATTTCGATCGTGTTTATTGTCTTCCCCGGTCATATGAAATCAGTACTTTATCAATTTTCTTACTTTTTGAGTTGTTTTTTGTTAATTTTTCAACAGCCACCATGAGTACAAATCATACCACGCAAGAGTCATCCTGATCGGCACAGCCGTGAGTTTTATTGCCTCCAAGGAGAAAAAGTGGTCCTGAAAGTCAAATTTTTTCAAGACTAAAAAACCAGCCGGCTGATTTTATTTTTATTTATTTTTTTTCGATACCGAATATTACTTTAAGAAAAAAATACGTTGAGAAGACCAAATTGACAACCCTAATGATTTAATCAAAAAAAATTAACTGACTTCTTCTAAGGATTCTTTAAGAACAGCCACTTCAAATGCTCACCGAAGTTCTCCAAATAATTTCTTCAAAAATTCATTTCATTTCTTAGAACCTTCATCTACACTGCAAATTTTGTTTGCTGGTATTCAGCAAATTTTGCTGATTTTTTTGTGCTGATTTCATTCAGCGATATGAATTTACTGAATATCAGCAAGTATTTTTCAACTTGCTGAACCATCCATCAATTTTGACAGTTGATCAGCAACGTTGTGCTGAAGTTCAGCAAAAATTTTTGATGTGCTGGAAGCGTTTCGAAAAATTTGGTGTGCTTCAAATATTCCAGAAGTTTTTCAGATCAACTTGTAAAAATAACGCGTTTTTCTCCCTAATAAAAGTATCACCGCTTAGTGTCAAAACGTTAAGTTAACCCTCTAATACCCAATCCCGCCTTTAGACGGGGTATAGTTTGAGCATTTTTGTAATTTTTGTTTCGTGGAATATTATATTATATTTTTGGCTGATATTTAGGATTGTTCTGTATATCTGAAAATGGTTTTTAGTGTATTTTAAAGCGTATTTATATTTTTTAAAAATTATTGAAAAAAATGATTTTTAGTCACCTTTTAGAAGTCATTGTTTATTTTGTATTGAATCGGTCCAATTAACATATTTTAAATGTTTCCCAAATCATTCTATACTTGTTTAATAGTTGAAGGGAATCGAATACACTCTAAAATTATTTTCCATAAAATTACACGGAAAATAAAATTTTCTGTAAAAAAAAAAATTGAAATAATGATATTTCAACAATAATCATAAAATCTCAAAATGTTTTCATCTCAAAAAATCCGTTCCCCAAATTGGCTTCCAGGAAAAATATAAAAGTGTGGGGATGTTCAAAAATAAAAATTTGAAAAATCAAAAACAGAAATTCACGAAATCAAGAATTAAAAAGAATCATCTTCCAAAACATGTTTCAATCGATTTTATATGACGAAAAATTATATTTAGATCAAAATCACAAATTTGGGTATAAGAGGGTTAAACGTTTTGATTGCCGGTGTCGCCTAGCGTCACCATTGCCGGATAGATCTCAACCTGCCGAACATTTTTTCAGAAAACGCCATGGTTTCAGCTCATTAGAGAACAAATCTCGAATCGAAGACTCAACTATCAGACAGCTTTTAGCTTGCTGAAGAACTTTGTTCAAGACCGCATCATTCTATCTTATCAGGATTCTGAAATATAGAAGTTTGCACATTTTTACCCTGATGCCATCTAGCGGACGATTCTCGAACCAAAGACGCCATTGCCAGATAGTTCTTACCCTGTTGAACAACTTTGCTGAAAACGGCTTGCTTGTACCTCTTTAGGGTATCGAGATATACGTGTATGAATTTTTCAGACACAAGGCGCCACCTAGCGGATAAATCCCAAACCAAAGTCGTAACTATCAGATACGTCTGAGCTTGCTGAAGAACTTTGCCGAAGACAGCATCATTCTATCTTATCAGGTTTCTGAGATATAAGGGTTTGAATATTTTTGACACTGGTGCCGCCTAGCGGCCGAATCGCGAACCAAAGTCGCCCTTGCCAGTTACTTCTTAAGTTGCTGAACAAATCCACCGAAGACAGTATACTTCTACCTCATCGGGATCTTGAGGTATACGTTGTGTAAAGTATGTGGCCAATTTTGGAACCCCAAGACAATCCGGAATAACTCCGGAACCATGTGGACCAGACATCTATGCCCCCGGAATGCTAAACTATAAGAGTATTTCGGGAAGTTGTGAAAATTTCATCAAAATCCATCGAAAACCAAAAAAAAAAAGTTATGATCAGTTTTGCACTTTTCCGAAGGTTAAAAATGTACGTTGACTGGATGAAGGTTAAGAGGGTATCTCAAGGCTGTTCTTTAGGTATTTTCCTAGGTATTATCCTACGCAGGAATTGCTTAAGAGATAAATTCAGAAATCGGTTCTGTAGTTTTACGAACAATTTCGGGAAAACTTCATGGAAGAACTTCTGAAGAAACCCCTTGCTGAAGTTCCTGAAACAATCCCTGAAATTCGGAAGAAGTCTCTAGAAATTAAAAACTTCTCCTCCAAGGAACTTCAAAAGGAACCCTATCAGGAAATTCAGGAAGAAACCCTGAAGGAGTTTCTCAGGAAATCTTCAGTAGAAATAATAGGAAGTACTTTTGAATGAATCTTTTGGGGGTCCCGATGAAATTCTTGAAGCATTCTCAGAAAGATTGTTTGAGAACTTCTCGGAAAGCCTTGGTGAAATACCAAGGAAAATATATTGAGGAACGTATAGGCACATTCGTGGAGAAATCCTGTAGTAAAATTCTTGGAGGATTGTCTGAAAGTATTTATGGGGAAATCTGTGCACGAATTTCTGAAAAAAAAAACTGAAACACCTTGAGAAACGCATAAGTAAGCCTCTACGAAGGTTCAGATATTTCTATAGACATTTCCGTCAAAATAAATGGGAAATATTTTTGAAAGGTTTTTTTTTTAATTATTGAAGTTATCTTTCTCTGGTCAGCATTCTGTTTGAACGAATTTCAAAATTTCGTTTCAGACGCATTACTGGTGTTTCAGGAGATTTCAAAGGGGTTTTATGGAGGGGTTCAAGAGACATTTCAGAGGCAATGCTTTCCAAAGCATTGATGGCATTTCAGGAGGTTTCAGGAAGTTTCAGAGCGGATTTATGGGGCGTTTCAGGGTCTCAGGTGGGCTACACGGGCATTTCAGGGCACTTCAGGATGTTCCAGAAGAGTCTTTGGAAGCTTCACATGCTCTCGGGTGAGCTTCATGTGAGTTTCAGAGACGTCGACAATACGCTTCAAGGCGTTCAGGGCTTTTCAGAGGAGTTCAATGGGGTATTGAAGGCACTCAGGTGATCTACGTATGCGTTTCAGGGGGTTTCAGAAGCATTTCAAGGCGTTACAATGTGTTCCAGGAAGTTTTAGAGGAGCCTTTGGGGTTTTCACAGGCTCTCGGATGAGCTCCAAGGTGGTTTCAGGTGGTTTCAGAAGCGTATCAAGGCGTTACAATGCGTTTCAGGAAACTTTGGATGAATTTAGGGGGACTTAACATGCTCTCGGGTAAGCTTCACGGGTGTTTCAGAGGGTTTCAGATGATGTACAAGCCGTAACAATACGTTCCAGGACATATCATGGAGTTTCTCAAAAAAGTTCCAGAAGCAAATTAGGGGACTTCACAGGCTCTCGGTTTTCAGGTTACGGGGTTTTTAGGGGGTTTCAGAGGCGCTTCAAGGCGTTACAATGCGAGAAACCCTTGAATATTGTACCACCTTGCATAGATTGCTTCAGAATATGTTCTATGAATTAAGTCGGAATCTTTTCTTTTTTTTTTTATTTTAGGAATTGTTTTGGAAATTCATGCAGAAGTTTCTCCAAAAAATTCACACAGAACTCCTTGAGAAACTCTTGCATGAATCGCTTCAAAAGATTTCACCACGAATTTCTTCAGCAATTATTTTATGGAGTTCTCCATGGAATTCCCTCGGGGAATATTTCGAGAATTCGTTCTTGAACTCATTAGGATATTTCACTAGGGAATCATCCATGATTTCCTTCAGCAATTTGTTCAGAGAGATGTTGCCAGAAATCTATTCAATAATTCCTTCAGGATTATTTGAAATATCATTCATTAATTCCTTCGGAGATTCATTCAGGCATTTTTCAGAAATTTTCCCTAAAATTCCTCCAGGGTTTTTCTATGGTTTAATTTTTTGCAATTTTCTCGAAGAATTCATCAACAAATTCGCCCAGGATTTCCTTAACGGATTTTTTCGAAAAATTTTCAATAGTTCATTCGGAAATTTTCTTTAAGGATGGCATCTGATATTTCTCCATGGATTTTCAAGGAAACTCCACTATGGCTTCTTCAGAAATTTTACAAAGAATTCTTCCAGAAAATCTAGAGAAAACCATCCAGGTATTCTATAGAAAGCTTCGCAGATATTGATTCAAAAACTTCGCATAATGATTGCTTAAGAAAATCTTTTAAAAATGCTTCAGAAATTCTTCCGGAGTTTTTCAGAGAATCTACGAAGTATAGAATTAGCTTAAGGTTTAAAAACACAAAAAAAATCTACAGAAAAGTATTTAGAAAAATCCTTCGGAAACTTCCTCAAGTTTTCATCCAGGATCTTTCTTAAGGAATTACTTTAGAAATTCCTCCAAGGATTCCTTCAGAATTTGTTTCTGGGGATATTTTCGAGAATTTCTTGAAGAATTCTCTTCCAAAACTTTGCATGCATTTCTTCAGAAGCTCCACCATTTTTGCCTTTCAGAAGGCTTTCAGAAAGATCTCCTGGGATGTTCTATAAAATTGATCTAAAGATTTTTCCAGAAATTTCTCCAAGTGTTCCTATAGAAAATCTATCATTAACTTCTTTATTATTTACTCTCTCTTTCAGTGATTCTTTGTTTAGCTTCTTTAGAAATTCATTCAAACACATTTCAGAGATCCTTCAAAGTCCTTCAGCAAACCAAGAATCTTGAATTCTGTCAGAAGTTTCTTCAAATTACTCTCAAAAATTTGCTAGAGGTTAACTTAGAAATTCCTCCAAGTAACGCTTCAGAAAATCCTCCAGGAAATTTTCCAAGGAATCATTTGGAAAGTTTTGCATGGATTTCATCCGAAATTCCAGCAGAAGGTATCCTTTTAAAATATCCTTTAAAGACTCCGTCAGAAAAATTTTCGTTTTTTTTTTGCAGGAAATTTTCAAAAAAAATCTTTAAAAATCGGAAATGTCCTCATGGGTTCCTCCAGAAATTTTCGCTGGAATTCCATCATGGTTTCCTTATGAAAACGCTCAGTTAGAAATTTTCTTTAGAAATTGTTTTGGAAAATCCCCAAGAGATGCCTTTAAAAAATCTTCTACAAATTTTACTGGACAATTTTCAAACGATCCTTTTAAGAAACTTTGCATGAATTTCTTCAGAAATTTATCCAACTTTTTCCTTTGGAAAATCCTTTAGGTATTTTTTTCAGAAACTACACCAGAGAGACTTCCAGAGAGTCCTCCAAAGATTTCTGTTAAAACTAGTAAAAAGATTCATCCAAAAAAATCTCCAAGGATTGGAAAATGTTTAATGCATTTTTTTGAGAATTCAATTTCGAAATTTGAGATTTCTTTTCGAAAATATTTCAGCGATTTTAAAATTTTCTCGCTACAAATCTTTAAAAATTCTTCCAGAGATTTCGTCAGAAATATAGAATGTCATCTGAAACTGTTTGCTTCTTTTTTCGGAACTTTTATTAGGGATCCCCTTAGAAATTCTTCCGAGTAACGCTTCACCTAGAGATTGCACCAGAAATATTCTCAAGAAATCCTTCGGAAAACTATTAAGACTTCACATTATAAAAGTCTTTCATGGATTGCTCCAGAAATACCTGCAGAAAATCCTTTCAAGATTCCTGGGAAAGCCTGGCGGGTATGCTTTCAGGAATTTCTTCAGGAAGTCTTTTCAGAGATTCTTCTAATGATTCTTTTGAAAATGATTTAGCAGTTTCTCCAGAAATTCATTTATGAACTCAATCAGACAGATATTTTTTTAGAATTCTTTTGGAAATTCGCTTGAAGACGCCATTTGCATTTTCTCAGATTTTCTTCTAGAGATTTATATAGAATGTTCTTGAAGGATTCCTTTGCATGGATTTCTTCAGAAATTCCTCATTTAACTACTTTGGAGAGTCATACAAGGATTTATTCATAAGTCCCTTCAGCTACCCAAGAAGTTCGCCAGAGAGTTCTTTTGATGTAAGTCTGATTTTTTTCCAGAATTTTCCCCAAGTGTTTCATTGGAAAATTTGACATGAATTGACTCTTGGGATCCTTCCAGACAATCTCCAGAAATTCGTTCAAAAATATTTCAAAGATTCGGAAATTTTATCTTTGGATTTCTTCAAAAATATCCGAGGGAATCCTTCTGAATATCAGAAATCATAAACGTTGCTTGAGATTCCTCCAGGTATTGCTTCAGAAATTCCTTCGGAAATTTCCCCAACAATTCGTTCAGAAATAAGACTGCACTTTAAGGCGAAACTGGAAGCATTTCTTCACTTTTTGGTTTTTGATTTTTTATTAAATAACAAAGCAATATTTACACAGTTAGAAGAAGGACAAAGGTATCTCCTGATTTTTTTCAGGTGGAAAATCTTTTTCAGTTTTAAGAAAACCATTTTAAAATGAAATTTAAAAAAAAAATCTGGTTTTTGAAAAAAATGTTTAAGTTTAACTCCTGAAAAAAATCCATGAGATAGCTTGATCCTTCCTCTACCTGTGCATGAAAACCGATTTTCAATACATTGCTTCGGTATTTAATTAAAAAAATCAAAAACTAAAAAAAAATAGGAAATGCGTCCAGTTTCGTCTTAAGACTTCACTTTAGAAAGTCTTCCGTGGATTACATTCAAATATTCCTGCAGAAAATCTTTTTGGAAAATCTTCCCGGTATTTTTTTAGAAAATTCTACAGGAAAACCTTTCAGAATTTATCCAAGGATTTTTTAAGCGAAATTTCCAGATGTTTGTTTTTTAATTAATTTACGAATTCCTTCAGGGATTTTAAAATTCCTCATTAGGGTTCTTTTTTCGTTTTTTGCAGAGTCTTCAAGAAGTTTCTACAAAATCTTTCATTGATTTCTTTTACAATGTTTAGGAGATTTCTCTAAAAATTCTCACTCAAATATCATCGCGGATTCTTTTAAAACACCCCGAAGGATTCTTTTTGCCTTATTTGTTTAGAAATTGCTTTAAAAATCCTCCAGATATTCCTTTAGTAACTTATTTAGATTTACAGAAACTTCACCAAGGATTTCTTCAGAAAACTTTGCATGGAGCTTTAGACAAAATCCTTCATTTGTCACTTTGGAAAATCGTAAAAAATCCTCTAAAGGGGTTTAAGGATGTTCTCTAAAGATTTCTATTGAAATAAGGCTAAACATTTTTCTTGAAATTTCCATTGGAAAATCTTTAACAAAGATAATTTTGAAAATCTTCGAGGAATTCTGTCGGCAATCTCATATTGCAAAGATTCAGAAGTTTTCACTTGGGTTTCCTTCAAAAATTCTCAGGGGATTTCTTCAGAAAAGCAGAAAACTACTTCCTAGGGTTTCCTTAAAAAACTTTCCAAAAGCCTTGCTTCAGGATTTTTTTTTCTAAAATTTCCTCAAAAATTGTTTCTGAAAATTTTTAAGGCTTTTATTTGGAAGGCCTTCAGGACTTCCTGCAAAATAAAAAATCCTGTGAAAAGTTCTCTTGGTAAAGTTTTAGAAATTTCTCCAGAGGATCTTTTCGGGGATTAATCCAAAGATTCTTTCAAAAATTTTCTGCAGTTTTTTTTTCAGAATTATTTTACGAACTGTTCTAGTTGTTATTTTCAGAAGGAATGTCTCCTGAATAATTTTACAGGAATTTCTACAGAGATTATTGCATGATAGTCTTAGTGATTCCATCATGAATGCATGCAGAGATTTCTTTAGGAGCTCCTCTGAGTATTGCTCTATGTTTTTCTCAAAAAACCCTCCAGGATTTCCTCAAATGATATTTCTAAAAATTTCATCGCGGATTTTCTTCAAGAATTTCTTTGGAAATTTGTTCAAAAATATTTTCTATGAATATCTTGGTCAAATTCAGATTTTTATCCATTTGTTTCTCCAGATGTTCTTCCAGAGTTCCTCTAAAACAAGGACGACAATTTCTGCTGAGATTTTTCAGAAATAACGTCAAGAATTCATAAAAAAAAAACCTTTGAAAATCATAAAGGAATTTCTCCAAGGAACTGAAATTTGTCCCTAGACTCCTTCAGTATTCCAATGATTTCTTTGAGAATTTCGGCAGAGATTTCTTCAAAAGTACTGACACAGAGTTTTTTTTCTTTCAAAATTCCTTCAGAGATTAAAATAGAAAAACTTCGGAATTTTCACAAGAGATTCCTCCATAGATTCCCTACAGAAATTACAGAAATTGTTCCACCTGGTTCTTAAAAAATATCTTCGGGGATTTTTTTAGAGATTCCTCCAGGACCTACCTTGAGTTCTTCCACCGCAAATTTTTTTTTTTTTTTTTGCTGAACGCAGTTTCTTTAGCAGATGTCATTCCTCTTTTGGTTGGGAGCGATCAGACAAAGTTAAAATTATAAAGTTCTTATAGTGGTTCGCCACTCATTTGATTTGATGAAAAATTGTCACAAACTCCGAGAGTACACAGCAAAAATGAGCATTTTGTGTTTGTAGTTGAGTGTCTACATACTTCCTGTTTACAGCTATCTTCAATCCGGCTTCCACCAATTGAACAACATCAAAAGTAAACTTTTATTCTCCAGCATTAAAGACTGTCACGGTACTTGAGACCAACTTGATGAGTCTGAAACAGTTCCGGTAATGGTATCCATTTTCTCCCCGCTGTCAACAGAAAAGTAAACAACATACATTTAACTCTCTTACAAATAAAAAACGATTCCACATACTGCACTTTCCGTAAATGTAACTTGATGCAATGCCAACGTACGAAGGAGGAAGACTTTGACGCCTCACCCTCTCAAAGAAAATAAGAGATTCGTAGAATGAAATGGCACAAACACTTTTCGAGGAAGTAGGAGAGTCAGACTGGGAGAGACCAGACATGACTCCACCATGAAGCGAGGAAGGATTTTGAACTCGTATTTCGAGCCAAGTCATACCACCGCCAACGCCGCCACCACGCCAGCAAGACACCCAGTCACTGCGACTTTGGAGCAGTTGGAGACGAAATGGTAAATTAAATTTTGATTCCGAGAGTGCTCTCATGAATTAGTTATTTTAGAAGTAATTTCCCGGCGCACACATCGAGAGAGTACCATGATGGGTGTTCGGTACGAATCCTGCTAAATTTTCGTTGCCAGAAAGTCCGGGACGAAAAAAGAATCGTGGTCGACACTTGACGTGGTTTCATATCGCTCGTTCCCGATTCTCACCGCAAGCAGCGCGTAACTTCCTCTTGCCAGCCGTAGTCGTCATCGCGTGAGACTCCCTCCCAGTCAACCATCCCAGAGTCAGAGATTACAACCTTGAGCAAGAAAGGAGAAAGTTTTTGCGAATCCGAATAACTCCTTCCCCGCGCTGGCTGGCTGGCTGGCTGGCTCCAGCTTCAACAAATTGTTCCTCCATTCAGCCAGAAATCGAGCAATGAAATGGAAAAGCATTTGTTTTGCGTGTAATTAACAGTGCTTTTAATGCTTCATTTATGTTAATGACTCCGGGCCGGGCCCTCTCGAAAAGTGCCAAAGGAATCTCTCGCTTTTGGGCTAAACGCCTTTGCTCAACGGTTGTTCACCGACGACGCGGCGGAGCGCTTCCGGTTTTCATCCAGAAGGCTTTTATAATTCTGAGTGAACGAGCAAGCAGAGAAATATAATAAAGTGGCGCGTTGGGTATTTAATTTTGATTTCCTTCTCAAGCGGAACTGCAGGGCCGGATCAGGGTTGTAGAATGACTGGGATAGTGGCCCTGCGGTTTAAACTAGTGGACTCTGTCAGCGACTACTCTAGATTGAAGATTTCCTTCATTGATTTCTTCAGACAGTTTATTCCAGAATTTATGTTAGGATTATTCGCAGAGATCCGTTCAATTTTACTGGATTTTCTTTCGAGATTTCAAATGTTTTTCCATGGATTTTCTTTAGGAGTTTACTGTATAGTTCCATACTCTTCTATTTAGATACTGTGCTTTCCATCTTTCCACAAAGTTCTTCCTGGAATTTCCCAGGAGTTCCTCTCGAGATTCCTGTCAGAAATATTCCCAGGATGTTACCCAGAGCTGGCGTTATATTTTTATCTTAATATTTTTTTCCAAGAATGCCTCCTAGATTTTTTGTGTCGAGGGTTTTCGTAAATTACGTTGCGAGTTCTCTTATGGACTTTTTTCCGGAAAGTACCTTCCGGAATGTATCCAGAAATTTATGTGGAGATTTCTGATGATTTTGAAAATTTTTAGAGAAACCCAGCAGTACACCCTCCAAATTTTCCTGGTGTTTATCTTGGGATTTTCCCAGATATTCATCCAGCGTAGCCTGATGCCCCTCACGTGAAGTTTTCGAAAAAAAAAACGATGAAAGTGGTCTGAAATTTTTTTTAAGAATTTCGGAAAAAATAGAATAATGTTGTTTTCTGGAAAAAAAAAATCGACATATACAGTTGGCGCAATTCCAAGATTTCAGAAATTCTATGAGAAATACCAAAATAAAATTTGGAAGAATTCGCTCAACTTCTCAAAAATTATTAAAAATAAAAAACACTCTAGAGGAAAGATATTTCTTCTAGAGTTTTTTTTTTATTTTTCGGGAAGAAAAATGATTTCTTTTGAAGTTTTTTTCAGGTTTTTATCAACAGATTAACCCAAGATGTTTGCAGAAGTTTTATCTGCGATTTTTCTTGAAATAACTTTAGGATTTTTTTTTTCAAATCCTTTTAGGATTGCTTCCATAGTATCTTGCAGTGTAATCCACGTTTTCCTCGGTGTATCTGACACTTTTTAGCTGACATCCATCCAGAACTTCTCACTAAATGAATAACACTGCGTTTCTTCCAAGTACTCTTCTATAGTTTAAGGGGTTTCTCCAGGAGATCCGTCTCACTTTCTCTCAGAGTTATAGAATGCCATACTTCCTGCAATACCTTCGTGCGTTGCGTCCCACGATAAATTATTCCAAGACAGAGCATATGGGGATATTTTAGGGGAATTCTGGAGAATTATAGAATAAATAAAGTTAATAAAAAAATATTGAACGAGCTGCAAGAGGAATCTCCTGTAAAATCCCAGAAAGAAATAAAGGTAAAACTGTAAAGCTACGGAAGCATCAACGATGGAAATCCGCGAGAAATTCAGGATAAATACCGGAAGATTTATTGCGGAGTTTTCCTGACGATTTATCCAGAGACTTAACCCTGAATTCCTCCTACGAGTTTCTCTGGTTTTTTTTCCTGAAGAACAGATAATCATGGAAAAAATCCTAAAGAAATTCTGGAAAAAAGTCTTTAGGAATTCCGTGAATAATGTTCTTGGAAATTTTCGAGGTTTTCTCCAGGGTAGAATTTATCATTGAAGTAATTTTGATTTTGACGTACAAAAATTTCAAGGAGAAATAAATAGCATGAAACGAGCTTACGAAGTAGTTGACACATAATCTTTGTTCATTGAAGTAGGATGTGGTTGATGAAAGTTGCTTTTAGAAATGGCACAAAATTTCAAGTCATCGATAAGTTGGTTATATCGATTGCTCATTTCTAGTCGATTACTGGCACCAGTAATCGTGCTGAAAGGATTCCTCAAGGACTGTCTTCAATAACTCCTCCAAGAATTTTCTGCAGGAATTTCTTCAAGAAAAACAATGACTCATGTAAATGTACTCTAAGAATTTCTTCCAAGAACTTTTCCATGTGTTTCTCAACAAATTCAACTAAAACTGTTCCCACCAGAATTCTTCTAATATTTCCTTCAAGGATTTTTTTCAAAAATTTCTCAAAAACTTCCTGAATAAACTCTTCTAGGAATTCGTTCGAATGTCTACAGGAAGCTTTCCTTCAAATTCTGAAAAATGCCTTCTAGGTTTCCTCCAAATATTCTCAAAAATTCTTCGAAGAAATCTTCCTAGCTTTACCCCTTTTAGAATTGTTGCAAGGATCAATCCAGAATGAAATTTCCTCTAAGAGTTTCTTTGGAGAGTTATTTGTCTTCCAAAGATTTTTTTCTGGAAATTTTCTGTCGAGACCTTCATATTTTCTCACTATATATCCTAGATTCCCTCAGAGACATCAATAACGATTTCTTTTAGAATTCTTCCCAATTATTATACCAAAAACAAGTTCAAGATTTTTCCAGAATTGTTTTCAAGGATCCCTCCAACTACTTTTTCAGGATTACGTCAGGGTTCTTCTCCAAAAATTTCTTCATAAGTTTCTTCATACATTTATCAAAACATTTTTTAGGAAATCATCCAGCATACGCAAAAACATATTTTATTTATTCCCCCATTTTTTTTTGCAAAATTTCTCCTGTATTTTTTTTTTAAATGTTTGCATTTATCCTGAATCTTTTAAAACTCTTAAAAAACTTTTTCAAAAATATCTCCAGCAATTCGTCCAAGGATTATTTCAAGAATGAATCAGAATATCGTCCATGAATGGTCACATGAATCACTTCAAATTTTCCTACATGGTTTCACCAAAGCATTTCTCCAGGATTTTTTTTCCACGGATTGTCCTAAAAAACAGAAAAGTTTTCACCAAAAAAACAGTTCCTCAAGCAACCTTTGAACAGTTTTTTATGTAGAATTTTCCAAGAAATTCTTAGAGAATGCAGTAAAGGAACTTTCAAAATAATTCCTGACGGAACCTTTAAAAGGCATTCCTGGAGAAATTCTTGGAAAAATTGGAAAATTAAAGATTAGTATTGCTGAGGTTCTTCTTCTGTAGGAGTTCTAGTAAAAAGTATGGAGAAACTTCTAGGAATTCCCGGAGAAATACTTCGAGAAGTCCTAACCAAGTCCCTGAGAATCTTTGGAGAAATTATTGTAACAATTTTTGAAAAAAAAAAATCCTTGGTAAAATTACTGATGACGTTCTTGGAGAAGTCCTTTACAAAATTTCTTGCTGACTATTGTTACTGGCAAAAGGGTAAGAGCAGGATGCTGCACGAAACTTCGAGCAACTCTACTGAACAAAGTAAATGTTGGCAATAGGGGAAAACTGAAATCACCACTTGTTGGAGATATAAATAAAGGAAGATAGAAAATATCAAACGAAGCAACAAGAGAAGATTTTATCTGATGAGCAATAAAACTGCAGTGATTATCACGAATAACTAAGATGAAAAAACCACAAAACTGGTAAGAATCTCAAAGAGAAAAAACATTGACGATATATTACACAAGGATATGTTTTTAATCGACGAACCGATAAACCCGTTTCATAAAATGGTTTGTTTCAACTATTTTTTGTGACCAAAGGTCAAAATCATTTGAATGAAAATAACAACGCTGGAGAACATCTTCTGAAACTCTCAAAGAGAGTCAATATGAATTCCAAGAAAATGATAAGTGATTTTTGAGAAATCTGAATGAAATTTAAAATATTATTAAAAATTTCGTGGTGGAATGTCTTAGGAAAGTTTTGATACAAAAACCCCTGAGCAACACCACATAAATATGGTCAAATAATTCAAAAATAAATTATTTTAAGAATTCTTGATGAAATTCTGGAAGAATTTATAAGTATGTTCCCAAATTTTCTGTGGAATTTGAAAAAGTTTTCTTGAAGAGTTCCTAAATAAATTCCTATGAAGATTCATTAAGAAATTTCTCAAAAAAAAACTTTGAACCCCAAATCAGCGAGGACATATTCCTTGGGTACTCTCTGAGTAATTCCTTGAGAAATATCGCTATTTTAGAAGTTTTTCTGAAAAAAAAATAGAAATAGAAATCTGAAAGAATTCTAAAAAATTTTAAAGGATGGGAAACCCCGGAAAAATCATAAAATAGAAAATCAGAAGTGTATTTTCAATATTTCATTAGAATATCTCTAATTTATTCTCTGAAATACTTCTAAAAAAACCTCCAATCCTGTTATTTTTATGAAATTCATAAAAAAAAATCCTGAATAAACTTATCTTATGGAAATTCTTGGAAGAATGCGGGACAAGCTCCTGAATAAATTACAATAGAAAATCCCCAACAAATGTCGGGAAGAATTCCCGGATATTCTTTAACGGCTTTCCAGGTTAAATTTCTAAAAACGGAATAATTCATAGAAAAGATCTATAACAGAAACTCAATAATCTTTGAAGATTGTATTACTAATGTCTCATAACAATCCTCTATTGTCTCTAAGAATAAATACCAATAGAAGCTTAATTCTTCATTACTAGCGAAATCATTGAAGAAATTTTCGATGTGTTATTTTTTAACAAAAATAGAATATAATTCCT
Source organism: Aedes albopictus (assembly GCF_035046485.1). Taxonomy (NCBI): domain Eukaryota; kingdom Metazoa; phylum Arthropoda; class Insecta; order Diptera; family Culicidae; genus Aedes; species Aedes albopictus. The sequence continues at coordinate 318,930,815 of NC_085136.1, read as the reverse complement.
ATGAAAAATCTCTTACCAAGTGTTATTTATGATTTCTACTAATTTTTGAAAATATATACTGAGAATTTCAAATGAATTCGCACCAAATTAAAAGTAACCAGAGAAGTACTACTAAATCTGCTTCTGCACAACAGTCACAGGGAGTTTGTTAATGGGGGTCTCAGACCCAGGGATGCCATATATACAGATTCATCTGTATTATACAGATTTGTAAGCATCGTTTCGTTAATATGAAATACAGATGTACAGATTTTTTTAACTAGAGGAGCTATTCCATATTTGTAATGCTATTTTGTATAAAATATAGATTTTTGAATAAAAAATGATACAAATTAAAAAAAAAACAATCATCAGGAATCCCTGCTCGGACCCATGTAACACACTTTTAGGGGGATTCGGGAGGCATTTCAGGAAGTTTCAAAGCGTTTTCGTAAGGTTTCACAGGCATTCGGAAGATTTTCAAAGACCCCTTCATAAAAACATTAAAGCCCCTTGAAACGCCCCAAAATCCTATATAATCCCAGTGACATTGTGAAATCTCCGTGATCTCTTTGAAATTCCATTGAAATCTATCTGATTATAAGGTGTTTATGGTACGACCCTCACCTGAAATGCCTCGAAATGGCCCTGAAACCTCCGTAATGCCGTTGAAACGCCCTTGAAATCGTCATAATCAATTTGAAATGTCTTTAAAACCCTTAAATGCCTTTAATAGGCTTCAGAATCCCTCTGAAACACCCCTGAGTTGCCAACCTTTAAAGGCTCCTGACATCCCCTGAAACCCCTTAGAACCCCCTTTTTGGGGTTCACCTGGAATCAAATAAAGCCCTGAGCATAAATTAACTCAAAATTCTCTCTTTTTATGATCTTTTTAATTTGGGGACATTTTTTTTATTTAGAGCCACAGACACGTTTATTACTTCCAGTGAGCTTTTGTCGCTCTTCTAAGGTAACACGACACTAGACAACGGACTAGCATGCAAAGCTCAGTGGCACAGCCGAAAACTTTTCCCAACAGCTGCGGCGGGAATCGAACCCGTGCTCCTCAGAGCTTGGTGACACTAGTCGCACGACCACGGAGCCGCACAACCACCAGCCAATGGCATAAAAATGATTCCAGTGTACTGTCAATCAAAAAAGTGAAAAGGAACGGTCTCACCAATTACTATTCATTCCTGTGATCTCCAGGAACACTTAAATCGAATTGAATAGCAGAGACTCCATATAGCCCGGGCAGTAAACGCACGGGTATTCAGAATGACCATGCTGAGGGTGACGGGTTCGTTTCCCGGTCAGTCCAGGATCTTTTCATAAAGGAAACTTCCTTGACTTCCTTGGGCATAGCGTATCTTCGTGCCTGCCACACGATATACACATGCAAAATGGTCATTGGCAGTTAATAACTGTGGAAGTGCCCATAGAACACTAAGCTGAGAAGCAGGCTTTGTTCCAGTGAGGACGTTACGCCAAGAAGAAGAAGAAGAAGCAGAGACTCCATCCAATATCTGCACTACGCGCTTTCGGTGTCCAGAGAAACCAAAGAATCTAGATACGATACGAAACCAGAGAAACCAGAAAAGTCATAAAAGGCAGGGAAGTCAAAGAAGTTGAAGAAATTAGAAAAAAAAACAGATATTACCAGAGAAGTCAAAGAAACTTGAGAAGCCAGCCAATACTGGAAAGCCATGGAAGGCAGATTAGATAGAGATCTCTGAGAAGCTAAGAGAAGTAAAGTCTCTATACAAGCCACACAAGAAAGATAAAGCGAAGAAACCAGAGAATCTAAAGAAGTCATAGAGACTCAAGCAGCCAGAGAAGCCAGGGAACCTAGTGCCAGTGCTTTTTTTGTTTATATTTATGTGTAATTTAACTTAAACGCTAATTCTACACTTTTTTGAGTGCCAGTGCTGCTATTGGTCGTGACCATCCCATGACGATGAACAAGTAGGCTTTTTCATTATCACAAAATGAAACTAGCACTCGCGCACTTCGTCATGTAATTTCGCAATAATCAAGTCATGACGAAAACTTCCATATTGTTTTGAAATTTAAATTTTCACCTGGTCCAAGCAAATTTAGGCTAGTCGATGTATTTAATAGATAGAGAATATTCATGATTTAAACGATTGCCTTGTTTATAATTATAATTATGTCACGCTCCGTCATTACCGAAAAATGAGCGAATATTGTTAGACTCTCTTGATCATCGTCTTCCGATTCAATGACATCGAGAGAGGCACTTCTGTAAAAATCACGTGTCGGCTCGTGTTGACACAGACGCTTTCCAAGGTTGCCTAGAGTAGCTAGAGAAACCGGATAAGCCAGAAACGACAAAAAAACCTGAGAAACATGAGAAGTTTCGAAAGCAAGAGAAGTCAATGAAGCTAAAGAAATCAGCGAATCCAAAATGTCCGACAAGACAGAGAAAACCATAGAAGCCAGACAAGCCAGACAAAACAGTGAGCTTTAAAGGTAAGACGAGACAGAGAAACTGCCACAAATGGCAGCGAAACTAAAAAAGACTGATAAGTCACAGAGCTCTAGAAGTCAGAGAAGCAAAAGTAGCTAATAGGCCATAGAAAACAGAGAAACCAACTAAACCAGATAAGCCAAAGAAATATTAGAAGTCACAGAAACCAAAGAAGCCAGAGAAGCTAAAGTGGCTACGAAGGACAGTGTGAACAGAAAAACAACAGATTTCAGAGACGGCAGGGATGCTAAAAAAGTCAAACAAGAAAGGCAAGTCAGAGAAACCAGGAGACAAAGACCCCGGAGTAGCTAGAGAAGTATAAAATCAGAAGTCAGGGATGTCAAAGACGTCACAACAGCATTCTAGGGCTTTTAAGTATCTGATTTGGTTTGTAGAGCTTTGAACTTTGACTTCCGTGAAGAAAGGAACAATGGAAGAGAGGTGAAACAGGGAAACCATTCAGAGAAGTCACACATGTATAATATCAAACAGATAGTGTTCAATACACGCAACCGGTACATAAATACTAAGAGGGTGGCCACATAAAAACATATTAGGGAATCGCGCTACTTGGGCGGTGGCTTCTATATTCGTCTGTTTTCCACTATAACTCAGTCAATCTTGAACCAATTGACACAATTCTTGGAATGCGGTGAGATAGGTATAGTATCTACCCGTGTACAAAATTTCAAGTCAATCGGTTCAAAATTGACCGAGTTACAGTGGAAAACAGATGAAAATAACAGACGAAGAAAACCACCGCCCAAGTAGCGCGATACCCTACCTATTACAGCGATTCCATCGAACATTATTGACGATTTTGCAAAAATCTTGTCGATTTCACCGAGTTTTTCTTTGAGAAGTACGAAGCCTAGAAATCGATATGTTAGAAAGCTAGAGAAACCCGAAAAGTCAACGAAACCTGTAAAGCTTGGAAATCGAGAGAAGTCAGAGCATCTTGCGAAGCGAGAAAACCTGAGTAAACTGAGATGATGGAGAAGCGAGAGAATCCACTGAAGTTAAAAACAATATGAAAAGCCAAAGAAGCCCGGGATACCAGAGATTGTTGTAATATTTATTTTTATTCGTGTTTTTCATCCAAAACTGACGAAGTTGTAGAAGCCACAGAATCTGGAAATACCAAAGAAGTCCGAGAAATCAGCAGTGAGAAAAGCCAGAGACCAGAGCAACCAGGAATGTCAGATATTCTAGATAAATAAGCAGGCTTGACAGAAACTCCCTCGCGAGAAAATGAGGAAGCGATTTTGGCGATTTTCTGAGGAGTGAAAATGAAACTCAAAATCACAACGCAAATCCTCAACAGCACCGAGCGCGAGCTTGCCGCGCAGCGAGGAGTTCGTCCAACACTCATAATTGCTTGTTGTGTTTCTCACGTCCACTTACACTCAAAAAGCTCTCGCGAGTTCCACTCCCATACAAAGGAAGACTCTCGAGGCGAAAATCACACTCAAAAACCCGAAATAATCATCGGCTCTTTTTTCGTTCCCCTCTTCCTCGCTCAGTTTTTATTGCCTCTCTGTTTGGGGTTCGTTCGCTCCATCGCGACGAGGCAAAAGCAAAACACCGCTCTAGAGCATGTTGCAAAACTCTTTTGATTTCGAGGAGGATTATCAAGCCTGTAAATAAGAGAGTCAAGAGAAGCCATCAAAACATGAAAAGTCATAGATGTTAGAGATACTAGAGTAGCCAGAGAAACCACAGAAGTAAGATAAACCAGAAAACACAGAGAAGTCTGGAATGCCAGAATGTCATGCATTCAAAGAAGTCAGAAAAGTTAGAGAAGTCAAAACAGTCACAGCAGTCACAAAAACTCGAAAAGCCAAATAAAACCGAGAAAGCAGAAAAAAATCAAGCGAAGTCTAAGAAAACTGAGAAATCAGAGAAGCTGGATTAGCCAAAGAAAATTTAGAGAGGCAAGAGAAATAAGTAAAACTAGAGAAAGGGTTCTTAAAAGCGTTACAAACAGTTAGAAACTTAGAACAGCGTGGAAATCAGAGAAGCCAAAGAAACAAATTAAGCTCAACAAACTACAATGATAGAGAAGCTAAAAGAAGAACAAGCCAAATACAAAGAATGGAAGACAGGAGTTAGACAGACAACATTACCTCCAAATCCGACTCTGATCAGAAACTTCAGACTCACTTCCGTGGGGCAGAAGTACAAAACCCCTTCCCCTGGCCAGAGCTGAAAAGGTGTCGGACCGTGTGTTTTGAATTTCAACAAGCAACAAAAGTGCAATTGCGAACATCTGTGCCTCTGAAGTGGTTAATTTTAATGGCGGTACGATGCCATGGAGGGAGAGAGATGGATGACTCTCGATCTCGTTGGTGGTGGTGGTGGGTCATTCGAATCGGGAATTCTGTTTCTGGAATCAGACCGACGAGGAACTCCATCATGATGGGGACGGACGATGCCATTGGTCGTAAATAGAATTTTCTCGCAATCCAATCAATTCGCCTTTTTTCCTGGTCGCCTTCGAACAAGTGACCTTACAGAAGAGATGGGGGGAAGCAGCTCATATAGTATGGTACGTACGGGAGAGGACATCTCGTTGATGAAGTCGAAACATGCACGTCACGCTCGTTTGTCAGCACACGTTTTCTCTGGTCACTGGTGATTTGCCATTGCTGGCTGCCTACTGCCGATGGTCGTCGTCCTGGTTCTGGTCCTGGTCCCTAGGGATGACCATAAAAGAGAACGTCGGCGGTGCGGTGGTGACTTGCGATTGGATGAATGAGTGCAGTCAGGGCCATGGAGTATGGACACCATATTACGGCGAAGAAGTGGTAAACAAGGTCGGCCGTCGTCGTCGTAGGTGGCCGCTGCCTGGCTGCAATTCGATTACGACCGGCCAGCTCAGCAAGAGTGAAATCAGCAGCAAGCAGAAGGAAGCGTCACGTTACGGAATGCTCCTGCTTGCGTTTGCTTGTTGCCCGGCTCTGGTGGACGTGCGAAGGTTCATTATCTTGTCCCGGAGAGGCACCAACAAGAAAGTTGATTGTCTCACGCACTATTCTCGGATTATGGTGAGGGCAGAAGCTCTCAGTCGTCATATGAGCTAGAGAATGTACAAAGAGTTAAATATGTTTCGATCTTTTGCCAGGCCCAGTGTAGGAAAAAACGAAACACTTAAACAGGTTTTTATTTTTATGGCACTTTCCAAACCAGTAAATATAATAGAGATGGCGCTTGAGCTTAAATATATCGGAATGTGCTAATTTATGAATTGCTGGTCGGGTTATAAGATTCCAATACAATTCTGGGGCGTTCCCAGTGCACTATGGGCCAGAAATCAAAATTTCGCGACAAAATTCAAAAAAGTTGTTTTTTTTAGATAAATCTATTTTTATATATGTATATGGTTGTTTGGGCTATGTTTGATTGTATGCCGACTGATTTTTTTTGATTTGTAACAAAATTGTATAGTTTTTTGTATGGAGAAACTTCTTGAAAGCGAAAATTCTCAATTTTAACCAATATTAAGAAAAATGTTTGTGGTGAACAATGTACCCAACAAATATAACGCCTACATTTCCCAACAGCGGGTCTCCAGTTAGCCTAGTGGTTAGGGCTATGGATCGCCAATCTGGAATCGGCGGGTTTGATACCCGGTTCCGGTCGGGAAAAATTTCTCGACTCCCTGGGCATAGGGTATCATTGTACTTGCCTCACAATATACAAATTCATGCAATGGCAGGCAAAGAAAGCCCTTCAATTTATAACTGTGGAAGTGCTCAAAGAACACTAAGTTGAAGCAAGGCAGGCCAAGTTCCAGTGGGAATGTCGAGCCATAAAGAAAATGATAAAGATTTCCAGTAAATTTGGTATATTTTGCATATTTGAAGCACAAATTGCGATATCTTTAAGTTTAAATTAAAATTTTACAATATTTACTAAAATTTTATGGTTTATTTGCCAATTTGTTCAAAAAGTAGTAGTATTCGACCGTGTTCGACATGCAGCTGGTCTAAGAAGCTAGTTGACACTCTTCTTTTTCGGATACTACCGGACTTTTTTTGCGGGAATTTGCGGGGAACCAAGATAGAGTGATTTTAGTGCATGCGTTAATTTTACAAAACTATGTTTTACGCTGTGCTTCAATAACCATCAACACTAAGATCCATTTTTGCCATTACGACGCAATCTCTCTATAGCTTGCGAAACAATACGCAACAAAGGTTTCGTTTCAGGTAAGACTGTGATTGTAGGTGTTTAAATCAATACCACACACTTACTCAAAGTGAAAAGTTTCGGTACATCAATTGACCACACGGTTTATGATTTTTAATAAGCTCAATTTATGTACAGGGATAAGTTTTCGGTTAAAAAATCAGCTGCTCAGGTGTTTCAGATGTCCAGCATTTGGCCGAATGTCGCTTGGCCGAATTATGTTTAAAATAATTCAGAGACCCCTTTTCACATTCTAGCTTCCAATTTGATCATCATTAATTGTTCCTTTTTCCTTCCTCCAATCATTGATTATTCTTTCTAGTTTTACAATTCAGGGGTTAGTTGGAGTTGAAACTGTCAATATTTTATCAGAGAATTTTCCTCCTTTTTATCATAGGCGATTATTTTGAGTTATGTTGACGTGGAGAACAGTGGCACGATCGTTTCTTCTTCAGCCAAACGGCATTCAGCCAAATGGCGTTCGGCTAAATGACCCATTCGGCCAAATGGCGTTCGGCCAAGTGGCAATCATCCAAATGACAGTCGGGTAAATGACTCGGAGCCAGTATTTTAACAATAAACAAATTGTGTTTGCTCCTCGTACATATGTACAAGTGGGATGGATATATTTGCGATTAGGGGAAAGATTTGATTTTCCTTATAATATTTAAAATGCCGTGTCATTGATTGGCTCTGTAGCTAAGTCGGTGAAGCACTAGTGTAGCATATAAGGGTCGTGAGTTAAAATCTCACTTGAGCTTTGGATAGGTTCCTTATTTCAGCAACTAATAATGTATTCTTCTGTACATATGTATGTACGTTGAGTTATTTTAAAATTCTAATTGATCACACGGATTGATATACCGAAACTTTGCACATTAAGTAAGTCTGTGGTATTGATTTAAAAGCTTATAATTACATTTATATCTGAAACAAAATCTGGAAGTTGTTTGTTGCTATGTATATTGTTTCGCAAGTCATAAAGTCATTGCGTCGTAATGGCAAGAGTAGATGATTATTGAAGCCCAGCGTGAAATATTGAAAAATTAAAGCAAGCACTAAAATCACTCTAACTTGGTTTCCCGCAAACTCCCGCAAAAAAGTCCGGAAGCATTCGAAAAAGAAGAGTCCAAACTAGCATCCTAGACCGGTTGCATGTCGAATACGGTCGAATACTTCTACTTTTGGTACACATTGGCAAATAAACCGTAAAATTTGAGTAAATATTGAAAAATTTTCTTTTTAAACTTGAAAGCATCGCAATTTGTGCACCAAATATGCAAAATATACTATATTTACTTTTCGGAAATGTATGCGATTTACTTGTTGGGCACATTTTTCACCAAAAATAACATTTTTCTAAATATTGGTTAAAATCGAGAATTTCCGCTTATAAGAAGTTTCTCTATACAAAAAACGATACAATTTTGTTACAAAACGAAAAAATCAGTCGGTATATAATCAAACATAGCCCAAATAATCATACAAATATGAAAATTGGTTGATCTTAGAAAAACAACTTTTTTGACTTTTGTCGCGAAATTTTGATTTCTGGCCCATAGTGCAGTGGAATGCTGTAGTCAGTACGGGTATACCCCAATGTATTTTTGAAACATTTGTCCAGACTCCAGGCAAACAGTCAAGTTTATTTTTCCAAATATTACTTCGAAAATTTGTCCAAAGATTTCTCCTAGAATTCCTCTAAGAATTCCCTCATCAAATTGCTGAGGGTTTTCTGCATAATCGTTCAAGTTCAACGTTCAGGAATTTCTACAAAGATGCACACAGAAAAACTCCATTTATTCATTACAGAGATCCAAGGATCTTATCACAGAATCCTTTTGAAAAATCTTCTAAGTAATCTTACGGGAATTCTTGAAAGATTTCTTCAAAAGCGCCTTCGATGATTCTCCTATAAGATCCTCCAAAGATTGTATAGGAAATATTCTAATGGGTTTTAACAAAAAACAAACTCCGAAGATTGCTTCGGGAATTCCTTCAACCATTCCTTCAGGGAACGTTAAAAGAATCTTTAGAAATTCCTTTATGAATTGATTTGAAAACACTTTCAATGATTAATTCTGGATCTCTCACTAGAGTGATGAACTTATAACTAATTAGAAGGCACTAAATGTTGCTAATTATCAAATCAAGAGAAGAACTTATAAAAAAAATAATCGCGTTCTGGTGGAATTCGAACCCACGATTCCGTATTCACTACTCTAATCAACTAAGCCACAGAACAGGTAACGATTCTGTGAAATAGTAAGTCGAACTAAACCCGAACCCACACCAACGGGCCCCGGCACTTCAGAGATTCCTCCGTGAATTTTTACACGATTAACCCGGGAATGCCTTCTGGGAGTTCCGGGAATTCCCTCAGGTATTTCTTCCAGGATTCCTTCAGGAGTTCCGTCTGGTATTACGTCCGGAGTTCCTCGGGAATATCAAACCGCAGTGCTTCCAGAAATTGTGTACCGAGTTTCTCCAGGAATTTCTACCAGTGTGCTCAAACATCCATTCAGATTTTATCCTGAAATCTCGTTCGCAGTTCCCTCAGATATTCCTTCCAAATTCCTTCCTGGGTTTTTGTCCTGGGTGTCTCCATGGATTCTGTACCGAAATACTCCAGCAATTCCATCAGGAGTTCCTTCGGGCATTTCACCAAGAGTTCTTTCCATAGTTTTTTTTCGGAATACCGGACCGAAGTTCCTCCAGGAATTCCGTTAAGATCCCTTCCAGAAGTTTCGTCCACAGTTTCTCCAGGGTTCCTTCAGGAATTCCGTCAAGAGCTCCTTTAGGAAGGCCGTTTAGGATTTTTTTCAGGAATTACGTCGGGAGTTTTTTTTTAGAAATTCTCAACCCGAGTTCCTTTGGGATTAAGCATTTAGGAACTTCTTCCAGAGTGCTTCTTAAACATTCATCCATAGGAATTCTCAAGAATTCCGTCCGCACTTGCACCGGGAATTTGGCTCGAGTTCACCAAGGATTTTTTTTTTCCGAAATGTGTCATCCGACAATCGTCCAGAAATTCCTGCCTGGAGGTCTCCCAGTAATGCTGGCCTGATTTCTTTTAGGATTTTTTTAGCGATACCGTCCGAAGTTCCAGAAGCAATTCTTTTTGGAATTTCTTCGTACTTTTTTCAGATTATTTCCAGGACTTTTCCCGTGTTACACTAAGAATTTCGTCAGGTGTTTCTTCCAAAAAAATCATATGGGAATTCCGTACAGAATTCTCCCAGCAGCCCCATTTGGAATAATTATAGACCTTCAGTCCAGTGATCCTTCGGGAATTCCATCCAAAATTTATTCAGGAAGTTCGTTAGAAGATCCGTCGGGAATTCCGTCAAGAGTCTCTTCGGGAATTCCATCCGGAGTTTCTTCTGGAGTTATGTCTGAAGTTCTTTCGGGAATACCGAATGGGCTCCAGGAATTATGTTGTTCCTTCGGGAATTTCGTCCGGAGTTCTTCCAGAAATTCTCTCCTGGGTGCCACCTGGACTTTGTACGGATTTTCTCTAGGAAGTTCGTCCGGATTTCTTCCAAGGATTCCGTTCGGAGTTTTACCAGGAATTCCGTCATAAGCTCTGCTCACATTATCTTCTGGAGTGTTTTCAGAAATGTAAGGCACATAACTGCCGTTCTACGCATGATTGTCCCATGTTATATGGCAGTGCTTCCCAAACTGTGAACATTTCCGAGGTGTGCCGCAGGCTTTTGTGATGTGACAAAAAAAAGAACAAACTCTTTATTTGTATTGCGGAACACCTTTCAGGCCAAACATTTCAATAGGTCCTATCTGCATTTGAGAGGCTCACTTTGTTCACTTTCTCTTTCAATTATTGCAATGTAATGGTACACTTTTCAACTACTTTTGCAGTACAAATCAAAAGACGACTGTTTGGACCATCCTTAAATGCAAGGAGACAATCATAATACAAATAAACAGCTGAGATAGTAACGAAAGATAGGAAAACCAAAGAGAGCCTCTCTTCTGCAGATAGGACCTTTAGACATGTTTGGCCTGCTTTATTTTTCTTTTTTCGTCTTCGATTGTTTAATAGGATTTCTGGTATCCTTTTTAAACATATCAATTGAAACCAAATTTTTTAATTTTTGAAATTATTTTTGGATCTCTTAAGCTTCAGCTTAGCTTTTGATTTTACTATATTGTCCAAAATTTTGATTTCAAGAACCTTATTTACATTCTTTTCAGAATAATTACAAGGTCTTCGGAATAGCTTAGCGTCATGCAAGTTTGCCTTCTTTACCCTTTTTGAACCGGACTGTTTCATCAGTACTGCCGTAACCTCGCTGAAATCGATCAAGTTTGTTATGCTCGGTTTCTTTACCGGTGTTGAATATGGCCACTCCAGCCCCGAAGGGTTGAGTTGAAAATTATAAAAATAAAAAGTTCATGTGTTTTAGTTTGCTGCAATTTTCCTTAATAAATAAAAGTGTTTAAAAGTGTTGCTTTGAAATTTCCGCAAAAAATTAAAACAGGGCAAGTTCTGGGAAGTCATTTCAATTTAATTAGACGCTTTAGAATTTTTGACTGAATTCTTAAAAATAGCAGCTTGTTTTATCTCTACATTTGAGTTTTTTTCTTATTTACAAAGCTTCTATAATAAAATCAACATGATTTTTGAAATCTCACAAAAATTTAAATTATCTTTGAGAAATCTATATGAAAATATAGTTAGTTTTCCAAATTTTCTCTAAATTCTATAAAAAACATGATATAAGAAGTGTTTTACGATTTTGCCTCTAACATTTTAAAGTTAAAGTTGTTTATAATAAAAAAAAAACTTTGTTAAAAACTTTGGTGCGCCGCGACTTTTTTGGAATAATTAAAGGGCACCGCGATAACAAAACGTTTGGGAACCTCTGTTATATGGGATTCCCATATAACATGGGACAATTGGGCCTAGAACGGCAGATTACCTCCAACAACTTTGGTGTTAATTTCTGGAGGAACTCTGGAAGAGATTTTAATAAAAACTCCAGAAACGAATCTGGTAGAAATTCTCAAAAACACTACATATTCCTGGAGGAGATACATCCAGAGGAATTCTGGAGAAAATCTATATGAAATTTTTGGAGGAACTAGATAAGTGATTCGTGCAGGAACTCCGGAAGAAAGTTCTGGAAGCATTATCAAAGATATTTTTTTGAAACTTTGGAAGAAATTGCTGAAGGAACTCTGGGAAAAAGTGTTGAGGCATTTTTGAAGTAAAAAATTCAGTGAAATTACTAGCATTCCTGAATGCATTACGGAGGACATGTCTGAAGGAACTTCGGGCGAAATTCCTGGAGGAATTACGGAACAAACCCTTAAGGAACACTCGAAGAAAGCGCTGGAGGAAATCCAGAACGATATTCTTCATGAACTCACTTGCATTATTGGAAGCTACATATTCCTGGGCAAGCTCTGAAAAAAAAGTTCTTGAAAGCACTCTGAAAGTAAGTTTTGTCAGAACTTTTCAAGGATTTTTACGGCAACGCTACAGTATAACCTGGATATCCTAGGTCATCCAAACTGTTCTTGAGTTTACATCCTAAAGTAGGCGTGACAGTAACTTCTTTCATTATACAAAGCTACCAAATGTATCCTATCATGTCCAGTAAATCTGCATGTACAATGGACATCATCAGATCAGCTGGGGTCATCCAAACCATTATGATGTTTAAAGTCTATCCTCTATAGCAATTTTAGGTCCTGTTTTGACTGTTAAACTTACTGGAGCTCATAGAATACAATCAGAGACTATAACATAGCTTTGGGACATTCGGAATCGTACACTGTCCTGCAATATATTACATGGAATCTACAGCCGTAATAATTTCTTTTTTTTTTAGGGTAAATGTACCAATACTGCCCATGATCGCATAGTTGACGTAACCACCATCGACAATGTCAGCATTCACAAGCTAATATCTATTGCATGTGCATAATTGTGACCAGTTTTATTCAATACAGCACGAGATCTAATCGCCAGCTAGATGTCGACGTAAAAAAAGTTCACAAATTTTCATTATTTATTGTAAACATTTCAAAAGTGTGTCAAAAACTACAGTGGCGCTTACGTCAACTATGCGTTTATGGGCAGAATAGGGGTGCTATTAGTATCTCCTCGTACTAAAATAATTGAATAAAATTGATAATACCACAAAATAAAAAGTCTGAAAACGTTAATCGTTAGTTTTCCACTTAAATTTGCTAAGAAAAATGTAAAAATCATTTCAGTTTTTGCTAATAAATCACTTGCAGCAACTACAGGTACGTGGTTCCTATTATGGAGGTAAAGTTTAACATTGGTTCCTATAGTGGCGCATCCCATTGAATTCTTATGGGACCAACCACTATAGGAGCACTACCACCACTATAGGTACAAAGGAGCAAAAAAGTTAAGGAAAATAATTATTTAAAAAAGGTTTTCCGACAAATCCTGAACACAAAACTGAATCAATGTTATTAATTAGGTATGATGCATCTATTAAAAATGCCATTTGCAAGCTTTTTGGTCGAAATAGTGCTATATTGTCACTACCACCACTATTGGTACTGACTCCACTAAGGGAGCTTTTACTATACTGTTTTGAGTTGCACAGCATTACTAACAGTAATGATTGTATCCGTGTTTGTTATTGCAGTCCTTATCTTCGGCCGCGTTTTCCATATTCGCCTTCACATTTTTGTTCGAGATGTGGCTTCGTCATATCTGCCTTAGCTATAAGTTCTTAGTTGTAGGAAAGTTTAGTAATCCTGAAATATTCCAAAAATGTTTTGGAATGACTCTAAGTTTCACAAGAATTCTGACTAGGAAAATAAGTAAACTAACTTTTTATAGCACAAATAATGACTACAACGAATGCAGATTAAAAAAACAAGTTTCATAAAAGTTCAAACATAAATGTTTCAAAGGTACAGAACAATGCCTACTAGTCTTTGAAGAATATTAGTAATATGATTCATTATGTATCATTATTCAGTGTAGCAGGCTAGTATTCCAAGTACAGATGTAAAGTTGTTTTGTCCAAGAAAGATTGGATGACCTTTATTATTACAAAACTATTATGAAGTGACCCTTGAGGGTTCAGAGGTTCAAGAATTCTATTTGATTATGTAACGTTACTATCTAAAACGAAATCACCTCATGTTACAGTGATTGTTTTTATCAAATAAGCTCTATGGCAGTAAGGATTCTGTAAAGAGCTAAACTTCAGGACAGTTTGGACAACCCTTAATGTCTCAAAAGTTTATAATAATATATAGTTGACTTTAGGTTGGTCCAGTAACTGCGATTGATTATGCAAAGTTATTCAGTATAACAGATATGGTTGCTGTTTCGAGTGTAGACCTAATGTTCTGAACTCCAAGATGGAGGAATATCCCTATAGTGTCTCTAAATTACATTTTAGATTTCACGAACTTCTTGATTTCCAGCAGATTCTTCTTCTTCTTCTTTATGCCTCTACGTCTAGACTGGGACTTGGCTGCCTCGCTTCAACATAGTGCTCTTGGAGTACTTCCAGAGTTATTAATTGAAGGGCTTTCTTTGCCTGCCATTACATGACTTTGTATATTGTGAGGTAAATACAATGACACACTATTGCCCAGGGAGTCGAGAAAAATTTCCCGACTGGAACGGGAACCAAACCAACCGTCTTCACATTGGCGATCCATAGTCTTAACCACTACGCTAACTGAAGACCCAGCAGATTATGCAATGCCATTGTTTATGGCGGAAACACAAAAAGCTATTCTTGTAGATTTAAAGGACTTCATAGGACAGTTTGAAACACCCTGAATGTCCCAAAGATTTATAATAATATTTAGTAGACTTCAGATTAGTCCAATAACCGCGGTTGATTATGCAACGTTACTCAGTATAACAGATAAGGCTACTGTTACGAGTGTAGACCTGAAGTTCTGAACTCCAAGGTAGTTTTTCTGACCTGGAATATCCCTAAAGTATTTATGAATGACAAAGTAGATTTCAAGAGCTTCACGGATCCCAGTGGATTATACAATGCTATTATTTATGGCGAAAACACAACACATTATTCTTGTAGATTTGAAGGACCTTACTACTGGACAGTTTGGAACACCTAGAACATCCCAAAACATAAAACACCTTTTGATATTCTTGATGTTAACCTTCGAATACATATCCACATTCAGCTTTTAGAGCAACTGGTATGTCAGTAGTAATTTATCCAAACTTAATGGTGTTCAGGATGTTCTAGGTTGTCAGTAAGGTTTTAAATTCAAATATTCCCATTTTTCCTCAATGAAGAACTCAATTTGCAACAGCTTTACCGAAGACAATATTCTGTTTTATTGAATGTGTGCATTTATACTGCTGTTTCTATGTTGGGGTTATATATGACCCCTCCGGCTCCAAAGGGTTGAATGGAATCCTGTAGGAATTCATCAGTCATTGGAATGATTGTTAAGAATATTCTTAAAAAAAAACTGATTAAATTTATGGAACAATCTACAACGTAATTTCTGAAATTCTCCTTCTTCTGAAGTTCCTTCAGGGATAGGTATTTTCGGGATTGCCTCAATGACTTCCTCGCTGAAAAAAAATTGCCTAGGCAATTTTCCCTTAATAAAGGACAGATAAAACCGATCGAAACATCAGGTAATCCAAAACTAGTCGTTTGGATTGACCCTACCCTAGTAGCAAATATGTTCTACACATGTTTATGTTACTCTTATATGACTAAATTTGGTCATATACCAGTAATATGAACTCGTATAGAACATATGTGCTACTAGGGTAGGTTGAGAGTGCCCATATCCATACACTGTATGGAATGTATTACCTCTACAGAAATACAAAACTTTACTACCGTACCATAGCATTCTCAACAAACTCAAAACAAGTAAGAAAAAGAAAAAAATCAAGCTAATATAAAATCACCGTAGAAATAAACCCCTAAGCAGTCCTTTACTTCTAAAGTCCATTGCCAATCAAGTCGCGTGCCGTCCCTTGCCCGAACCAACCAACAAACACCAAGCACACACTCAATCGGGAACTCCCGATGCACGTCCTTCAGGACCACTCCAGGATGAAGAAGAAAAAAAATCGAAAAAGGTGTTCACCAAATCATTTCTCAACACTACTCCCCCACACAGCCATCACCATTCTGGGCAGCCGGAGAACGTGTCCTACCTAGGGGCGATTCCCGCCAACCAGCAGCGTTCTCCGTGTATTCCACCCTTCATCGTATTATGGAAGGTCGTCGTCGTCGTCGTCGTCAGGTGGCTCTGGGTCGTGCGGTTTTCGCTGAGCTGTGTTCCCGGTCCCTGAGAAAGGGTTCGATCCGGTTTGGTCTGCTGGTCGGTTGCTTAGAGGGTGTCGTCGTCATGTTGCTTGTTTTGGCTCCGTTTGCTTCGCTTTCATTTAGTTCGATAGCTTTCATGTTATATGATGACCGACCGACGACCATTTACTCACAAGAAGCGAAGCTCTTTGGCCGTGTGGTTCGCCACTACCGGGGACGGCTAGAAGGATCCGAGTTCGGGCGTGGGAAAATCCTGGCTGGATATTGAACAAGCACACTAACCGGAGGGCGTGCGAGGGTGTGTATTAAGATGAAAGCATAAAGATAAAATTTTATTGAAACATTGCTGTAAAAGAATTATTTGATGATATGGGGGAGTGCTTCACGGAAATGGTTTCTGGTGGGAAAACCGATGCAAAGTGGATGAAGCTTTCCGAAGACATCGATTGGCTTTGGTCCGAGTGGATATCGCGAATCCATTACCAGTGGGGACCGAGGCAGAAACCACATCATTTGCTTCTCGGTTAGATTCTCACTATGACGACGGTGGTCGTGGTGACCATGATGAGCCGGGATGCCAGAGAATGTTTTAGTAAAAGATTTTGGATTTGTGACTCTTAGCCGAAGTGGTAAACGTGCAACTTTTAAGGTAGACCAATAAAATGCATTTTTTTGGAATAGGTAGCACTGTGAAAACGACATACTACGTACTGTCTACAAAATTGCATCTTTGGCATCACTGCCACTGGTTGCGGTTGATATATAACCCAAAGAGACGTCCCGCATCGCTGACCGTGTGTCCCGACTGGCGGCTCACAGGAATGCCACATAGAATTAAGCCAAAACAACTCAATAACGATGGCGGGCCGGGCGATGAGAAAACGCTCGCTCATTGAATCGGTGATTCTTCTTCTTCTCCGTACTCTTTGTGCGATATTTCTTCCCCTAATCGGGCAGATTAGAGTGAGCGAGCGGGCCGCAGCATCAAGAGCTCCGAAACAAGTTTTCCACTTGATGACCGATGAAGACGACCGGGCCGCGACAAAGGGCCCATCTCATGTGCTCTACTCATGAGCTGGATTAATCCCGCTGACATGGCTCCGAGGAAAACTTTTGCAGCTTTCGGTTGTTTTTCGGCTATATGTACTACTTGAGGGGGGGTCGAGAAGAGGAAATATAATCACCGAAGGGCGTCCTCATGAACCATGAAGAAGGAGCAGATATGAAGTAGCGATATGTGGTGCAGGAAAATAAACACGACATTAATTGGAATTAGCAGATTAGTTTGGTTGGTTTATTGTGTTTATGAGATGGCATATTTTTTTCTTGGGAATGATTCGGCTATTGCGGATCTGTGTTGGCAGGGTAAACAACTTTTTGCTTTTCGAGCGCATAATAATTAGAACTCAAGATGCTAAACTTCATTGCGTAGACCAGTTGATGGGCCTGGAGGAATTAACAGTGAAATTCAAAGAGAAATACTTGAAGGAGTCCCTGGAAGACTTCCTGAATGAACTGCTGGAGGAATTCCAGAAAAAAATATTGGAAGAATTTCTGATAAAAAAAATGCGTGGATGAATTGGTGTAAGAAGCACTAGAATAATTTTAGAAAGAATCCAATTTTCCAAAAAAGTCCATGGAGAAAATTTTAAAGAAATCCATAGGAGAATATCTTAAGAAATCCTTGGAAAATTTTCCTAAGAAATCTTTAGAGAATTTTTAAAGAAATTGCCGGAAGAAATTTTGAAGAAAACATTGAAGAAATTGCTTAATGATTTCCTGAAAAATCCCCAGAACTTCGGAGCGAAATTTTAAAGCTATTATGGAGGAATTTTGAATTTTTCATTTACAGGAGAAAATGCTGATTTCCCAATACAATCCCCGGAAGTATTTCTGGAAAAAAACATGAAGAGTTTTTTAAAAGAATCCTTAAAGAAATTTCTGAAGGAATCTTGAGAGAAGTTTCTTAAAAAAGCATACATTTTTTTTCGCAAAATGCCAGAATAAAATATTGAGGATAAGGAGGATTTTCTAAAGGAATCCAAAGAGCAACTTTTAAAGGAATCCATGGTTGATTTTCTAAAGGTGTTTTTGAGAAGTCTGCACTAAATTCCAGAAAAAAATCCAGAAGGAAATTCTTTAGGAATGCAAGAATCTGTTCCATGCATTCCTTAAGAACTCCCTTCTGGATTTTGTTTTACTCTGAATTATTACTCTAGTAATGAGAAATTTCTCTAGTCTTGAGTAATTTTTTTGTGGAATTTCTTAAGCCATTTGGAAAAGTTCATGGAGAAATCTTCAAAGCAATCCATACAAGATTTGAAAACCCATAAAGAAACTATTGTAGAAGCCTGGCAATTATTGATGAAATCCCTGAATAAATTAATAAATTAATTCTTGAATATAAGATCCAAAATAGTTCTTGAATTTTTTTCTTGAAGTAATTCGGAGGAATCACTGAGAAAATTTCCCCTGGAGATAATTTGAAAGATTTTATGAAAAAAAATAGAAGAAAACTTTTTAAGGCTTTCTAACGAGACTCCTGGAGAAATTTATGAAATAATGGCAAGCGAAATTCCCAAAAAAAAACAAAAATGTATATTGCAATCCATGGAGAGATTTCTGAAGCAATTGTTTCCTGGGAACATTCATGAAAATCGGCAACTGATCCGCTGAGAATTTCCTCCGTAGATACCTGTAGAACGCCTTCCTCGGATTCTTTTTCTATGAATCTTTACAGAAGCATAAAAAGATGTGTCTCCTAGAATGCCTTCCGAAATATGCCCACATAACGCTATAGGAATACTTCCAAAAATTTCATTTCATCAAGTATTTTTTCATGAATGTATCTAACAATTCCTCAATTGATTTTTTAAGAAATTCCCCCAAGTGTTCCTAGTGGATTTTCTTCAAATTTTCTCGAAGAAAGTTTAACATAAAGTTCCCTCAGGTTTTTTTTTCAAAAATTCGCCGGGAACTTCTTCAGCTATTTCAACATATCTAGAGATAGAGACGAACCAGCCAAGGGCTGAAAGTCTCTCTAATAAAGACAAATCAATCAATCAAATATCTAGAGATTTACACAGGGATACTTCTTCAGATATTCTTTCAGAAATGTGTGCATGGATTACTTCAAGCGTATCTGCAGGCACGTTTGCAGAATTGTGAGAATTTCTTCAGGAATTTCAGTAAGGGACAAACTCTACAGAGATACTTTCGGGAATCCTTCCGATTCTTCTTAAAGTTACATGATCCTTCGGGTTCTTCTAATAATTACTTGAGGAATTCCTTCGCAGATTACTGCAGATATTCCTACAAGAATTCTTTTTAGAAATTTATTCTGCTGTTCTTTCACAAACATCTCCTAAGAATCGTTCAGAAATTTCTTCATTTATATTTTCAGATATTCTTCCAGGGATTTTTATTAAGTTTTCCTGGAATTGCACAAAAATACTGTAAGAATTTTTGAAATGAAATCCATAAGAAAGCCACACCACAAATATACAAGAGAACAAATCTGGAGAACCAAATGATGGTTTGCTTTAGAAAGTGGATTGATTGATTGACCCGCTGGTAGTGACCATTTCATCAACCCGACAGAGCGAATCGTTATTTTTTTAAATTCGTGCACTTGAAAATTAAGGGTGTGGATTTGTTATATCTACACCATAAAAAAACCTGGTATATGCTTTAGAAACTCCAAGTAGAAATTCTTCGAAATATTCTAGATTGATTTTCGGACAAAAATTCCAGAAGCAACAAATCGTTAAGATACTTCTTTAATTTTTTTAAATAAAAATCAAGAGAATTTTCTGGAGGTAAAATTCTCTAAGAAATATCTCAATAAATTTCTGAGGGATGTTCGAACTTGTTTATTTGAAAGAATACATGAAAGACCTCTTAAAGATACACACCTTTAGAGGAATTTTTAGCCGATTTTTTTATGCAATTTCCGAAGCGTTAGTACACAAAAATCTTTGAAGTACTGATAAAATTTCTGAAGAATATCTTGCAGAAACAAAAGAAAAATGAACCCTGGAGGTATTCTTTAGAGAATCATTGAACAAATTTGAAAAAAAATGTAGTTTTGAAGGAATTATAGAAAGAATTTCTAGTAGAACTTAAAACCTATTTACAGGTATTCATAATAGAATAAATGCAAACGAGTAGATTCTGGAATAGTTTCCGAAGACATTACTGTAATAATATTTGGAGGAAATTTTTCTGAAAGAATCCCTGAAGAAACGATTGAATGTATCAGGGATACCAGATGATTTTTTGTATCACTTCTTCAAAAATTTGTATCCCATACAAAATTCTTGTGGAAAATCTGAATCCTATACAAGAAAAAAGTTGTATGTCATATAAAACGCAATCTATAAAGATGCTCAAAAACATATATAATACAGATAAATTTGAATGTATCTTCTTTTTCTTCTTTTTCTCTATGACTCTACGTTAACACT
This sequence comes from Aedes albopictus, assembly GCF_035046485.1. Classification (NCBI taxonomy): domain Eukaryota; kingdom Metazoa; phylum Arthropoda; class Insecta; order Diptera; family Culicidae; genus Aedes; species Aedes albopictus. Next base: position 318,910,392 of record NC_085136.1, on the reverse strand, counting down.
GAAACTTGGCCTACCTCTCTTCAACTTAATGTTTATTGAGCACTTCCACGGTTTATTAATTGAAGGGCTTTCCTTGCCTGCCATTACATGATTTTGTATACTGTGAGGCAAGTACAATGGTACACTACGCCCAGGGAGCCAGGAAACTTTTCCCGACCGGAACGGCAATCGAAGCCGTGTTCAATAGCCTTAACCACTAGGCTAACTGAGGACACCTTAATCTGTACATAATGGTATCCCTAGAATGTATTTTTAGCAATCCCCAACTTCTGGTCAAATTCTCAGAAAAACTTTCAGAAGAATCTCTTGAGATTTTTTTTGGGAAATTTTCAAAAAAATGACTATTTTTTCAGGAAACGCGCTGTTGTAAAAAGTACAACACTCCCAAAAAAAACCTCACTCGTCGTATACAGTGCGAGCGCGCTGCAGTTTCTGAAAGGTTCAGAGAATCCATGATTAAATGGAGTTATACATAAATATACTTCTGAAGAAATTCCAATAATTTCTGAAAGACTTAGTGGAAAATTTTCAGATTTTTCAAGAAAAACCTTGAATTATTTGAAAGAATCTTCGAATCTCCAAGAAAACAATATCTCCTGGAATTGTATCTTCTGGAGACACCTTCGGAGGAATACTTTTTGAGAAATTTCTTGAAGAATTTAATTTATGGAGAAATCCCAATGAAATGCTACAAGAGGAAATCTAATAAAAAAAGAAATCTTCTGGAGGAAAAATTAAAAAAAAACATGAAGCAATTCTGGAAGAAATTTCCCTAAAAATCTCGTTTTAATGAATTGCGTTTTCTAAAAAAAACCGTGGGCAAGTGTCAAGAAATTGAAGAAGGAATTCTAAAGACTTATAAGTTCAGGAAAGCACCCCAAAGAAATATTTGGGGGAATCTTAGGATGAATTCTGCTAGACTCATTCTAGAAAAATCTACGAGAATTTTTTTCTATAAAAATAGTGGAAAAATATGGGAAATCCTGGAAGAATCTCAAAGGCATTTCTGGCGATGTTTCTGTAGATAGTCATGGAAAAAAATCTAAAGAAATACATGGAAATGAATACTTTCTAATTCTCGCAGAAAAAGTTTCGAAGAAATCTTGCTCAACTCATAAAAGGATCTCCTGCGAGAATGCTCCTTTCCGTGGTAAATTCAGAAAAAAATCGTGAAAATATTTGTCATGGAGTGGTTTCCCTAGAATACTTCATAATTAGGCGCAATAATCAAGTATTTTCCATGACGGCAAAGCAGGTCATTCCCATGGACCTTTCTATTTTCATAGGTGACCCTAAGAATTGACGCTCTCCTATGGCGCTCATGCGAACTCGACAACGGCGTGTGACTACACCGATGCTGGAAACTTGGCCAGGCTGAAATGAGCGTTACAAGGAAAGGCGTTGGAAGTTATAATCCAGACGCTGTTGAATAAAATTTGCGATGTTCCTCCACCAAGAGCAGATCGATTAAATACCCTGATCTCCTTTGAAATAGCTGGTCAGAATTGTGTTACCAATTGGATGCAGCGGAGTGATTGGCATACTTATGCAACCCGACACTACTACAGGAACTAGTAGAGAAGTAGTAGTAGAGTAGTAGAGTTTGCCTCCTGTATGTCTCATTGATACCGGCGACCTCGGACCCAAACTGATTGATTGATTTGTCTTTATTAAAGAGACTTTCAGCCCTTGGCTGGTTCGTCTCTCTGGACCCAAACTATTGCGAGCAGCCAAAGCAAGTTCAGCAAAAGATAAGAATTTTCTTAACGCGCATTCAGCATTCGAGCCAGCGAAGAAGAAAGTCATGGAGGATGCCACCCTGATGGTCCTGTGTTCTACATATGCAACGGCACTGGTAACAAGATCAAGGACTATACGGTTTTCTAGAAGTGGGGGCCTGATAGCCGGTGGAAGACAGTCCAAGATCATCATCTATGTCGGACGTGCTTGGGGAAACATGGGCGTCGGTCGTCCATGCAAGTCGCAAACGCGTTTTGGCGTCGAAGACAGTTATCAATGGCATCACCAGTTGCTACATTCATAGTGTCAGAGACTGCAACCAGTGCACAATGGGTCCAGAGCCGCATTGACGAAGACAAAAATAATTGTGCCTAAACCTTAAGTTTTAGGTATATGGTGTCTTTGGGAAAGTTTCTTCATATTTTTCAACCTTTTATCTCATCATCGTGAAATTAGGGTGGTAGTCGATCTGATCCAAACATCTGCTCTTTAATAGTTTTATGTACGCTTATAAAATTTTCTACAAAGTTGTAAAAGAACTTATTTGGAGCAGGTTTGCCGAAGAAACCATTATTCTATCTCTTATGGTTCCTAACTTATATTATTTTTAAATAATCATGTTAGGGTGATCCATGAAATACAGCTTTCATGCAATAACTTTTAATCCATTCTCGTAAAAACCTTGTTCCGAGCACTTTTAAAATTATCAATGACGCATATTTTTTTCGAAGAGCTCGATGTTCTATCCCTCATAGTTTAAAAGATGTAACTATCTGATCTATCTACCAAATAAATAAAAGCTAAATTTGCTTGAATTGTTCCGTTTTCCATTTGAAAATCCGTTTATATTCAATACAATTTTATGCGTTGATCTTTTCGCTATACTTTGTTCTGAGCACTTTCAGAACATTCAAAAACTCACAAAACTGTCGAAGACGCCAACTTTGTATCTCATCGATTTCAATAGTTACAACTGATTTTCTATGTAAAAACCCGTATTTTTTAAATTCAATAAATAGCTTCAAACAAAAAAGGTACTCACATTTTTTTCACCATCAATAGAACAGAGTACGATCTTTTCAATGCAATTCGGCGATTGAAAACCCATTTGCTCCTTTTTGAGATATGACTTAAAAAAAGTGATTTTTTGAAAAAAAAAAGAGTCAATATCTTTTTAACTATGACTTATGAGAGATAGAACATTGGGCTCTTTGGAAAAAATATGCGTCATTGATAATTTTTAAAGTGCTCTAAACAAAGTTTTTACGAGAAACGAATGGATTAAAAGTTATTGCAATAAAACTGAATTTCATGGATCACCCTAACATGATTATTGAAAAAAATTAAAGTTAGGAACCATAAGAGATAGAATAATGATTTCTTTGGCAAACTTACTCCAAATAAGTCCTTTTACAACTTTGTAGAACATTTTGTAAGCGTACAAAAAACTATTAAAAAGTAGATGTTTGGATCAGCTAAACTAGAGAGACCACCCTAATTTCACAATGATGAGAAAAAAGGTCGAAAAATATGAAGAAACTTTTCAAAAGACATCATGTATCTAAAACTTCTACGCTGGACCATTTATGGATACGTAGTAGACCGTAGCGAATTGACTCGGCAGTCCTACCAAATAGCTACCCCAGGGCGATGCGCCGTCTTGAATGCTTTGAGCGTAGATCTGGTATCTTGGCCGACATTTGTATGCCAACAAAGAAACCATTCACAACGAGATGCGTCAGCACTTCCATATTTTGAATCTACGGTACAGCAAGTAACAAAGAACTGTAAAACTTGTAGGATTCCCAAAGCCGCTCCAGCGTCATCTAAAATGGCCCCTCAACCAGATACACGCCTGGCCGTGCCTAACCACGTGCAAGTAGAAATCTACTGTGGTACCGGCACCAATTTTTTAAGAAGCGAGTCGAGCTATGCGAGCGGATATCCAAACTACCAATAGGCAGTTACAGGAGATGTTCACCAACACGAGCACCTAGTGGGTGTTCAATCCACCCTTTGCACCACACACACTACGGGGGATAGTGGGAAAACCTCGGACATGGAGGTGCTAGGATCCTTATTTCTCTATCAAATCCCCGACGACGAAACTTTAACCACCATGATCGCTGGAGCGGAGTCCGTGGTTAAGTCAAGGCCACTGACGTTATACCTCTGGACGACACAGGCGAATCTCTAACACCGATACAACGTTCTCTCAGACATTCAAAAAGCCGGTTCCAGAGGCACGTTACCCTCCATTTGGGAGAGACTGGCATTAGCGGAGTCAGCAAAAGTAACACAAACGAATTTGGCAATGAACCGACAACTTGTTGATAAGATCTGGAAGCGCTAGGTAAGGGAGTACCTTCCAACAATCCGATTTCTTTAGATGTCTGGTGGCATTTTGGAAGGCTCGTTGTAAGAATGTCTCATGCCAAGGCTATGCAATGGGCAGGAGGGGGTTTAAGAGTTTTAACCTGTATGAAGCTATCGATGAATAATATTTCCAAATGGGAGGATTTTTGTAATCAATCAATTGTGGATATTATTAGAGGAATAATTAAAAAAAACATGTCTTCATAACCGTGCGGTTAGCGGTGTCAGTCCACCAGGAATATTATTTTAACTTTGAATTCGATTTCCACTTTAGTCTGAGAAACTTTTACATCGAGATACTTCCATTGATCACTGGGTGTTTTTTTGTGTTCTCCGATGACTGAAACACCTCAGAAGAACTACTGAAAGAATCTCAAATGGACCAAATAAATGCTTGAAAAAATGTGAATAAATAAATAAAGATTTTTTTTGAGGGAATTTCTGAAGAAATTCTGAAAGAATCCTTGAAAGATTTCTGGAAGATTTTTTTAAAATATCCAGAGGGTTTATTGAAAGAATTTCTGTAGGATTTTTTTGAGAAATCTCTACAGAACAGTGCTTGAAACGGAGTAAATATGAAAAATAGTGAAATCAAGTATATTCGTTATTCATTGCCATAAACACCGGCGAAGAGAACAATTCAAAGAGCCACCCAGCGCTGAGTCATCGTTCCTCACTCTCAGTCATAATTATTATTACTCCTCTTCACACTTGCTTCAGACGGATCCCAAGTAGCATTCTAATGACTAATTGGTCTTGCAGAGAGTTTGAGAACCGTCTAAAAACTTCACACCTTTTATTTTGGTCCTATGAAGGTTCTCAGAACGCCTTCCAACCTATTTGACTATAAAATGTGACTTGGGATGACACTCTATGAAGACGTATATGTATCGCTTTGGGTTAAAAAATGCCGGTCAAAGAAGAGCAAATATTGTTTCGTTCGGGAAATAACGCTTCACTTTTCAAGAACTGCCAGAGAAACATCTGAAAAAAAAATCTAGATGTATTTCTGATTGCACCTCTGGACACATTTCTGAAGCAAGATTTGTAAGATTTTCTAAAAGAAGTTTTTGTGAAACAAGATCCAACAAGTAGTTTCTTAATAATTACTTGGAGAAATTCTAAGAAATTTCTGAACGAACTGTTGAATAAATTTCTAGAGAAATTCCCGTAAAAATACTAGGAGGAATATTTTAGGAAATTGCTTAACCATTCCATTAAAAAAACCCGAAAAAAAAACTTGTAAAAATTTATTAAAAGGATAATTCAAGGGATTTCAAAATGAGTTAAGAGGAAACCTGAGAGCGAATACCATGAAAAGAACTCCTGAAAAACTTCATGAATGAATTCTTGAGAGAGACCATGGAGTAATTTCGGGAGGAAACTTCTAAGGAATTACATTTGCAATCCTGCTAAACAAATTTTAAAGGAAATGCTTGAAAATGCTTGGAAATACTTTGAAGTACTTGGATCCATGAGAATATTCCTAAAATAATTCTCGAAAAAATTCCTGAAGTAATAGATGGAGTGATTTTCTAGTAGATTTTCTAAAGGATTTCATGAAAGTATTCCCAAGTGGCTGTAGCAATCCGAAGCCAAGTGTTCTGCATCGTAGGGTTGAAGGAGGTGTATTTCGCAGGATCCGTGATGATAACGTTTAGAGGTAATCATACCATCTACCATAGCTGGAAACGAGCTGGGCGACATGCAAAGGCACGTGATCAGTTGGTTGTCGATCGATGAAATAAAGTTTAGGTTGAGGGTCAAGGGCTGATTCTTAGACTTCAGTATAATCTACTTGTACTTCCCCAGATTCGAAAGCATTGATGATGCCAAGGACACATTCTACGTGCAGCTCGAGCAGCTGCCCAAGCCACGAAGTCAAGATTATAATAGGAGACCTTTACGCTCCAGGAGGACCAGGAGAAGGAATTCAGAACGACGATTTGCTAACGAATGAATACGGCATACGCCTCATCGCTTTCGACGCCTCTGGGAACATGGCCATTTGTAGAACATTTTTCCAACACAGCCTCTCTTGTCGTTCTACCTGAAGATCACCATAGCAGACGGTATTGCAAATAGGTGGACGGCACTTCTTCGGCATTATCGACGTCAGGACCTATCGTGGCGCCAACATCGACGCCGACGATTACTTGGTGATGGTCAAACTGCGCCCAAAGCTTTCCGTCATCAACAAAACACGATACAGGCGACCGGCACTGTACAACCTAGCGCGACTGAAGCAACCGGATGTCACCTCAGCATACACGCAGAATCTCGAGGCAGCGTTACCAGATGAGAGCGAGCGCGATGTGGCATCTCTAAAGGACTGCTGGAGAACAGTAAAAGAAGTCATTAACGACGTAGCTGAGAGCAACATCAAGTACGTGGAAAGGAGTCGATGAAACGAATGATTCGACTAAAAGTGTAGAGCGATTTTGGAGCAGAAGAACGCAGCACGGGCGGTCATGCTGCAGCAAGGAACCCGGCAGAACGTGGGACATTTCAAATAGAAGTGGAAACAGAAGACCTGCCTATTTCGGGGGAAAAAGCGCTGCCTGGAAGAAGTGGAGTGTGAGGAAATGCAACTGCGTGCCGTTCTCATGAAACACGGAAGTTCTACGAGAAGTTTAACGCATCCTGTAACGGCTTCGTGCCGCGAGCCAAAATGTGTAGGGATAACGACGGAGGCCTCTTGACGGACGGACGTGAGGTAATTGAAATGTGGAAGCAGTACTTCGACGAGTACCTGAATGGCGTAGAGGATGTAGACACGACACACGAGAGACCACGACAACGGAGGGTACGACTACGCCAATGCAGAAGAAGAAGGAAATTAGCCTACACCCACGCTGAGGGAAGTTAAGGATACCATTCACCAACTCAAAACCAACAAAGCATAAAAAGGATAGTATCGCAGCTGAACTCATCAAGAGGGGCCCAGAAAAGTTGGCCACCTGTCTGCATCGGCTGATAGTCAGGATCTGGGAAACCAAACAGCTACCGGAGGAGTGGAAGGAAGGGGTAATTTGCCCCATTTACAAGAAAGGCGACCATTTGGATTGTGAGAACTTCAGGGCGATCACTATTTTGAATGCTGCCTACAAAGTGCTATCCCAGATCATCTTTCGTCGCCTGTCATACAAGAAGCCCAACATGAAAATTGCGGCATATATAAATGTAACGAAGAACGACAGACAGTTTTACCCTTGAAAAAGGCCAAATAAACAAGGCCGAAACGTCGACAAAACTAGTCGTTTTGAATTTCCCCAGACTGAGAAAGCCAGTTAAAATATTCAACAAATTTCCAGTCGAAACTCTCGTCACAAAAGACCTTAAAGCGACTCGAGAAGTAGCGTCTACAAGTATGTACTTCCCCAAAATCAGTTTAAACCTCAATAAAACATCCATTACCACTTACATCTTGTATTGTTCGCACCACAAAAAAAATCCAAACAACTCCCTCTTCGGCCTTCCATCGCCGAAAAAGACTCCCCACTCGACCACAACTTTGAATCTGACTCCACCGTTCGAAGCTCACCTTCTTGGAAATAAAAAGGACAGTAAAACTTATTCACATCCTGCCCCGCCGCAACAGTCGTAATGATACTCTCAAATTAGTACAAATGGTCCTCAGGACAGAACTCACCTTAAATTTAATCAGCAACCGTCGTCGTTGCCTTCGTCGGGACACCTTCCTTTCTTTCCTCCCACTTGAAACACGAAACACCAAACCAAGATGATTCGATTTCCAGCTGGCTTTTTCCCGTCACTGGTGTCGAGTGGAGAAACAAAAGCCCGCCGCCCCTCTTGACTTCAGTGAACAGTTCGGCGGATCCGGATGAGGAACGGAGAGTTCACGCGGCACACCTTCGCCAGTCGAAAGCACTACTTTTTGCACCTTTTTCGCACCGCAAAACTCTAAACAGACAGTTCCCCTCGAAACACTCCGACGACGACGACGCGCGAACTCAACTCACCCTTCCACACGCTACACTTTTCTTCCAGCACACACACAAACAGTTTCACAACCCCATAATAGCTTCTTGACTTTGTTGAACGGATTTTTTTTCCTTCTTCTGATGTTTTCGTTGCTCCCCGGCACGTCTTGGCAGGCAAATTATACTGCTACGACGACGACGAGTTCAGAGGACCGCCGGCCGCTTTGCCACAGCCAAGCGTCGCTTTTGTTGGTGACACCTGTCCGGAAAGGTGATATCGTGTGTCCCCTCCTCGGAATAGCTCGGACAACAGCGTTGTTGTTGGTTCAAGTGGGATATTCAAGCCGCCGGTAGCTGCTGCTGGGAAGCCTACGGGTGGAAAAGGATGGAAAAATAGAGAAAAAGCGAAACTTATTATTTATGCTGTTTTCAAACGAAGACGACGCGACGCGACGGATGCTGGCGTGGGATGATTGCTTTCCACGAATTGGATACGAAGCTATAAACGGAAAGTTAGTTTGGTTCTTCATGCTATGATCTGTTTATGGTTAGATGTTCATTGGAACACTCAATTTGTGTGCACATATCGATTTATCCAGTTAGTCGATGGGATAGTTAAAACACAGTATTTTCAAAAACTACTACGACCCAATACTAATTATTACACACTTCCATCGTGAGTATTGGTCCTAGTAGGGGGAAAGTTGGGAAAGAGTCCAGGCTTTGCTATTAGCTATCCTGCAGCTCCACCTGGTCACTCTACAAAAAAAAACCTCGATACATATCAGTGAAAACTGTTAAACCTCAAACATTAGCAATATTTTACAATTTTTTCGTTACTTAGGCTGACACAAATTTCGATTTTCTCTAATGTCACCCCCCCTCGGGAATTTTTGTTGGAATTCGACATTTTGAGGGGGGATTCAAATAAATTATTCAAGAAATTTAAAAATTTTAAGATGAAATCAGAGTCGTCGAGAAAATTTCTTAACAAATCCGATGAGTTTGACGATTTTGTCTAATTGTTCGGGTAATTTTTCATCAAATACATTTATTATTTATCATCCCACCCCCCTTGACAAGTCTATGACCAAAGTGACAAAAGAAGAAAATGAGATTTGTTCCGGCCGATTTTACATGGCCCCAAAAGCTTGAGGTATGTACTAGCGTAGCTCAAAATACCACTTAGCAAATTTTTTGATGGGCTCCCTTCTAATTTCATGCTATATGATGTAAATAAGATATAGTCCATTTTCAGCCAAATCCGTTAACGTTTCGGCGGTGCTATTTGTCTTTGAAGTTTGTATGGGAGAATTGATCGAAATACATGGGAAAACTGCATGTTATTTTCCAGGCTGAATTTGAATATGTTCTACAGTTCCAAATGTTCTCTAATTCAACCCGTTTATAGTAAAATAAGTCCAGATCTACCTGCCGAAAACCAGAGAATACGGTAACGGTTTGTGGAAGAGCGGTGCTAATATTTTGGGGAATTATAGAACAAAAATAAGTGAAAGGTGAAAAATTAGTGCTTCAAATTGATTTATGATTGGTAAAGTAAGAACCATTTTGTTTAGCGTCAATGGTTTTGGTGTTTTGGGCTCAATTTATTGTTTTGCATCTTTACCTGTTTTTGGGGAAAATGCATGCATGTTGGGCGAATAAACGATAACGGCGAAAAGCTGCTGCCACAGACAACAGACAAGAAATATGGTTATATACCGAAATTTTGATATCCAATTCCAAATAAATATTTACGAAAATAGTACAAATCTTCACTGAAAGAACGCTCGCGGTTGAAATTACTAGATATTTTGCAGGGTCAATTTAAATACCAAATTTATGCAGAGTGAGTTTCGTTTCAATTCAACAAATTAATGTTTTTAATTTTAACATCGACCCGACGGTTTCCCGTAACGTGGGTAGATCACCGCAGAATGGTGCGTTGCGGCGTAAGATCTACCAAATCAAATTTTGATCTTGAAATTTTCCTGCCTATAGTAATTAGGCAGTAGTTTACAAATATTCCAAGATCAAAATTTGATGCACTTTTCTGATGTTTATGTAATATTTTTGTTTCAATTTTGCTGCTAATCAATATTTTATTTCAGCAGGATTCAGGTAAATTTATTGTATGATATAAATTATATTGTGAAAATATGTAACTGTGGCGAGCTTATCACTAATATGTAGCTTATTCGGCGTCAATGTTAATATTATGTAATATTTCAGATTCTCAACCGAAAAATCAAGTAATACAAATAAATGCCATTAAGATGACGAGGAAACCAAGACGCATTGGGGAGATAACTATTTCGGAGCAGCCTAATAATGGTGTACCTGAACGTTGACCAACCGCATCCTTTGGAGTACCCTTCCACTAACAACACCCATATCCCCTTGACACCTAGGCCCGAGAGGTCGTAGAACTTTCTACATCTTTCTTTAGGTGTCTAGCTAACCATCCTTTCATATTTCTCAGCAGTCGCAAGAACGAGGCCAGGACAACTCTAGACTGTTGGAGGATTGCGTCAGTCTTGTTGAGAAGTCAGAGAGAAGTCTCCAATTTTTGTGTTTTGGTATCCGACGGGAAGGAGGCAATCCTCACAACTGTGGTCTATAGCTGTACTACCTACGAAATTTGTGCGACTTGATTAATGCTTACTTTTACTTTTTCAGTGGTAACCAGGTAAATGATAAAACCATGACAATTTCTCGTACGCTTTTTCGCCAAGGAAAGCACCCCATTAAACCCTATCCAATTACCAACTCCAGATATCTATGAAGTGGGCCAAGTTCTTGGACATATTCTGAGTAGATGTCTAATCAACATTTCCTCCCCATCCCCGCTGATCGTAAGGACCTGGCCAGGTATCGAGAGTTCGTTAAATGAAAGGTTTGTCAAGTCCCAGGCAACTTTTCTGGCGCATTAAACTTCTCAATCGACAGCCACCCCAGGATGTGTACGGTCGGCTATGCTATGCTATGCTATGCTATGCTATGCTACATATCGATTTATCCAGTTAGTTTGTCGAAAATGCTTCAGGAGGCGACAATTCAACACGCTGGTGAACATCGCAATCATGCCTGACGAAACAACTCAGTTGAGCTGCGTATCTGTATCTGAGGTGTATAAAACTATTTCAAACTTCTATTGCTTTTTCTGCAAGTCTACGTTTAGAGAACGTACCTACGAGAGCTCTGAGCTCGCCATGATAGAGCAGAAGAGTCTTATCCGAGTCAGTACCTTCTGATCTCGAGAATTTTTTACATCTCTCCACTCTTATGTGCCCTTCTTCAATCTACAAAGGTACCCGAGTAAAGTTATCACCGAAGAAATTGAGCAAGATATTCTTCTATGAATTCCTCCAGCAATATCTCCGGAAGTTCTGTTAACCATCTGGACCCTTCAGCAGCATATCGTTGAAGTAGACTCCATAAGCTTTTGCGGCCGCATCCCAAACCATCTGAACCGGGCTTCTTTGGATTGATCACCACTCCCAGTGGCAAATGTCAAACACGTCGAGGATCCAGACTGCTATCTTCTTCCTGTGATGCTTTACTGATGTACTGCTTTTGCTCGAAGCTGTTGATCTGCTCAAGATGTTTCGTGACCACAGCTTCTTCAACGGCGAAAAACTTCTTCATCGAGTCGTACAGATCACTGTTACTCATCTTCTAACCGATGTGTAGATTCAGCTGTTCCACGGATCCTTCACTTCCAGAATTTCTTCCGTAGACGCACCAACCGAGACGAGTTTTCGTTGCGACTGGATCACTTCTTCCGCCTTCGCGAAGCTTCAGACTGGGAAGACCTTGTAGATGTGGATAGGATCTTGACAGATCGGAATAGTTCAACGTTTAACTGGGAAGTCCAAGGCTACGAACCGTCCGTACGTTGCTCAACTGGAAGGTATTTTGTTTCCCAGCTCCGGAAATCTCCACGTTGACCCTTTTGGAGCTCTTCTCGTGTCTGCCGATCTTCCCTGTCCATCCTAACCAAAGGTTGTCCGGCTCTCCGTCAATACCCAAATGAACTGCAACTGCCTCTTCCAGTAACGTCGACGATGATCCGTCGTCCAGAAACGCGTCTACCTGTTTCCCGTCTCCGTAAATCGTGACTAGCAGATAACGGAAGAGAAAAAACAACTTCGTGTGGTGGTAGTTCTGCTTTACCGCATCTGTTGGCTTCGTTGTCTCAGCGGATTCGCCTCGGCTAAGCTGGTTACTATTAGAGATGGTCGGGTTTCGGGTTTTCAAACCCGAAACCCGACTCGAACCCGAACCCGACGGGTACGGGTCGGGTTCGGGCTTGGAAATGTGAAAAAAACTCGGGTACGGGTCGGGTCCGGGTTTAAACAATTTCAAAATTTTCGGGTACGGGTCGGGTCGGGTTTGAATAATGTCGGGTTCAAGTCGGGTTTGGTACCAATGTAGACAAATCATTATTTAGAAAAATGCTTTATTTGTTGTATCCGTTACATTTAATGATTATTATTAAACTCGGGCTTCGGTCGGGTTTATTGGCAAATATTTTTTTCGGGTTCGGGTCGGGTTCGGGTTTGATCGACGAAATTTTTTCGGGTTCGGGTCGGGTCCGGGTTTGACGGAACAAAAAATTCTCGGGTACGGGTCGGGTTCGGGTCTGTAAAATCTGAAACCCGATCATCTCTAGTTACTATGCAGCAGCATATTATGACGAAAACAACACCCATCCACGCCACATTCCTTTTTCGAGTGTCATGGCCATTTCCGATGCGGAACTCAACACAGACGACACAGGTTCTTCTGACGCTTCGCTTTCCACCTCGCTCCAATATCCAAAAACTTGCAACTGGAACAGTTCAGGATCTGATGATTGTCCTTTCCGCAATACGAGCAGGCTTTTGACACAGACCTTTCTGTCGACGTGTACTTTTCCTTCCTGGCTGCATCGGACGATTCGTTGGCGTGAGAGAGCAACTTCTCCCTTGGCTTCGGCTTCTCCGCGCGAACTTGTTTATGCTGGTTCTGTGCGCAGTCCACGTCGATAGTGAGCTCCGACGCCAAGTTCACAAGGCCTGTCATGAAACCGTTGAGTGTCGCCAGATTGACATATGCAACGCCTTGCTTGTAAGTTCCCCACTGCATCTTGAGAGATGTGGGCAACTTATCGACCAACTCCTGAACCAGCATTGTTTTCGCCAAATGTGCTTGCTGATCGCCCAAGATGATGTGATCGACCAAGTTCTGAATGGCCATACCGTACGCTACGATCGTGCCCAAGTTCTCGGCTTTGAAAGCTGGCATGTTTCGCACCTTCTTGGAGCGTATCCATCACATACGGAACAGACGCTGGTTATAGCAGACGACTTCGTACGGCATCTAATGCGGAACCTCCCAAACTCCGCTGTAGACGGGCCAAATTCTCCGCATCTGTATATCCACAAACCTCCGTCGTTTTCTTGAAAGAACTGTACAAGATGGGCCACTCCTGAGGATCGCCATTTGGTCATTAGTTGGTCATTAGTTGGTCCTACTGCATGGCTCGATTGTGTTCCATTCGGCAATCCGGCTCCAGCAAAGGATGATCCAAACGAATTCGATACTGGGAGGGCGTTCCCGTGGAGAACTGCTGATCTATGCGGAACTCCTAGAGGTGGAACATTACCGAAACAGTTATGCGACGAATTTATTCAAACGAAATCTCCAGAAGCTACTGCATTCGTTGGTGTCAGATGCGTCATCAGACCGGTCGAACTAACAAATGATTGCGATGCTATACCTGGAGCCGAAGACACCACTGTTTCCCGTGCAGCAAACGTGACGGTGGATAAAATCGCTGGCACAGAATAGGTATTGTGACGAAGCTACTGGCTGCTGCGGCACTGAAGAAACTAGTCGCTCAGCTGCTGATGCTGGAGCAGACGACACCATTGAAGCCCCTTGTCCAGATAACAGCTGTTCATAGGACTTCGCCAAAGTTGGAACATATCCAATGGTTCCCGAAACAGTACACAATGGATTCACGTTTGGCAGAACGGAAATCTGCGACGAACTATTCGCAAATGAAACTATTGGTAATAGCGACTCTCTAATCACAACGGCCGGCTGAACTGATTCACTAACTGTATGAACCGGCAAAGCAGCTTGATCTCCAGACGACGATGGCTTCGACTGTCCAACTTCGTCCACCACAGCTTCCTTCAACCACTTCTCCAACTGGTCACGTTTACCTTTTACGCTTACTCCGGCTCGTCGTCTTTTCCGCTGTCTCCACTTCGCTTTCTAGATGCATCCTTTTCGTCCGCTATCTGCATTAACAGAGTGTACCGCTGCTTCACCCCAACAGGGTTAAGTTATCTTTTAGAAAATTCCTGAAGAAATCCTTAAGAGTCTGACGACAATTTTATGATGCAACTCTTAAGCAATTTGTTGACATATTACTAAAAAACTCCTGTGAAAATATGCCTAGACAAGCTTTGTAAAGATACCTTGAAAAAAAACTATAGATATTTCTAAAGAAATTCCTGTAGAAATACCTAAAAGAGAAGTTCCTTGGCACATTCAGGCGAGAATTTTCAATGGAATTCTTAGAACAATTCCTGAACAGATTTCTGATGGACTTCCTGTAGAAATACTTGTTTGAATTTCCTAATAAACCTCTGGATTTTTTTTTCGAAGAAATCACAGATAAAATTTATGAATGAATTTCTGAAGAATATCTGTAGAAACTTGTAAAGGATTCTCAGGAGAAATTTTTGGTTTACTAAACCAATACCTGGAAGAATTTCTGAAGGAATCCTTGGTGGTGTTTCGGGAAGAAACTCTCAAAAATCTACATGAAAAATTCCTGGAAAAAAAATCAAGGGAACTTCCAAAAAAGTTCGTGGAAGGAACCCATGGGTAAATTCAAGGTAACTTACAAATAATTTCGGAAGAAATATCCAGCAACCCCTGAAAAACATTGTTTGGAAAAATTTTGCAAGAATTACTAAAGAAGTCTGTGGAAGATTGTCCAACGAAATCCGTGGAGAAATTTCTGAATGAGTTTTCTGAGAACTTTCTGGGGAAATCCCTGAAAGCATTTCTGAAGAAATTGGGGGATGATTTTATGAAAGAGTTTCGTACGGGATTTTTTAAAGAATAACGCTACGGGCTCCGTTGAAGATCGAAAATCTTAGAGAAACCCCTTAATCTCTCCTGACACCTTGGATTGAGGTTTCCTGTTTGGTGGACATTTATCCCCAGAACAGGGGTTCTGCAGTGCGATTCTAAGCCTACGCGGGCAAAAGAGCTAGTTACTCGATGAGTAACTTGGAGTAACCTCGATGACACCACCGCTTGCTGCACAGACTTTGGATAGGTCTACTAAGGCTACTCCTTTGCGCATGTGTATTGTGTAGGTCCTCACCATGGTCCTCACTCGACGCTTTGTCCAAATATCGGGCCAAACTTGCAAAAGAGCGTGATCACTCTATGACCTCATCGGAATACGGGTTGCTGTGGGTCGGTTCGCTCATACCTTTCCAGCTCTGTTAACAGACGACGATTAGCAAGCTGCACGACTTGCACCGAAGTATGATAGCCTGGTAGACCTCGACATTTCACCATGGTACTCTTTGCAGACCATTGGCCTTGGGATGTGATAATCGATGGTCTCATGCATTAACGGAGGTACTCCACTTGGAAGTAACCCGTGAGTCATGAGCATCAGGAAGTTGGTGACGGATCTTCTTCTTCTTCTTCTTCTTCTTTATGGCTCTACGTCCCAACTGGGACTTGGCCTGCCTCGCTTCAACTTAGTGTTCTTTGAGCACTTCCACAGTTATTAATTGAAGGGCTTTCTTTGCCTGCCATTGCATGAAATTGTATATTGTGAGGCAATTACAATGATACACTATGCCCAGGGGGTCGAGAAAATTTTCCCGACCGGAACGGGAATCGAACTCGCCGTCTCCGGATTGGCGATCCATAGCCTTAACCACTAGAATAACTGGTGACGGATATCTCGAGGGAATCCGTCCCACTTAGCCTTCTCAATACTCTACCTAAAGTCTCGGCGCAGTAGACGGGGGTCTATGACCTGCGATAAGAGCGAACAGGACACTGCATTGTTTTGATTTTGTATAGGATTTTGACGTTTCTTATCCTTGTTGTTTGCAAAATTTCTGTAAGAGTGAAAGTGAAGGAGAGAATTTCATGCAGTACCCTATTGTTCAGATTGTTTCAGAAGTTTATTTTTATCTGTATTAACGGAATTTTTAGCCCTAGGCTAGTTCATCTCGGGACCCTCGCTTAACTTCCCTTCCGAAGGAAGAACCCACATTTTGTGAGTTTGTCGGGAGTGGGATTCGATCCCAGGTCCTCAGCGTGATAGCCAAGTGTTCTAACCATCACACCAGGCCCGCTCCATTCAGAAGTTCTTTCTGGGGTTATTCTAAGAGTTTCTGCTGAGATTTCTGAAGAGGTTCCGTCTGGGATTACTTCAAGAGCTCTTGCCAGGATTCTCCAGGGAGTACTCGCGGATTCTTCCAGAGATACCTTCTGTCATTGCCGAAGGAATACCTTCTAGGAATACTTCAGAAGTTACTAGATTCTTTAAAATTTCTCCAGACATTAATTCCGAGATTCCTCGAGGAATTCCTACTAGGATTGTACCAGCAATTTTTCCTGAGATTCCTTTGCAAATTTCTTCTGTGGGTTTTCCGTAAATTTATTTTTGGGTCCCTCTGGGATTTCCTACTGTGATTCCTCAAAAAGATGCATATGAGATTCTTCTTGGGGTTCCTTCAGAAGTTCTCTCTGGGATCGTTTCCAGAAGGCATTCCTGTCAAATATTTCTGGAAATTCAAGTAATTTCACTCGGTACTTCTTCCGGAATTCCTCCTGGAGTGCTTTTGCGATTCCTTTAAGAACTTCTTCCAAAAAATCCGTCAGGGATTATATGCGGGATTCCTCCCGGAGTTCCTTCTGAAATTTCTACAGGAATTCTTCTGGAGATCTTTCTAAGAATCCTACAAAAACTTCCTTCAGTATTTCTCTAAAAGCATTTCCGGGATTCGTCCAGCAGCTCAATCCGGGATTCATTCAGTAACTACTTCTGGAAAAGCTTCTTGAGAACACTTTCCGGGATTCCTCCAAAACCCTCTGCTGGAATTGCTCCGGGAACTTTTTCTAGGCTTATGTCAGAAATTGCTTTTGGAATCCACGAAGGAGTATTTCTTCGGATATTTTTTTCGGGATTCCTCTTGGAACTTCTGGAAATTCCCCAGGAGTTTTTTGAGAAATCTCTCCATTATTTTTTTTTCGAAATTCCTCATGAAATTCCTACAAGATTTCCTTGATCAAATACGCCAAGAAGTTCTTTCTGGTTTTACTCCAACAGTTCTCTTGGGGATTTCAATTTTCAATAATTTTTTTTTTTGGAAGTCAAAAAAACATCTCTGATAAGATTTCAAAAAAACTTGTTCGTGAGGAGTTGGCGATGGTCAGGAACTTCTGTTTCGTTTCAGAGGGCCTTGGGGGTTTCATGGGGCATCAGGGAGCTTCAAGAGGCGTCTGGAGCTCTTCGAGAGTTTTCAGGAGATCTCAGGGGATTTCAGGATGGCTCTAAGAAACCTCTGGGTTGTTTCAGGGGTCCCAGAGGGCTTCAGGAGGTTCAAAGGGCGTTGCAGGGACGTTTCAGAGGGTAACTTAAGGTCTTACGAGCGCTTCAGGGGGTTTCAAGTGGTCTCAAGTGGTTTCAGTAAAACCAGAGTTTGAAGGGGGTAGCAGGGGTGTTCCAGGGTACCTCTAGGGCGTTTAAGTACTACTGTAACACCCCTGAAACCCCCTTAATACTCCTGACACCCCCTAAAATCTTGAGACCAAAGGTGCTGCTACCCTCGAAACCCCTTGAAACGCTTCTGAAATCTCCGTGATTTCTTCGGCCTTGAAATCCTTCAAATGCCCCTGAAAACCCTTAGAACGCATTTGAAGGGCTAAAGGAAACTCCCTGAAACTTCACCCCTCAAAGCATCCCTGAAATGCTATCAAACGCTCTAAAAGCCTCTTTGTACGTGCTCAAAACGTTTAGGAAGCTTCCTGAAACATTCTGAAACGCATTGAAGTACCCCTGAAACGCCCTTTAAAATGCAAACTGTGGTCCGAATTACCCGTATGGAACCATTCCAATAGCAGTCCGGAAAGAACAACATTGTGAAGTAAGGAAAATACTTTAACCAAATAAAAACTTACGCGAAAATTCCCCCTTTAGAGAAAATACAAGCGATCGAGAGTATCCTCGCTGCCAAGGGAGAGGGAGTTCAACCCGCGGTGGCGGCACGATTTTTGAGATACTTCAGATGACGCCACAATCTAGAAAGTATGCTGTCGCATTCCGCAACCCCTCTCTCACCCGAGAAAGAAAATGACCCATGGTGTAAGTGCCTCGTGGTCACTGGGTAGCAATATCAGATTTTCCAGACGCAGCAGTAGACTGACCGATGGCCGACAAATAGCGGAAAAGTAATTGCCCCTTGTAACTAATGGGGCCTCCCCCTATCCGGCATCAATGAGACCCCCTTCTACAACTGCCTCAGGGTCGGCATACGCGCTTGACTCACCGCGACCAAGAAAACACTTGAGTACCGAATTGCAAACACACTTTCCCACTTTATTTCGACTTTCGTGCACACAGGTACCTTTATTCCTCCCACTTCCTTACAGCCTACCTCCTACCTTTCTCTATCACTTTCTTCTTCTCTTTACGGTCGGCGGGGCCCCTTCTTCGTTCCGCAACCACTCGTTTCCACCTTCCTTCTTCGTCGTTGACTCGCTCCTCTCGACCGGCGACGCTACGTCGACTTCACTTCCTTCTCTCTCGCTTGATTCCCTTCCGTTGGCTTCAACTGCCGAGCGTTCGCGGTCTTAACTTGACGATGCCGCGAAGCTCCAGGCAAAATGGCGGCGCTCACTCACCGTCGAGTAACGGAACTACGACGGGCGGATTTCTGGCCTACTTTTGCAGTCTCGGGTGTAATGGACGAGATCTGCGGTTCACTGAGAGGCGGTAGGACCTCGCAAAGGTCTCGGTCTACTACGCGCACTCTACGGACTTCACCAAGATAAACCAAGGTAAACACAAGGGGTCCTGCGGGCGGTTTGGAACGGATGGGTGGCGCATTAGTGATGGGAACGATTGGGGTTCTGGTCAAGGGATTGGTTACCTGGATAATTTTCAATCTTCAGCTTCTCCCACTATCGTTAATTTCAACTACTTTTCTTTACTTCTTTCGAACTTCAACTTAAATCTCCGGATAATTTCTTGAATCTCGTCTATACTCTTCGAGTTTTGGCTTGCCAATCATGAAGAGCAATGGCGCTTTTCCAATCCAGACTCCCCGACCGAAGGTTTCCCGCTATGACGAAATTCGTCCCATCATGACTCTTTATACGCCACCCCTCATGGCCGCCTTATCCTTGAGCCTGCGATGTCTGGTCGCGAGTAGCGGAACTATGTGGTGTGGCTGCTAGCTGTCCGGTGGGCGGTGGGTGGTATTTGGTGATGCTCAGCGGGCATTCAAACATCTTCTTGGTATTTTTAACATTGAAACGAAACACTACACCGCGAAAATCTCACAAATCTCGGACAGACAGACACACCACTGGTTACACCCTCCATGGACGCATAGCTGGGGTAACATGACTCGAGAAGGTTATATTCTGAGACATGGGCAAGGCTACGGTGATCATGGAGTGAACATACAGTGAGGGTTCATAGAACAGCGGATAAATGAAAGCGAAGTAGGGAATTCGTCTACAACGGACTCACGCGACAATTGACAACAATGTAAGTCAGGCAATGTCAGCACTACATGCTCTACGTACAAGACGTACAATAAGACTGGTGATTTTCTACGGACACTAGCCATTGACCATGATCCAGGAGGACCTACAAGCACTCGGAGTTTCCGAGCGACGATCTTCGGTGGTATACAAGAATACAAGAATAACGGTGCTTGGGGGTGAAGGACGAGCGACCATGAGGTAGTCAAAGCCGGAAGGATACGGTGGGCAGGACTTGTTACAAGAATGCCGGACAATAACTTTGTAAAATTGGTAAACGCTACTGATCCGGTTGACACAAGAAGGCGTGAATCGTAGAAAGCACGACGGGCGGACCAGGTAGAGCGTCATCTGGCGAGAACTGAGTTCAACCGAGGATGGAGGAGCGGCACCAGCAAACCGAGTATTGTGGCATTGGCATATTATTTGTTTTCTTCAACGTAATGCTGTACAAATAATGTAGATACGACTTTACTTTAGATATCTTACCTTCTTGTCTGCTACACAATAATACTTATTTTATATAAGTTAAAGATGATTAGATTAAAGTACCCCCCGTCATCGAATTGTAAAGCAGCCAAATCTCCTCTGTTTTTCTACGGTCCGACTTTCACCAAAATTCTGTTTTTTTTATCCTAAGAATATCAAAACGCCATTTTGTGTAACATTACTGAGTCTAATACGTGCAGAATCTCGCCTTTTTCACCGATTCCAATTCCAGCCGTGCTTCTGACTGCAGTCGGAAATAAATTCCACAATGAACCGTATAATTCAATTGACATAAATTTTCCAGAATTTTCAACGTCCATTTTTCCGCCTTTCTCTGCCGCGCCGGTACGGTTCAATCGATCAGGTCCACAACTTGGGGATATACATTGCTGCTGCACCGAGGGAACATAGTCCATACCACTCCATCCAATACAGTTTCGTCGAACTGCTGGTGGCAGCACCACCGCCACCACCCAGCAACCAGAAGCAGCAGGAAAGGTGATGAAAAGTGCATTCCCAAATGGGCTCCGACTGCTGCTGCTGAGCTGGGGTTTCCACTTCTCAGTCAGGTCACCGCAAGATGTAAGAATGGCTTGAAAGCACCAGCTGGAGCTGGAGTCGTCAGGCAAGAAAATAGGAAGGAGTCGATGCACCGGCGAGACCGAGAATCAAATTCCAATCGAATTCTATTAGGATTTCTTCTGCTTCATCTCTCCTTGGCTCAACTCGGCTAAGCTTGGCCAGACTTCCGTCGAACCGGGTGGGGAACCTTCCAAGATGTGCCACTTTTGTGGAGGTGGGGGAAATGGCCTCAAGCAGTAATGTTCTGCTTTGGATGGGAAATAAATAAATCCAACAACGGCGCTGCTGTAAGGAGGATTTATTCGATCGACTCCGACGGCAAAGACAGAGGAGCTGGCCTCTTAGGGATTAATGGAGGTGAATAAGGTGAGAGTGGGGGAGGGAGTTCGTTTGCAAGACAAATTTACGCTAAATTGAAGTGCCTTCCGGGAGGTTCAGTAGGAAAGAAATGGCTTTTGGCATGCGTTTGTGCCAGAATAAGAGACAATTTGGATTTGCTCAAAATAGTTTCGTAGAACATTGCCAATGGCGTAGTTGATTTTCTAGTTTTGCGAGGATCTGGTCCGTTGTCAAGAGGCCGTCAACGAAGCTGGCTTGATAGCTTTCCACAAACTCAAGTCGCGAGTGAATGAATTAAGATCTACAACCGTAACCAATACATTTTTGTTAAATTACTGATACGGTGTAACATGGCGCATTGGAGCACAGTTCTGTGGAGAACAAATTCTCCAAAATTTTCTAGATTATCCAAGAACTTCCGCAAGAAAGGGCCTCAAGGTCTGTAGTACAATCAAGTATAATCAATGAAATATTGTTACATGACTGATGTGGAATAATATCCTACAGGTCCATGGCGCATTGTTCTTTAGATAATTAATTTTCAAAGATGCTCTAGAGTCTAGACAATCCAAGAACTTCCGCGAGTAAAGGCCATCGGATCTTCAAGCGTATTCAATTGAAATTTGCTACATTACTGATACGATGCAACATCTCACAGGTTTATCGAGTATTATTTTGTAAATAATCAATTTCCAAAGGTGTTGTAAGTCCTGCAAGAACTTCCGCGAGGGAAGGCCTTAAGATCTGGAAGCGCAATCAATAGATTGTTGTTACATTACTGATATGTCGTAATGTACCTATATCATATTCGACAGGTCCGTGGGCCATTTTTCTGTAATGAACTAATTTGAAAAGATGTTCTAGGTCCCCCAAGCACTTCCGAAGAAAAAGGCCTTAAGATCCCTTAGCGTAATCAATGGATTTTTGTTACATTACTGATGCGGTGCACCACTCTAAAGGTAAATGTAGCATTGTTCTGTAACGAACTAATTGCAAAGACATTCTAGGTCTTTCAAGAACTTCTGCGAGTGAAAGTCACAAGATCTACAAGCGTAATTGAAAGAATGTTGTTGCATTACTGATGCGATGCAGTATTCTACAGATCCATGTAACAAAGACATGTAACAAGGGCAGAAGGGCTTCTTGTATTAAATATAGTGATTGCTTATGTGATTTTTCTTGGAAATCATTTGCACCCTAACAAATATAAGAAAATATACCGTGTCAATTAAAAAATTCTTCCCCAAATCGTGAGAAAACTCACTATTTTCATACAATGAAATTTTGATTCCGTTCTCCTGAATACCATAAAATCATATTTATGATTTTTCTAATCTTTCTGAACTATCACAAACACAAAGAAATAATTTATATTGTCTAATGTGCTTCCATACGTATTGTCAGCAAATCTTCAGAAAAATACGATTGTTTGCGCCCTTATATGTATGTAAAAAGAAGTTATCTATGTAAGTTGTCCATTTTTGTGCCCTCACACGTGTAAAAAACTGTGTAGTCTTAATTCTACTCTAGGAATACCTTCACAAATACCTTCAAATAAAAGAAAATATTTCAAGGATTCTTTCAGAAGTTTGTCCCGAGGATGCTTCAGTCATTTATTTAAGGAAAACCCCAGAAATTCGCTTAGAAATTCCTCTACGGGTTCTTGAAAAAAACCATTGAAGATTCATTCGGATCCGTGGATTGCTGCAAAAAAAATCTTCAGGCATATCTTCAGGAATTCCTCCGGCGGTTTCTTCAAAAATTCGTCGAGGGATTTTTTAAGAAATTCTGAGAGAATTGCTTTTGGCGATATCTCTGGGAAATCTTTTCTTGGATTTCTTTTCGAAATTGCTCACTGGTCTTTAGAAAATCCTACTGGATTTTTTTAAGAAATTCTGCAAAGGATTTCTTTTGAAATTTATTTTAGGATATCTTCCAAGGATTCATAAATTCCTCTAGAATTTTCTTCAGAATTTTTTCCAGAGATTCCTTTAGAAACAGCAGAGTCTGGAAATTTCTTCAGATTTTTTTTGAAATTCCTTGACAAATTTTCCAAAGATTTATTTTTTGTGGATTTTTTACCAAGTTTTTCCATGTGTTCAAAACTAGATCCAGGGGTTCAATCTAATACACATATTCTTCCAGGAATCCTTAAAAAGAATCCCTGGACAAATTTTCTACGGATTTTCTTAATGAGTCCCAAAAGGAAATTCTTAAGAAATCCCTGGCGGAGCAATTTCTCCAGAGATTCTTACTTTATTACTTCTAGTGACTCAGTTCTCGAGGAAATTATATTTTTCCATAATTTCCTACAGAAAAACATAGACGTTCCAAGAAGGAAATCCCCACATATTCCTCATGTAATTCCCGAAAGAAAATCTTCAGTATTCACAAAATTTTCGACGGATTTTTGGGAGCTCATTCAGAAATATGTCCTATTAATTTCAACAGAAGCTCATTTAGAAATATCTCATGAGTTTTCTTGTGTATCTTTAAGGAACCCAAGTAACACACTTGTCACCGAAGAGTCACGGCGGCGCAGGTTTTTGTTGCGCAGAAGTCACTGTGACTTACTTCTAGCAAGTAAGTGTTTATTTGTTAGAAGTCAGTCACAGTGACTTCTGCGCAACAAAAACCTGCGGCGCCGTGACTCTTCGGTGACAAGTGTGTTACTTGGGAAGCTTATATAAGGAATTCGATAGAGAAAAACTGTAGAAATTAAAAAAAAAACATAAGAAATTTTCGAAAGTATCCCCTTTGGAAGCATTCATAGAAGAATTTCTTGGAAAATTCCTTTAAAAAATGCCAAAGAATAGATTCCTGCAGGAATCGCTGGGGGAATCTTGGGAGCAATTCCCGAAACTTTGCCGGAAGAAATCTGAAAAAGTCCCTTAAGAGAGGTATGAAAATATCCTTAGCAATGCCTAGAGGAATTTCTGAAAAAAAAACCCACAACATTCTTTTAAGAACTTTTTGAAGGAATTTCTAAACAAATGTCCTCAATACACAAAGGAATACATGAAGGGTCCTCTGTAGAAAACCCAACAAAAATTTCTAAAACAGATCCTGGAAAAAAATCTGTATTACCATAAGAATACTCTAGAGGAATTTTTGACAGTATCTCTTTGTTTTTTTTCTTTATTTTTTAGACTTTAACATCTCTTTGTTAAAAATTCTCTTTTTCCAAATCTTCTGAAGTAATTTTCGTGAAACTCCTGGAGAAATTCTTAAAGAATTTCTTAAATATTCCTAGAACAAACCTTTGGAGAAATCCCAAAGTAGAACTGCTGGAGGAAATTGTAATGACATTCCATGAGGAATTTATTCAAAAATGATTGAAGAAATACATGTACGAACTTCTACAGCAATACTTTGAGGGATTTCCTATAGAATCTTTTTGGACTAGTTTCAAGATGCATCATTTGAAAAATTTCTTAAGAAACACCTAAAGACGAACCAAGGCAAATTGATGGAGGAATTATTGAAAGAATATCTGGAGCATTCCCTGGAGAAATTCTTAAAGAAATACATATATAGGAAGGCATTCGAAAGGGGTGCCTGGAAGAATCATTGGAGGAACTGTCGCTGAGATTATGCCAGGAAATTTTGCGAGCATATTTTTACTATAAAATCCCGTCAATATATTGATACAATCTGAAAGAACACCTCAAGAAATATCTGGCAACGTCCCTGGAGATAATCGTAGAGAATTGTTTTTTTAATACACATATGGCA
Source organism: Aedes albopictus (assembly GCF_035046485.1). Classification (NCBI taxonomy): domain Eukaryota; kingdom Metazoa; phylum Arthropoda; class Insecta; order Diptera; family Culicidae; genus Aedes; species Aedes albopictus. The sequence goes on along the minus strand of NC_085136.1, from coordinate 318,885,379 downwards.
AGGAAAAAATTCTAACATATTGCTTGGACGAATCATTAGAAGAATTTCTGTTGAACTCTTGACAGGAATTCCTGCACAAATGCCCATTCTGCGTTCTAGTACGGGGCGCTGAAATTTTGAAACATTTAGTAACCAGCTCTGGGGTTTTTTAGACCTTTTGAACTCAGAGTTGGCCTTGAATCCTTCCCAACCAAGCTGAATTATTTAGCCAAGTTTCAGGCGATTTGGCTGACAAAAAGCCCCCATGGCGAACAGAACAAAACTGCTGATAATACCCTAAGTCACCCGACTAGATGGGAAAAACAAAATTATTACAGGTTGTGTTATGTTGCTACAATGATTTTGTAACAACAAAAAGTCTAACAAAACTCGTTCCAAATTGAACAAAAATATAACAAGTTGAGATATAATCATAACAAGATTATATAAAATTTTGTTAGACTGAACATACGAAATCATAACAAAATTATAACAAGTTCTGTTACAAACTTCTGAACAAATTTGTTACAAGTTTTGTTTTTAATCTTTTTAACTATTTTCGGGACAACACAACAATTCTTACAAATGTTGAAATAATTTTGTTACAAAAAAATTAACAAAGGTTGCAATAAACATGTTACGAAATTATGTTTGAGGCAATTATTTTATAGCGCATAATATAACAAGTTTTGTTATGCATTTGTTTTAATCAGTAAAACAAGTTTTCCAATAATTTTGTTTCTAAAATGAAAACAAATTTTGTTGCGATTTTGTAATGGTTATTCAACTATACAAATCCTTCCAAAAAAATATATCTGTTATTTTTATCAACGGTTGTTATAGTTTTGATATTATCTTGTTAGGTTCTTCTATTTACCCTATGAGTGTAGAATTAGCATCTAAGTTAAAATACACAAAAATAAAAACTAAAAAAAAACTATTTACTCTATTTAAAAATGTCATAATTCAAAAACTAGATTTTTAAAATTTTTGCATAATTTTTCTCAACTCCCTGGTATGTGGAATTTAGTACTTTCAAATTTTACCCTCTCTCGCTTATCCAATGACAGATAGGCCTGTTTGACTACCACTTGCATTCTTCTTCTTGTGTCATGTTTCAGCTTAAAAACTTGATAATTAGTAAAAAAAATAAAGTGAAAATCCAGCTATCAAACAATTACTGTCACGACAAAAGGCTCTTCTCTCGCTACGGCGCAGGGAACGTCAATTCCTAAATCACTTTTCATCTCCGCTTAAACCGTTAATGAGCGAAGAATTTACTGTCATTAGACTCATTGCTACTAACCCCACCTCGAACCGGCTCACAATTTTCCACCAACGAGCCAACCAGCCGCCAATGGATTATGGAGTCAACGCGTTTATGACGGGATCGAGAGCAGTGGGCAAAAAGCTGGAAAAGAAAGCATCACGTCAAGTCACTCCGTGCCGACGGCGATGGCAGCTCGCTCTTCCACATCTACAACAAAGTAGAAAATGAGCACTAATGCTTCACCGCCCGCCTTCTTGTGCCGACCTCTTCTGAACGGTCACCCACATTTTCCCGGGAACTGAAAATGAGTTTCGCTGCTGAAGCGAGTGGCCACGGCCAGAAGGTTAAAGCAGGAAAAAAAAAACTCATTTTAATAGGTAGGTACCTCAACAGCCAGCAGCTACTAGGTACGTGGGTAGGTAGGTGTTTGAGAAATCGCACTTCGGCGTTCACTTTGGCGGAGTCGCTGTTGGGCGTGAAAAATGCTGGGATGAGACGGATTAGAGCAATCACACCGGTGATTGTTATTTTGACAACGGGTTTTGTTCTCAGTTTTATCTTCTTTTTGGTTCCAGTGAGTTCCAGATAGAGTCTGCGCAACATCAGCTTTGTCTCGAATGTTGATGTTGTCCGGATGACGAACCGAAAATGGTATGTTGAACATACGTAAAGCCTTAAGGACAAGGTATTTGGAGTACATTGCTCAAAATTTCTAGAGCACCGTTTTTTAGAACCGTTGAACGGATTTGGATTAAAATGCATCACGCTATTGACAACCACTGAACAATTAGCGTGATGCATTTTCATCCAAATCCGTTCAACGGTTCTAAAAAACGGTGCTCTAGAAATTTTGAGCAATATACTCAAATACCTTGTCCTTAAGTACGTAGTCAAAAATATGTAAAAAAAATGGATAAATTGAGATGGGACATTATGGAAAAAAAAAATGCGGAACCGAAAGCCAACCCGAATCCAATACCCATCTCACACCACGCTCCACTGACCAAAGAAGTTACCTGTTCTGTGGCGAAGTTGGTAAACGCACCCTGTCCACCAAATTCGGGAGACGTAGGTTCAAATCCCACCAGAACTACGTGGATTTTTTTTCGCCCGTTTCCATCTCAATTTGACATATGTGTTGAAACATTTGTGCCAACAAGCTTAGGGGCTTTGTGTTCTATCACTTCCGAAGTCATAAACAGAGACTGTGGTTGGAATCTCAAAGCTTCTTATCGTACCACGCTATTGGATGAGAGTTGAACTCATTTTCGGTTTTAAAGAACTTTTTTTGAGTACAGGGCATTGACTCCACAAACATAACTTGCTCTTATTAGAAGCATTTGTTCCAAGTTACCGGACATAACTTTTCCGGTGGGGTTGCCCTGATGAGCGCTAACCAGGATAAGCCGAGTGGATAAATAAAGAATGGCACTCCTATCGAGAACCGAGGAGAGGGCGATAAAAGCTTCCAGCTTCCCCAGACCAGCCGCTCTATTCGCTCACCCTTCGCCCAACAAAAGACAGTTTAATGAATTTTTAATGGAACGTCAATTAATTTTATTATCAATTGTTTTAAGCGTTTGATTCGAATCAGCGCGCAAAGGAGTTATGCTCGAGCTCGAGCGCGGAAAGGCTCCGAAAAGAGATAGCAGATGAGAGAAGTGATTGCATTTGTGTTCGCTGTCTTTTCGTCGCTAATCGAAGTTTAAATTATGGATAGTCACTTTGACGCGGACAAATTTCGCGCGAATTGCTTGTTCTACACGATTTGTGCTTTGCATCCTCATCTGCAGAGGGGGAGGAAATTTCTCGTTTCAACTTTGCGCCTGGAAAAACTGAGCGTCTACTTAATGCTTTCAGGAGATTATCAAAGTCAAGTCCATTAAATTAAATTATCAACGAAAATTCCAAACAAGCCATTCCCTGAGCGGTGCAAATGTCGATCCGCTAAACTCGATTAGTTTTGTGAATATAGACCCCTTTCTCGCGAGATTAAACTCCGCCCTTCCCCCTGAATCGCTAATTAAATTTGATTGATGCTTTGTTTTGTTATGACGGTAAATTTTCCGGAAATCCAATTTCCCTACCAATTAGAGCAAAACGTGAACAACAGACAGCTTCTAAACTCAAACGCAAATGCGGCAGCCAGCAATGACGGCGGTGGCGCGTCAATAGCAACATGATGAAGGCGCGCGATATTGGGCAAATTGATCGAATCGAGAAACCCATTTCCCATAAAGCCATCTCCCGCCCATTCGCCGAGTTGTTTAAGCTCTCAACCTATGCCTCGAAGGGCTGGTGTTTATTGCTATCCTATTTTGGGCCTAATTGGTTACACAAATTGGCGCTAAGCCATTCTTCCCTTGGTGAGTTAAAATCGTTTGTTAATGGGCCCTTTGGTTGACGCAAGGCAGAATGTCCTGAACTGCAGGAATATTTATCTTTTGATTTGAAATTACCTTGAAACATTTTCCTTTTGTAGGTGTTTTCTGGGGCTTGGCAGTTACGCCGCCTCATCTCAATGAGACCATCATACGCTGGCGCCAGCACCTTAACCCCATCTTCAGTTTTTAAATGTTTGCCATTCATGCACGGAACAGAAACACGTGTTTCATAAACAAATTAAGATTTGAATTGCGAGAAAAAAAAACCACGTGCTTCGGTAGGAATTGAACCCATGATTCCAAAACCCACTGGACGAGCGCTTTTCTCCCCCAAGCTGTACGGAGCCACTTGACCATCTCCATCCAAATGAACTCGATTCACATAGATTGTTCCCATTCACAATGCAAATCTCTTTCGGATGGAATTATATGAACAAATACATGCCTCTGTGAAAGGGAACAAACCATGCGCATTAGTGGAATCGAGTTAAGTTCTGTACCTTCAGGTGACGCAGAAGGTCAAGTGGCTCCGCAGCTTGAAGCAAAAAAGGGCCCGTTAGCAAATTGGGAGTAAGCACGTCAAAAAAATCGGTGTTCGAAAAGTCAAGATGCTAAGCTCTGAAATGAAAGATATGCATATTTGAACATTTCAAGTTTCTAAAAATTATTTAGAAGTTTGAATAAAATTCTCAAAAAATATGTTTTGTTTTTTTTTTTATTTCAGATTTCTTTTTTCAAATGTTTATGAAAGGCATTGGCATTCTTGAAGGGCATTGGTTATGGAAATAGTATGATTATAGTGACAGCAGAACCTTTTTTGTATTGATAAAAATACTACTTTTGGAGCATTTTTCATTAAAATTTGTCAAAAACATAAAATAACCATTTTTTTTATTTTCAACAGTGATAGTTTTATCTGATAGTACCTTCCATATGTGTCTTTTCTCTTAAAAGAGATTAAAAAAAACTTGTCTAGAAGCTGGGATCTTACGCTTTTACTAAATGGACAATATTTCATATATTTGCATACCTCTTTGGCACTCTAATGTACAGAGGATACTCAAAATAACTGAGACAGCTGAAATTTTCACTTAAGAAAAAATCAGCCAGCTGTAGCTTTTAGAAAAATTGATGCCTTTATTCTCAAATATTTACTGTAAGTTCACCAACTAGTTGTGAATCAATGGTTCAAATTTTGAAAAGATCAGGCTATTCTACACGAAGCTAGAAAGATTCCAGAAAAAGGTATAATTATACGATAGCTAACTTTGAGCTGTTATATTTCCGGATTCAACAAACTGAATGCAATGAAATTTTGAGCATTCATGACTAATATAATGAGCTATTAAAAACTTTTGACAAAACAAACAAATCTTTACACGAAAGAAAAATATAACGATTAGATTATTTTTCTAATATAACACCAATTTATCCAAAACTTCATCATCGTTTCAAAATTCGAGAAAGTAATCAAAGTTCGTTTAAATTCCTTCGATTTGACTTGAATATATTTATGCTTCGAAGAAAAACAACCAAATGACCGGCATCAAATTGAAAAAGTAATGGGATGCATATGAAAAAGAGATAAATTTATTCAAAAAATATAATAAATTTTCTTATTAATAATTTTAAAATAAGTCGTATGACTCGTGCTGAAAAAATCAACTTCTTGCAACTCGTTACAATAATAACTATTTCATATAACACACAAAAGCTTTTGTTGAAAAATGCAAATTTTTGATTCTTGAACATTGCAAAATCAATTCATTTGTTTGTTTTTTTTTGAATTGCATTAATTGGGAACGCAAGCAATATGGAAAGAGTATATGTTTGCATTTTATTTCTAAAACTATATAAAATCCAAAATGCTGTTTTTCTGGTAAATTAAGGACTTATAATCACTTTCCTGAAATTCTTTATGAATCCACTGCCAACTACCCCAGAATTAAAAAAAAATCATATTTGAGCTAGCTTCAAAATCCAACAAGTGAAGCTTTTATTTTTAGCCTAACCCTTTTTCAAATACGTACATTATAATTTCATAAAAACCAGTATACATATGATTAGTACTATCAGATAAAACTTTCATAGTTGAAAATAAAAAAAAATACTTGTACTTTTCTAGCAAATTTTGATGAAAAAAATTTTAAAATTTTTTTATCAGCTCAAAAAAATGTTGTGGTCAATATAAACACAATATTTGCAAAACCACAACGCTTCAAAAATGACTAGAGGTCTACAAAAAAATAAAATAAAAAACATTGAAAAATTGAGAAAATTGGAATACATTACGGAAAAAACATTTTTTATTAATTATTTGTTTAAAAATTGCTCTAAAATGCTTTTTTTTTTTTGAAAATTGAAATGTCCTACAAAAATGCTTCCAATATGCATATATTCTATTTAACGGTTGAGCACCTTGACGTTTCGAACAACGATTTTTTTTGGGACAGCATAACGTGGATTTAACAACCTCGGGACTTCTTCAAGAGTTTTTCAGGAATTTTCCCAAAAGATTCATCTTGAAACTGTTTCACAGGTTTCCTCGGAAATGGTTTCAGAAATTATTCCACGCATTCTTTAGCAAATTTCTACAAAGAATGCTACATAAGTTACTGCTTGTATTCGATCATGCCTTTCTACTGATATTTATGAAGAAATTCTTCCAAAAAAAATACAATTTTTTTACAATTCTTTAAAAATAAATACAATTCCAAGAGAAATTTTCTCTCTATGATGCGGAGATTCTTCCAGACATTCCTCTTGGGTTTTAATATGCAACGTTTTTATTTTTATTTTTTTCCCAATTTCCCAAATTTTTAGAAATAAATTTTGCACGAATTCCGCCAGCAGTTCCTTTAGGTACAGTGGTGTCTCTGAGGTTACTCCAACTCACTCAGTGAGTTACCAGCTCTTCAAATTGAGAATTAAACTTTTTTAACTCGAATTATGAGAATAGGCTTCTTTGAAAAACTTGTGCTTACCTTTTATTTTTTTAATTCGTAGTGTCACTCAAACTGTACGATTTTTTTTCATGATTTTTTTATTATGAGATATAAAAACAAAATTTTGTTAGTTTTTCAACTTATATATACGAGCATGATAAATCATCCAAGAATCTTTACAATTACTCATCGTTCAGAAATTCCTCCATAGATTCCTCCAGACATTTCTCCCGAATTTTCTGTGTATTCTTTTTATAAACTAATTTTATATTTGTCCAAAAATTGCTTTTAATTTCTCTGGATTTTTACAGAAATGCCTCCATAGTATAGTTCTTCTTAAATTCCGCTTGTAATAGAAACTTATTTAAGATTCGTTCATACATTTATCCAAGGGTCATGGAGATATTCTCATAAATTGCCTTCCCATAGGAAATCTTCCAAGGGAAATTCTTCCGAAGTTTCTGTAAGAAATTCCTCTAAGGATAACTCCAAGAATATCTCCAAAAATGTCTTCAAATGTTCCTTTATAGACTTGTCTGGAGATTCTTCCACAAAAGATGCTGAAGGTTCCTGTAGGAATTCTTTCACAAGTTCCCCAGGCATTTGTCTGGAAATTAGTTTTGTTCATCTTTTAGAGACTCCCCAAGAAACTTCAAGAAACTCTTCCAGAGAAAAGTTTACTTTTTTTCAGAAATCAGTCCAAAGCTTCCATCAGAAAATCTCCCATGGATATCCTAATCTTTCAGGAAATTTATCATTTCTAGTAATTTTCTCAGATTCTCTTCCATGGGGTTCCACTAGGGGTTTCAACATAAAATTTCTAGAAGAAATCTTTAAGAAAATCTGTCGTAAATTGGTGAACGATATCTCCAGGTTTTTTTAGAATTTCTTTCAAAAATTTCCCTAGAGATTCCTTCTTTAAATAACGCGGAAAACCTTTATTTCTGAGATTCATTAAGACATCTTTCCCAAGACTTCTTCACAAACTCCTTCAGAAGTTCTTCCAGGGATTGCAGTATAAAACCTTTTAAAGATTGCTTTATGAATTGCCTCAAGAGCTGTTTTAGATTGCTTTATGAATTGCCTGAAGAGATTCTTCCAGGGATTACCCAAAAAAGTCCTGTAAAGGTTACACGGGTGATTTCTCCGGGAATTTATTCATACATTTATCAGATTTATCTAAGAGCCCTTTCAAAATATTTGGCATGGATTACTTGAGAAATTTCCCCAGAGTTTTCTTCAAAATATCGTCCACAGTTTTCTTCACTATTTCTTGTTGAGATTCTTCCAGAAATTTCCCATAGAATCCTGTAAAAAAATCTCAGAGAATTCTTTCGGGGTTTCATCCAGCGATTCTATCAGAGAATTAGAAATTCAGCATTTTTTCAGAAATTTGTATTTCTAATATTTCACAAAATCTTCAAAAAAATATTTAGAATAAACGAATTTCTAAATATTTTTTTGAAGATTTTGTGAAGTATTAGAAAAGGTTCTTTCATAAATTCTTCTAGGATTTCATGCAGTAATTTCCCCGAAGATGCCTTCAGAAATTCTTTAAAAGAATATTTCAGAAATTTCTTAAGGGATTCCTTTGGGGTTCTAAGCAGAAATTCTTTCACGACCTCCTTCAGGGATTTCTATAAGGATTGTATTGAAAATTCTCGCAGAAATGTTTCCATGTCCACTGCATAAAATCTTGCATGATTGGAGCAGGAACTCCTCCAGAGATGTTGGCAAAATTTCACACCAAGATTACTACAGGATATCTCCCAAGAATACTTCTAGGAGTTTCTCAAAAAATTCTCCAGAAATTATTAAAAAAAAATGTCTCAATATAATCTTCTGGGATTTCTTGAGAAACAGGATATGGTTATAACAGAAACTTGTCATGTATTTCTCCAAGGATTTTTTTTCGAAAATTCCCATAAGATTCTTAAAGAATACTTAAAGAATTCTTAGGGGTTTCCTAATAGGAAATGCCGGATAAATTTCTGTGGAAATATATGAAACTATAAGAATGACTTTCTGAATGAATCCATAGAAAATACGGTTTACATTACTTGCACCAAAAGCGAGAAATTCCACCCGAAATTTCATTTTGAAAAGCATCTATGATTTTTTTTCAGAAAATTTTCCAAGAAATCTTTGAAAAATCTGTCAGGGATTCCTCCAAGAAGTTCTCAAAAATATCTTCCCGGGATTCCTTTAGAAATTCCTACAATGTTCTCTCGAGCATCTACTAAAAATTGGAAGAGAACGCGCCACTGGAGCCGCCCTACTGATATCTAGCTCTTTTCGGAAGCCTTCTAAGGATTTCATAACAGATTCAAAACGTTAACAAGTTTTCCTCAAAATTTCTTCCAGCGATTCTTTAGAATTTTTTCCAAATTATTTTTAATAAATGTTTTTCCTGGAATTCCTCAAACCATTCTCCAGAGATTCCTTCAGAAATTTCTAAATATTTCTTTAGACGTTTCTCCAAAGATTTCTTTATAAAATCTTCTATAAATTCCTTTCAAAAACTCTCCTTGTTTTTTTTTTCAAAAATAACTGTACAAATAAATCCAACGGTTTCTTTAAAATACTTTTCCAGGGGTTTTTAAAAAAAAATGCAAGTGCTTGAGATAGGGTCTGGGACCATTTGGACAGGGAAACCTATTTCGGGTACCTGTTGCTATAACTCAGTCAATTTTAAACAAATTTACTTGATTTTTGAGACACTGTCAGATACGTACAGTAGCCAGCCATGTACAAACATGTTTCAAGTCAATTGTTTCAAAATTGAATGAGTTAAAGCATCAAGTGCCCTAAATAGGTCCCTGACCTAGTGCACGTTTAGGGGTCATAATGATCCCAATGCACGACTAGGGTTAATTATTCCACAGATTCGTTTAAAAACTCTTCCAGATTACTTCATGAATTATAAAGAATATTTTTAGGACAATCTTCCATCAATTTCTTGAAACTCGCTCCGAAAATCTTCATTAGAAACTCGTGGAGAAAATGTGGAAGTAATTTCAAGGGAAATAGTTTGAAGGAATTTACGGAGAAGTTTTGGATAAAAAAAACTCTGAAGAGATTTCCTAAAGACAGTCTTAAGAAAATTCCAAAGAAAACCAAAAAGGATTTTTTAAAGGATTTTCAAAAAGCATTCAGCAAGAAACCCTGAATAAATTTCTGAATGTATTTTTGGAGGCGTTCCTGATGGAATCCTTAGAAAAACTCCTGCGGATGCCTCTGGAGGTCTCTACTCCATTGGGCATAATGCCAATTGGCATAAAAGCCAGTTGGCATAACGACCATTTGGCATAATGACCATTTGGCATAACAAGGATAATGCATATTCTTACCAATACGGCTGATCTTTGTAGTATGCCCAATGGCATTATGCCAAATGGCGACACTACGCCAAATGGGGTAGAGCTCCTCTGGAGAAGTTCTCAGAAGAAATTACTTTCACAAATCCAGAACGGATTTTTAGACAAAAAAAACAGAAGCAATTTATGAAGGAAATGTCCGAGAAATTTTAAAAAACAAAATGCAGGAGAAGTTCTAGAAGAAATCTCAAAAGAAATTTCTGAAGAAATCGAATCTTTTAAGGATTCGCTTAATAAATTCCTGAAAGGAGTGCAGAACCTTCAGCAGGTATTGCTTAAGGAAATTCTTGAAAAAAAAAAAACTGAAGCGATGCCAAACTATAAATTTGGAAGATATTCTTGAAGAATCAGAAGAAAGGTCTGAATAAATCTCGAAAGTTATTTCTGGGACAAATTGTTGAAGCTATTCCCGGAAAATTATATTAGTTGCTTGTAAGATTCTCTGAAGGAGTTCGTGGAAAAAGCACTTTCAAAGGTATCTCTGGAGGAATACCTGGAGAAATCCGTGAACTGTTTTAAGAAGGTTTTTTTTAGTAATTCATTATGTGTGATAGAACATTATTTCAAGTACCGTCAAGGCACCATTCACCGTGGATCTAAGATGATTCGGGGCGAATAAGGGCTGTAATTTGACACCAGTCTTATAAACATTGTTGTTGCCGCTGTTAATTGCCTTCATTATAGGTTAAAATGAAAGTAATATCCACAAAAGTAGAAAAAATTTCACAAAACTTGGTGATATAGTAATATTAGTAGAAGGTAGTAAGGTCGCCTAATTCCGTGGTAGGTCACCATTCACCGTGGTAGTAGGTACCCATTCACCGTGTATCAGATATTTTATTCTTTTTTGTTGAAAAATGATCAAAACAACCCAGCCAAGGGAATTTTCATCTTTTATATTCATTTCAAGTAATAACTTGCAAGATTTAATTAGAAAAACGAATGTTCAAATTTTCAAATATTCCTACTTATATGGGACAATATGGGGCACGGTGAATGGAGACCATCGATTTAGGGGAACCCATTTACCGTGCCCTTTTGTTTCAATTGAAAAGTACGAGTAAATCTACTTTCTTTTTAAATCTGCTTCGGTAATGCAAAATACGTACCTGATATGTGGATTTAATTGCTTCTTGGTGGAATAAAAACGTTACTACATTTAGTTTATCGCTTAAATCACCTTTGATACCACCATGATACCACTGCGACCATTTATTTGATCTATTGTGGTGTGATCCTCTTTGTTTTTGCCGTACTGGAAGTGTTGGTCCCTATTTAGAAGGGATTATCCTCCCAGTAGTTGGCGTGTGTCCCAATCAGGTACTATATTTCTAATGAAATTCAGCACCCTTTTGGGATTGCAGACCCATATTTCCCACGGTGCCAACAGGCCCTTATCAAGGTATTGGCAGCGCTTACGATAAAGCGCAGCACATTCACACAGTAAATGCTCAGAGCTTTCGCTCTCTAATTGGCAAAACCGGCACTTATCATCTTGCACTCTCCCAATTGTTTTGAGGTGAGATTTACAAGGACAGTGACCTGTAATTAACCCAGTAAAAGTACTTAAATCTTGTTTATTCAGGTTTATTAACCTTAATGTTCTATTAGCATCCGGAAATATGAATCGTTTCGATTGACGACAATCCGGTGTACCAGCCCAGGTAAGTTTCACGTTTTCCCTTTCTAAGTTCTTTAATTCCATTTTAAGGGCACAAGGGGCTATTCCGAAGAATGGCTCGGGCCCAGTAAACTGAGTGGATGACCCAATTTTTGCTAACTGATCAGCTTTTTCATTTCCTTCTTTTCCGCAATGACCAGGAACCCAATAAAGATTGACCTTATTGCGACAGGACAATTGCTGCAGCAGCTTGGTACATTCCCACACTAGACTTGACGTATATACTTTGGACTTCAACGCATTTAGCGCTGCTTTACTATCTGAACAAATACAAATGTTTGCATTTCTGTAGCGCCTTTTGAGACAGATGTCGGCACATTCCAAAATTGCATAAATTTCAGCTTGGAAAACTGTTGGCCAGGTTCCCAATGGTAATGACAGATTAACTCCAGGGCCAAATACTCCCGCCCCTACCATGTTATCCTGTTTTGACCCATCTGTGAAGAAAATTGTAGAGCCAGGTCGAAAGTGTGGTTCTCCTATTTCCCAATCCTGACGAGTCACATCAGGAACATAGAATAGATGATCGAAAAAGTTACGTTTCAACATATAATCTTCATTCATTGAGTATATTGGATTTATTTTGAAAGTTTTTAATATGCTCATATGTCCCTTTAGATCACTTTCAGTGAATCTACAGGACCTTCTTAGCCTCAGAGCACTTTTAACCGCATCCATTTGTATATACTCATGTAATTGAGGAAGATTTAACATAGCGTCTAAAGCTTTAGATGGAGTGCTACGCATTGCCCCACATAGTGAAGCAGTAGCAAGTCTTTGAAGCTTGTTCAACTTTGTTTGAGTAGTGGTTTGTTTGGTTTTTTCCCACCAAATAGTAGATGCATACGAAATAATCGGTTTCACAATGGCCGTATAAATCCAAAGTATCATCTTTGGTTTTAAACCCCATTTTCTACCAAAAGTTCTCTTGCAGCCCCAGAAAGCATTTCTTGCTTTATCTAACTGTTGTTCAACATGTTTGTTCCAACAAAGCTTGCTATCTAAAATTACTCCTAAGTATTTAACCTCCGTAGCAAAAGACAGCATAGTATCTCCTAATTTTAGCTCTGTCATAGACATTTTGCGTCGTCTAGTAAACGGTACAATTGTTGTTTTTGTAGGATTGATATTTAGCCCCTCATTTTTACACCACGTCAAAGTATAATTCAACGCTGCTTGCATTCGATCACAAATAATCTTATCAAATTTTCCACGGACAATAATGATAATATCATCCGCAAATCCAATTACTTCGAACCCTTGATGCTGTAATTTTACAAGAAGATCATCAACAACTAGAGACCAGAGGAGGGGAGAGATTACTCCCCCTTGGGGACAGCCCTGAACAGCTGTTACCTTTACAACTGTATCTCCAAGATGTGCTGATATTTCTCTTTTCGCCAGCATCTCTTCTATCCAGTCAATAATACTTTGGGAGAATCCATGATTTCTCATTGCAGTTTTCATTGATGCAAAACTTGCATTGTCGAATGCTCCTTCTACATCCAAAAATGCTGCCAAGAGTATTTCCTTCGTGTCGAAGGTTTTTTCAACCTTAGTAACCAATGAATGAAGAGCCGATATTGTCGATTTGCCAGTTTGATAGGCGAATTGAGCTCTAGTTAAAGGTTTGTCCTTGAGTATCTCCACTTTAATGTACTCATCTATAAGTTTTTCCATTAGTTTTAAGAAAACAGATGTAAGACTAATTGGCCGAAATGATTTTGGCGACGATTTGTCTTTTTTGTTATTCTTAGGTATAAATACAACTCGAACTTGTCTCCATTTTGTAGGAATATACCTTAAGAGGAAGCTGCCTTTAAACAGCTTCATTAAAATTGGAATTATCTTTACCTTGCTCTTTTGCAGATGTACAGGAAAAATTCCGTCTAAACCAGGAGATTTGAAGGGATCAAAAGAATCTAATGCCCATTCAATTCTAGTATATGTAAATATATGATTTGCTAGATCTGTGGCCTCCGAATCGGACATTCCTGTTCCGTTTGGTAAGCTACAAAAAGTGTTATTTTGATCTCTGGTTTAAACAGAGAGTGTAGGAAGAGATCCTGGAAAATGAGTTTTCATCATTAATTCCAGTGTTTCCTTTGAATTTACAGTGAAAGAACCATCTTTCTTTTTGAGTGTTCCAAGACCATTGGTATGATCTTTAGAGAGCGCTTTTTGAAGTCTTGCCGTTTCAGGAGTACTTTCTATGCCTTCACACATATGTCTCCAATTTTTCCGCTTTGATCTTCTTATTTCTATATTGTAGTTTGTTAGCGCCTTTCTGTACATGGACCAATCAGAAATACGTTTAGCTCGATTGAATTGTTTCCGAACATTTTTCTAAGTTTTTCGAGTCTATCATTCCACCAGGGAACATCTCTAGTGGTAGAGCGCACCTTTGCTGGACAGCTTTTGCTGTAAGCCTCTGTTATTAATGCAGTTAAGCAGTCTGCTGCTTTTTCAAGTTCATAAGATGTATCAATGTTGAAAGAAGTTAATTCATTTTGACGTTGTAATCGAGTACTGTAAAGTTCCCAATCTGTTTTTCGGGGATCTCTAAACGTTTCCCTTTGTAAATGCCTTGCACCGAATTCGAATAGAATTTGTCTATGATCTGACATGGATATTTCATCAGATACTTGCCATTTTTCTATACTGTTCGATAGTTTTGAATTGCAGAGAGTTAAATCTAATACTTCTTCTCTTATAGCATTAATAAATGTAGGAGAATTACCCCTGTTACAAATGTCAATATTGTTTTGAGATATGAAATCAAAAAGAGACTCACCTCTACTGTTGATTCCTGTACTGTTCCATATAGTGTGATGGGCGTTCGCATCACAGCCGATGATGAACCCTTTGTTTTGTTTCCAGCAATGGGCCACGAACGCTGCAACTTCCGGAGGAGGTACATCTTCAACATCGCCAGGAAAATAAGCGGACGCTACATAAATTAATGTTTTTCCTTTCGCAGTTGGTACCTCTAGTGAAATTGCAGCAATGTCCCTTCCGATGAATTCTGTAATAGGTGTATATTTGACATTGCTGTTTACAAGAATTGCAGCTCTTGGAGTGAGCTGATTATCATCGTAAACTAACTTACATCCTGTTGTTTGTATTCCTAATATTTTACGGTTTCTTGTCCATGGCTCTTGTAAAAGCGCCACATCAATTTTGCCCTTTATAAACGTTTTACTTAAGATTGCTGAAGCTGCCTTTGCGTGATGAAGGTTTTCTTGAATAAACTTTATGCTTCTTTGAGTCATTGAGCTATTTGTTTGTTTGTTTTAATGGTCCACAGGCAGTTTTTCCGCCTTTGTTTTGTATTGTGTCTTGCGGGGCAGAATTTGGCGGTATACCAAAGAATCTTCCCCACCCTTAGTAGAGTCCTGGAAAGAATCGATGGACGTTTTGGGGAATTTATCACTCTTATTTTCACTCTTTGAAGAGCTGAAAAATACCTTTGTCGCCATCATTGCTTCCTTGCTTTCGATTCTGCAAGCTGGTTGGTTAGGGTCAGCCATTTCAGAGTCTTCTTCTTTTGTACTTTTTCCATGATCATGTGTGGGCTGCACTTCGTTTGCCCTAATAGTTTCTTCGATAGGACCTTCCTCTGCGGCCGTTTGCTCACCTTCAGTGCCCTCTGCCTTCGAATTTCGTTTTTTTAAATAGGCCACTCCAAATTTGTAGTCTATTGTAAACTTGCAGTTTTCCAGAGACTTCAAGGAAACATCATCTACAGTGAAAACGAGTTCCACGTGATGTTGTTTTACCACGTATCTCTTAAGAACCCTCCAAGCATCAGCAAATCAAATCACCTTAGCGCAGTTTTCGTTTTTTGACTATGAATGCAGTAAACGAGCAAAAAACCGCTTCATGTAAACACACTTTAGTGTCAAAATGATAATTTAAAAAGTTTCTAATGAGCGTTTTGACATGGTAACAATTCATTAGTGTTGTATTGGTGAAATTGAAGGGAAATTGTCATACCATTCAATCGTAATATGGAAATAATGAAAAAATATTCGAAAGCACACGGTGAATGGAGCCCCCACGGTGAATGGTGACTTGACGGTATAATCTTGAGATTGCAATAATGGAGAAACATGTTTCCAAGCTGGCAACACTTTTTTTTTTATTCTTAATCACTTAACCTAATTTACAGCTCTATTGTCCACTGGGGCACTACGTGAGCAATTTCAATTGACAGCTGCACTTACATTTTGTACAGCGCCTAAATTCCATTCTACTTTATCGAACTGGCTGCCTTTCTGCTGCTTTTACTTTTTCTACTTTATACCTAGTAGAATGATGAGCACAAGGATGATGATGGATGGCCGTTGTTCCTTTCCAGTCCAATTGGGGGTCCATTAAGAGCAGCAGTTCGCCGATGTCCAGGTATCCGGATCCGTTTGAGCCATGGGGCTCAGAAGAGGGTCAGTGTCAGTTGCTCTCGGGGGAAAAGCAACTGACGAAAAATTGCAAGTGCCGGGGCTGGGAATCAAACCCATGACCATCCGCATATGAAGCGAACGTGTGACCAACTACGCAACGGGCCCCGGCCGTTGGCAACACTTCTGGAATACGAAAATAACATAAATAATCTTCCGAAATGGTTTCCCGGTGAAACTCACTGGATGCTTTAGAGTTTAGAATCACAGATCTACGGCTACCTCGGTTGTGTCATGGAATAGATAGAAGCAAGAGCTGCATTGTTAAACAGAGATGCAATATTCGATATTGCACCTAACTTTGAGGGCTAATTATTGGGAGATGGGAAGTTCAAGTGGAGTTCTTTAGAAAAGAAGACGGTGAAAAAAAAACCTGGAAAATTCTTACGTTTGGGAAAAATGGTGGAAAATTGTCTAAGCCCGACGCTAATGGGCTTTTGCAATATAGACTAATGGGCGCTTGTTTAAAACTACGCTGAAACTTTTGTGGAAAGGTTAGTATCATCTTAATATCCATTTTCTTAGAAATCCTAATCCGATTGAGAGAATCATCTAAACCGAAGATTTTTCGCCAAGATAAGAGCTCTCGGTTAATCTGCAAACGTTGGCTTACCTTCCAATTTGGTAAAATTTCAATTCATTATCAAGACAGAGTTACAGCAACAGAGAAACAGCATCTTTTTCTCCGAAATAAAAAAAAATCGACAACCAAGGCTATGTCACCAGGGACCATGCAATTCCGTTGCGTACTCCCGTACGCAAAAAATATCTACGGAACAAAGAATTCACGGTATAGGGTACGAGACCACTTCGGCAGGAGATCCTATTTGAAAAAAAAAACTTTCGCTTAACTTGTGCCAATTTAAATCATTTTTGCTAGATACTTCACATACCATTTTTTACAAAAATTGAAGACACTGTTTAAAATTTGCGAAAACTTTCTAAAACAATACCCCCTGCCAAAGCGGTCTCGCACCCTATTCGAATTCAAACCATGATCGGCGGCAATGGCGGCCTTTTAGTGGTCTGGGATGGAGCAAGAGGCGTTCCGCAATAATAATCCATTGAGAAAAATCACTCGGCTGTAATGATCCACGGAACAAGCGAGATTCTTTGCACGCCCTGCCAAGGGGTGCTCCATGGCAGATACTCGAACTGGCCGAGTAGGAGGCTATTGTTCCATGAGTGTTCACGTTGTTATCATTTTAAAATTTTAAAAATGTTTTTGAATTTATACAAAAAACGGAGAGAAAGAAATATGAATGCTATAGAATATAAAGAAAAATAAATAAAAGTGTAGAAAAAAGAAGACA
Source organism: Aedes albopictus (assembly GCF_035046485.1). Lineage (NCBI taxonomy): Eukaryota > Metazoa > Arthropoda > Insecta > Diptera > Culicidae > Aedes > Aedes albopictus. The sequence continues at coordinate 318,867,973 of NC_085136.1, read as the reverse complement.
AATCAAAAGAGGAAAAAAAAACAATATGATATAAGAGCGAAGATAATTGATTCAAGAAGCAAAAAAGATGATGGAAGAAAGTATATGTAATATATACATTACTAGTAAAAAAAGACAGTAGAAAAGTTAAAAGTCGAGGTTGAATTTTAAAAGAATTGTTCTCCTTCAAGATGGATAAATTTCATAGAAAAAAGACCTTTGAAAACAGGCTCGCCTTTATCGATTCACCAGCATCATGCTTTCTTCCGTCTTATCATCTGCTTCCGTCGCGGTTCGGCGACGCTTTTCAAAAGTTTAAACTCCCTCTGAGTAAGCGTATTGTTGGGATCATTTCCTCAGGCTGAATCAGAAACGCAACGGTACCTCTGAAAAGAAGCAGAAAAGAGAAAAAAAAACAGTCTTGAGATAATACACACAGCAACAGTGAGTTGGGGTTTTGAGATGGAGGTGGATGAAGTTGATGATGACGCTGGTGCTGCTGCTGCTGCGGTAGCTGGAACAGAGAGCACAAATCGTAATCGGGTAGATCTAGCCGAGCTAAGCGGGCTGAGATGGCAAATTATGAACCATCGAGGAAAATTGACGGTAATGATGCTGGTGGTCTGTATACAGTTTCCCTTGCAGCACCCTTCGTCAGGATTTACCTCTCGAAACCAGCGAAAAGAATACGAACGCTCTGTATGGTTTTCTGTTACTTTCTTGGAAGTGGCTGGTTCAGCGTTAACAAGCATATTTTTCTGTAGCTAGTTTAATGGTTTCATAACTTTCAACTCAATGTTTCACAATGGATGGAAGCTGACGATGAAATAGAACACGAAATTAAAACAGAGAATTGAATGACGTCAATCGATGAACTATCAACCAGAGAAGTAGAATTGTGTTTACTTCCGTCGCCAATTTGGTATGATCTTAATCAAGCTGAAATGCTAATGCACATTACATTATCAAATTTCTCCTTTGTTTAGCAGCTACGTTCCTGTTCTGTAGTTTCGTCAACAAGTTGTCTAAGTATGGCAACTTGATCCAAGCGAAAAATGCAACACAGATTGACATGTAAAACATCAGGATCATACAGGGCACATTTTTTTTGCAATTTTCAACAATAAAAACAAATTATTTAAGAAAAGTAGGAGTGAGCAATAGATAACAAGGCAAAATGAAATCTGGGATAAATGTATGCACTGTTACGCCAACTGCTCGTTATCAGTCATATAAATCAAGGATTCAATATAGCCGGAGCTGTACAGGCGTGAGTATCCAGCATGACCATGGTTCGATTTCCACTCGATCCTAAGTGTAGAATTAGCTTTAGTTAAAATACACAGAAATAAAAACCAAAAAAATTCCACTCGATCCAGGAAATTTTCGTAATGGAAATTCACACATGCACGTGCGCATACAAAATGGTCATTGGCAGAGGAAACAATCTCAATAGTTGCTCCCGTATTTTCCCTCACGTTCGTTTACTAAGGAATTTATTTACTGAGTTCTCAACAGTTGATTTGAATGGTTACACCCAGTAATCTAAATATATACCGTCATTGGTAACATTTGACAATTGACAATTATTTATTTATTTATTGATTTAATTTTTATCTGTATTAACGAGATTTTTAGCCCTAGGCTAGTTCATCTCGGGACCCACGCTTTACTTCCCTTCCGAAGGAAGAACTCACATTTCGTGAGTTTGTCGGGAGTGGGATTCGATCCCAGGTCCTCGGCGTGATAGTCTAGTGTTCTAACCATCACACCAGGTCCGCTCCACACGACAATTATTTAGCTGAACGAGTTGAATCTACTGTCAAAAATAGGAAAAAAAACAAGAAAATGTTAGTACATATGTACAAAGATGACTTTTACAGTCCGTACTACATTCTTCAGTTCTGCAGATCTTCTTTTTCTTATTCTTGACGTAACCTCTCAATTGGAACAAAGCTTGCTTCTCAGCTGAGAGTTAGCTCAGTGTTCTATGAACATCACTTCCACAGTTATTAACTGAGAGCTTCCTCTGTCAATGACCATTTAACAATAGTGTATATCGTGTGGCAGGCATGAAGATTCTCTATGCCCAAGAAAGTCAAGGAAATTTCCATTACGAAAAGCCTGATCATGCTAAATACCCACGTCTTCACAGCTGTAACTATAGCGGCACATTCTGTTCAGCAGATAGCATAACTGTATTTCCTCCCACATTATTAAATGGCGTTCTTTTCAGTAAACATCGAGACTGTCAACAAACATAGAGCATCACTGCGATGGTAGCACGAGGGCAACTAGGGGGAGTAGGTTTAAACACGCTCCGTTGGGGTAAAATTACCAACCGCAACATCACCTTGATATTTTTGTTTGGTGTTTAATGCAATATTTTTGCAATAACCAAGAGCATTTCTTATTTGCAATCATCACTGAAATTCTATGAGTTTATATTGCGAAAAGAAACAGGTACACGCCATCTGACTGGAAACGAACCCACGACTCCCTATTCGTTGCGTGAGTGCTTCTTTTACCTCCAAGCTATGGGACCACTTGCTCTCTTAGAAAAAATCATGTAAATTTCAGTTTTCTTGGACTCTTGCATGCACATAAAGTCGAGCTAGCATTCGCTAGAGCCGAATCGACAGATTAAACATATAAAAGTAAAATAATGAGTTGGATTCGAACGCTGGTCCGCTGATTGAGAGACACGGAACATACCTCTCGGCCGAATCACCGAGTTGTGAGATAAACAAAACTGTTTCTATCTACCTGATCAGATATTTTTGTTGACATCTAGTGCATCCAACTCGAACTTACATAATGGATGAAAAATTGAGTCAAATTTGCCATTCAGTCATTGGATGTTAACGTACGTTGATGGTTTACATCATATGTAAATTCCTAATTTTTTAGGAGTGTGGATATCCCCTGAATTAGTATTATTTTTTATTTGATTATGACATTACAAGGGGTGATGCAAATATGACGTCCATCATTTTTTCGGAAGTTCTCGTCTGTCACGATTTTTCGTATATCCAATACATGGAGTGTACTTCTTTAGACTCCCTCCCTCGTCAACTTTATGGTCACACCAACACATGCTCTATCTGAATACACACAGAATTACTATTATTCATGCATTTTGTATCCGCATCTCTCTCACTCACTTTCTGTTTTCAGATAGCACGGTTAGCCTGTGCTGAAGCGAACCCCATTAAACATTTTCTCGATGAAGTATGTTGATAAATCGGCTGATTATTGCACCGACGCTTATGGAAGCTTAACACAGGGATCAACCGATTAATCACCAGATTAACTAGGGTGTTCCGATGAAAACCGGTAAAGTTAACGGATAAGTCGGTTGATCAGATTTAGACAAACTAAATTGACCTACAACAACATACTAATCAGCCGATTGCATAGTTAACATTTGCTTGACCTTCTATGTATCGTGAAAGTAAAACCAATAAAAATAGTTCATACTATTGCATCAAAATGTGTTTTATAGTAATTTTTTACCAATATAATCTAGTTTATATGCAATAATTCGAAAACAGTAGGCCGTGGAATTTTGACGTCTAAGAAAGAGTTGTTTATTTAGTCAAAATGAACAACTTTTTCCAAGACATAAACGCTCTAATGTCTAACAGTAAAAAATTACATGCTGGCACTACTTATATTTATACTGTTACTAAAAATCTATTATCTCAAAAACACCAAAAAATACCTCTCCAAATTATTGGCAGTATGTTCACCTAGTATTACTTCGTATTTGAAAATTTGAAGTTGCGATTTTTTGCGTTTTGTGAGATATTAAGGCATGAAATTCGCACTGTTTTTTTGAATTTGTATTTTTATTTTCAATTTTTAATGATAATATTCAACATATTCCCGTACAATGTGTTTGGTTTGACACACATGCATTAGGAAAAAAAAATTAAACTCACATGGTTTCTGGTAAAAATGACAAAATTAGCTTAAAAAACTGTTTTTTCATTGATTGGTTTTTATTTTTTAAATAACTCGAAAACAGTAGGCTGTGGAATTTTGACGTTTGAGAAAGAGTTGTTTTCTTATAGATACGACTGTGATATGTTGATTCGGGGTAATGGCTTTCAGTCTGTGGCAATTCAAAACGGATTCTTATGTTTTCATCCGACGTTTCGAACACATTTATTGTGCACAATAAATGTGTCCGAAACGTCGGTTTTTTTTTTGTTTGTATTTCTGTGTATTTTAACTAAAGCTAATTCTACACTGAATAACCCCCTATCCATGGATCGCATCACCGACCCAACGATGACTCCCAGATCTCCCATCCTTTCCGTCTAACAAATACCCCAGTCCGTGCTGGTTGTGGGGATGCAGAGGTGATCTCGGTCTTTAGTAGCAACAACCAGCACACTGTAACATTCCTTTCCCTTCCCAACTGACTATAAGGACGTGGCCGGCGCCGTTATTGATCCAAAATGTATGAGCTGCTAAAATTGCACTTTGAGAATAAGTGGAGTGTCCCAGCCCTTATTCATTTGGATCTCGGTGCAATTGGTACCAGCTCAGATCAATCACGGAGGAGCAACGATTGTCATGTATGGTCAGATTTGAACGTTTTGAACGACACCATGAGTCGGAAATGCTTCGTTTTGGAGTAATTAATTTAGTTCCGTTAGATTGCGGTTCTAGCCCTTAGTGCAATGATGACGATGATCATGGACAAACAGATGATGTGGTATTGATCACATGATGATGATCACAGACAAACAGATGATGACGATGATCATGGACAAACAGATAATGTGATGATGATCACAGACAAAACAGATGATGTGATGATAATCACAGACAAACAGACGATGTGATAATGATCACGTGATGATGAACACAGACAAACAGATGATGATGATGATGATGAGGATATTTTTTTATTTAGGACAAGAGTGGAGAAGAAGGCGGATGTAGCAGCCAGAGGTGTCAGCTTATGAGTTGTATATTTTGAGAGTTTGAACAATTTGAAAGTCTTATCATACCGTGGCCGATCATCATTATTTTAGCGTGCACAAATGAATGCTTGTGAACGTGCTCTCAAAACGCTAACGCTAACTTGACACCTTGCGTGTGAGATGTACCAGAAACGTCAATTATACGTAAGCATGTGCTGGATGGAAATTTAGATGTACTTCAGTTTAGTGAACAATTTTGTGGCAGATGGACGTATCGTCAGTTGAGTGCGGGAAAACAAATCGGCTGATGGCAGACCAGCCGAAAATCTCGGATACTACAGTTGGTAAAACTGGAGGCTCAAGTTCTTGAGCTCCATGTTCAGAGTGTTATCAAAGCCTGGGGCCTTATTTATATATTTTGGCTTTTTTCATAAAGGGATTTTAATATGACTTCAATTCTAGTTCGGAATCCGCTTTTTAATACTATCAGGATGGGTCACGTTTTGCGCCAGATGAGCACGTGGTTATAGACCTGCAGTTCGTCCACCGACGAACCGACGTGACAGTGGTGTTTCAAAATTGTCCCCCCTCAATTTAACGGTCGACCAGCAAAGCGAGCGAACCCTTCTGTCAAAACAGCGCAGACGCGAAACTCTTTCTATATGAACACACGGAGGTTTGGGGCCAAGCTAGCAAATCAACGCGAACCGTTATAGAGGTGACGATAGTTACCGGCTATTTTTCATCATGGCGTTGCGGTCAACAAATTTGAATTTGTTTGTTCATCAGCTGTGATCTCCAATTCTTCCGTGAAGTCATTGGGGATCAGATATAAGTTGGCAACATGTTCAGTCATGTCAGCATGAAACAGCTGCTTCGTGAGGACTGACAATGTTATGCCCAAAATTGTGTGAGCTGACGAAGAGTCGACCTGACTCATCAGCTTTCTCCTCTGGCTGGGGTTATCAATCGATCCCGAGAGTCAGCATTGTCTAATGGGATCAACGGTGGAATCGGCCTAGGCGGGGATTTTAAAATTTTTGTCGTCTTCCAGAATGGTTTGGAGCAATCTGAGAGAGTGCAGATCTTGTTCGAAAAATCTACATAAGCCATGCCCTGCAACGAAATGCATGGCGACCTAACTACTCTGTCGATGGATAAAGCCTCTCTGACATTTGGCTCCTGCACTGTGAATTTTGAAAATTAAGTAGGGTATGTGTTTCATCATTAATCTCACGCTCCCATATTCATCCTATTCGAAAACAAGCGATTACATCACCGATTGATTCCGTTCTTTTTGTTTTCATGGGTGCTCACTTCTAACAAAAAATACAAAAATAAGAAACAAAACAAACAGCGCTTCAATCCTTTGTTTTTCGTAGGATGAAAATGGGAGCCACATGCTTAAGAAGGAAACCAATACCCTAATGAAAATTACTACATGTATGCGCATGATATAGGTCACAATCGACCTGTCAATGAAGTTGTTTCAGATAGATTCCGATCGCGGTAGATGTAGTACTCACTGACATCGTTGGTGTGTTCGACTGTTTTACGAAACTGTTTCGTGGTGGCTTGTCAGTCTTGACAAAAATAAAACACTATTTATGTTATTTTGTCCGACGTTTCGGTCCGTTTGGGACCTGAAGAAGGTCCCAAACGGACCGAAACGTTGGACAAAATAACATAAATAGTGTTTTATTTTTGTCAAGACTGACAAGCCACCACGAAACAGTACTCACTGACAGACCTATCGTTCAATCGATCGTGACGAATCGATATGCTACCTACTAGGAATCCAAGTGTTCAAGAAGCTATTCACAGGTCAAATGTTTTCATTGACAGATGATCACAATTGTTGATTCAGTTTTATCATGAATTTGATGTTAACTAAATAAATGAAAATGAATGATCACATGTTCTGGTGCATGCTCATAGCAAAAAATACAGCCATTTCTCTCGAATGTGTGTAGAGCTGTGACGACGGGAGCGTTAAGCGAACAGATGAACAGGTTATGCGAAACGGAAGCCATTCCCAAACCACAGAAATTGAACGAACGTTTACAGGAGGCATGTCGGATGTCCGGGCTGCAAAACGGTGATACGGCGAGCGTCCAACATAGCTTTGGCCTTCACAAGTTCCTGCCTCATGCTTCCACGAGTCAATCGATAACGACGACCGCCAGCGTAGAGTTGGATGCTTAGCACGTAGTGCAGCCGGGATACTGTTGTCTTTCTGACTTCATCTAGATTGAGGAGGTACGTTCTGAGCATCTGTTCAACAAGGAGGTGCGACCCAAACAGCGTCCGTTCTGGCATCCAGTGGCAGAGTATGAAATACACCTCCACGGTGAATAGGGGACCTTCGGCAGACTGGAAGGCGCTACGGTTAAAAGGTCCTTCGTCGACGATCTGGAGAACCGTGCTGCGGATATTCTGGAAGGTGGAAGCGTAGGAGATCCATGGAGCGCCATAAAGAAAACATTAATCGCCACCGGCGAGAATAATTTGGGTAAGCTACGCACCCGGAGAAGGTATTGGATCACAGATGACACCTGGAGGAAGATTGAAGATAAATAGAGCAATAGAGCGAGCGAAAACACGAGTTCAAACAAAGTTCTCAAATGGAGGTTAACGTGTCTCTGGAGCCGACCTACGAATACTATCACCGCTACTGTTCCTCATCGTAATCGACGAGATCCGGGTAGGTGCGACAGATCGTGAACAAATTCGAGGTAGCCTGTACAGGAAAATATCTGTTCTTGGTAGCAAATGTACAGGAAAGTTGTTATTAAGCTTTGGCAAAAATGACTGAAAATAAATAAAATGCAAAAACGTTGAACTCGCACGAGAGTAATTATTATTATTATTATTATTATGAGAACACCTATTATGAAATAAGAATTACATATAAAATTACCTAATTCCGGATTAGAACTCGAGACCTGTCGATTGCCAGCCGCATGCCTTCCTATCTGCGCCATCCTAGAGATGGTGAGATGCAGCACCCGAAGCAAAACATATTCTTCCCATGACTCAATAATGATCACTCCTGAACCTGTGTTCAGCAGTGGTGAATTAGCACAGCACGTGGTGATCAACTGAACAACGCCTTATACTTCAACAACTGTTCAGCCCAAAACACGTGTTTTCCATTCTGATTTCACTGTCAGTATTTTTATCGCACGGTGAGAAAACTTGTATCGAATGCGGCCGAAAACGTACTAATCGATCTTTAAAAATGTATGACAATATGTGGTGCGGTATGGTCTTGGACATGGTGCATTCAGAGCATCTGTTCAGGTAATATTCTCATGCTCAGTCGAAGATCCATTAAACAACTTTTTTATTTATGCTTGTGTCATGGAATCTTGATGTTATGTTCAATAAATAGTGCATATGGATGTTTAGGGATACTTGAAATGTGTCGATTTATAAATGCTGTTTGGTTATCTAGGTGACTGTGGGAACAATACAGTAGACGTTCGCTCGGTGCAAACGGTTTAACTGCAATGCTTTTTAACTGCAAGACCGCTAAATGCAACAATTTTGCAGTTATCGCACCGCTATCTGTCAAAAACAAAACGTCAACAGAGTTGCGATGTTTTTCGGATGCACTACTGCTGCATTGCGATGTTTTTGATTGCATTCTGGCTGCGTCCAACAGCAATTGACAACTGTTTGACGGCTGTCAGTCGTTGCAGTTAGCGAATTTCATTCGGTAACTGAAACGTAAACATGTTGCATTTATCGAACGTCTACTGTGTTCAGTAAACACGACAGCACTGAATTGTCAAATGCATCGATCCAAGTGTCTCCTACAATCGAACTGCTGCGGAAGATAAAAAATATAATAATCAAGGTACAAGATATCTTGTTACATGCCTCATTTTTACATTGATTACGTCTTTTGGCACTCAATGTTAAACTACATAATTCTATTCTGTTTTATTTTATGTGATTCGTTTAAAATATTAGTTCTTTAATAACTTGGTTGTCTAAACAGTTTTAGCCATGATTTATCCCATAATCCGAAAAAAGTTCCTAGTCAAACTATGACGGGCTGAAGGCGTTTATTTGACAAGTGAAAAGTACATTGTTCAGAAGCATATGCTTATCGATACATTAGCTTAATAAGATGCAGACAAATGTTTTGTAAACTCCTTTGTTAAGGAATCAATGCTTGTCGAATAAATTTCTTGTTAAACGTTTGAAAAGTGTTTTAATTTATCATTGTTGATCCCGATGAGGAAAGTCGAACATTGACTATTTTCTCAATTGAAAAATCATTTAAACAGTAATGTGTAGAGCATAATTTTAGTTCAGCTATCATTACCATTATTAAGCAACAATTCAGCAAGCTTGCTTGTTTATGACTTGCAATTATTAGTTGGGTTTGCGAGTTTGAGACATGTATGGAGAAGCCATGAGGATTAGCCGACGCACCAAAATCCGAATTTCCACGTGCACGTGAAATCTGTGCTGCTGTATACCAGTGAATCTTGGTGTGCATCAGTGGAGAGCACTTAACGGCTGCAGGTCTTCATCAATAGGTGCCTGGGGTATATAATTCGTGTATGGTGGCCTCACAATTGGATCTCCAACGTGGAGCTCCATTGTCGATGTCATCAAAAGCCGATAGCGATAGAGATTTGGGAGCGAAAGTGGAGGTGGTTCGGCCGCACTATACGCAGGAGCGGGAACGAAATCTGCAAACAAACTTTAGATTGGAACCCAGCAGGATATCGCAGCAGAGTCAGACCCAGAGGCTCAAGGCGGAGCAGCCTCAACAACGAAATCAAGCAACTGCCCATGCTGAAACAACGTTATTTGATAATGTTTTTAGAAATTGGAAGAAATCATATCGAATGTTTATTCCTAAAATCAAGTTATTCCTTGGATGGTGCGTGTTACTCTGATCTTCCCTAATGCGTGGAGCCAGCATCTGTTGGGGTTGGAAACGTTGGCAACCTTTGAATCCCTTTGCTGTGAGGATAAACATTTTCCGTGAAAATCCGTTGCGCTTCTTTGAAGTTCCATATTTTTGCCTCTCTCCGTCCATTAAGCGTAGAATGTCCTCAGAAGTTTGTTGCGCTAGCTACTATTTTCCCGCGGAGGATGTTTGCAGCCGTGCATCCGTGTTGTGGTAATAAAGCTCCGAGAAAATTGATGTCCCCTTCTACTGCCACCACCGTTGTAGGTAATCCGTTGAAATGACTTTGCCAGCGATCCGAGGGACTAAGCCGTTCACTACGTTGGTAGGTCGGTTCACGGCTGCAGGCTACTAGGTCGGTTCAAAGCGTGCTCCTTGCAAGGAATGCGTCATCTTCGTCGAAACGGCACCCGCTGGCGCTGGTTGGCTGACTTTGGATGCTGGAAATAAGGTGACCGAAATGTGGAACGCATCCTTTTCTGCTTTTCTAACTTTGTCGTCTTCATCAACATCAGCAGCATCATCATCATCATCAGACACACATTTGGAAAATGCGCCCAACGATATGGTAACGCCAAGCTCGAAGATGTTTCAGGAATGCTTTTCCCCTTTTTGCTCCGAGGCACGGGGGCTCTGAAATGATAACGATGACGACGACGAAGGGAAGGATCGACGAGGTTGACGAGCGACGAATTGTTGGTACACATTTCTTATGCTGCGTTTCACCGTCGTTTCGCCAAGGTTGAAATTGTTGGTGATGACAAATTCATGGCTATGTCAAAAAGTGTGCAAGAACACCACCAGCACCGCACCGACGAATCCCAGGTTTGGGCCGGAGGAACGTTGGTAGGTACATGCCTTCGGTTGGTATGTTGGAACGAGTTTTGCAAAAATATTTACGTGCCCTGAAATTCATGTTTTATCTGTCGTCATTGTCGTCGTCGTCGTCGTCGTCGTCTTCGCTGTCGTTGTTGATCCTTTGAAGGAGCGAGCAGATATGCGCTTTCCGGAGGATTTGCGGCATTGAAGTGGGTGGAATGCTTTCACTGATATGTTCCCATCAAGGTTGTGAAGGAAAATGTGACTTCTTGCTATGAATATCTTTTTTGTGGATGGGATTTTCTTGAAGTGGATGGCGCACGAAAATCTGATAGGGAATCGCGCCACTTGGGCGGTGGCTTCTATATTCGTCTATTTTCCACTATAACTCAGTCAAATTTGAACCAACTGACACAATTTTTGGAATGTGGTAAGATAGGTAAGGTATAGTATCTACCCGTGTACAACATTTCAAGTCAATTGGTTCAAAATTGACTGAGTTATAGTGGAAAACAGACGAATATAGAAGCCACCGCCCAAGTGGCGCGATACCCTATTCCTGTGGCACTTGAGAAAGCTAATCTGAAAGTTGTCAATTATAACATAAAATGGATGAACTGCAATTTGTTTGTTTAATGGTATCCAGCTTATTCCATAATCTGAATGTATACCCAAAAATGCTGTAGCTCCAAGACGATTTGGGTGATAGCCGAAGAAACGGCATTCCAGCCAAACCCATCCCTACACATCCTTGACAGGATTACCCGGAGTCGTGTCCCCACGAGATGTACAAGTACGTGGTCACGCATTGTGTTAAAATTTGGGAACACGAACAAAACGTTTTTCGCCGTATCCTATAAACCAGCACCCGAACCAGACGTTCAGGAGAACCCGCATGACCGAAATGATGTAGATACTAGCGGAAGCAACCATGTCCCGAAAAGACCTGAATCGAGTGGAATGTTACTTCCCCGGCGAGCTACTGGAGCTGTGGAGCTCATCCACTTCTCCTCAACTGCGATCCAGTGCTGCAGCCTGCAATTTCACTTTTTCGATCTCCACCCCCACCAGGAATTCTAATCTCAACACCTCGTAGTACGTGACATTCCATAACCCCGGACCCAGGATGGTACCTTGCGGGACTCCTGAGGCTATGTGAAAGCACTTCTGACCCAACTCTGTGTCGTAAACTTGTACTCGATTCTATAAGTAAATTCCGAGAATCGTGTACAGGTACCTGGGTATCCTGGCGCTATTGAACGCGTTCCTCCCGGCAGTTTTTGTGACCGACAGGATAGCGTCTACGGTCGACCTTCCCTTCCGGTGTGCCTCAACAAACAATAAAAATAGTTCATAGTATTGCATCAAAATGTGTTTTATTGTCATTTTTTATCAATATAATCTAGTTTATATGCAATAATTCGAAAACAGTAGGCCGTGGAATTTTGACGTCTAAGAAAGAGTTGTTTATTTATTAAAAATGAACAACTTTTTCGAAGACATAATCACTCTAATGTGTAACAGTAAAAAGTTACATGCTGACATTACTTATATTTATACTGTTTCTAAAAAGCTATTATCTCAAAAACACCAAAAAAAAACCTCTCCAAATTTTTGGCAGTATGTTCACCTAGTATTGCTTCGTATTTGCTGAAAATTTGAAGTTGCGATTTTTTGCGCTTTGTGAGATATTAAGGGTTGAAATTCACACTATTTTTTCGAGTTAGTATTTTTATTTTAAATTTTTAATGATAATATTCAACATATTCCCATACAATGTGTTTGGTTTGACACATATGCATTAGGAAAAAAATAAACTCACATGGTTTCTGGTAAAAATGTCAAAATTACCATAAAAACGGTTTTTTCATTGATTGGTTTGTATGTACTCGAAAACAGTAGGCTGTGGAATTTTGACGTTTGAGAAAGAGTTGTTTATTTTGCCAAAATAAACAACTTTGCCGAAGACGCCAAGTCTCTAGGACGTTAAACAAAGAAGTTATATTGTGGCGCCACCTATGCGGACGAGTTGCGAACTACTGCGTTCTAAGCAATAGATGCCCCTGCTGATGTCAAACAACTTTGTCGAAGATACCATGTGTCGGAAATTCTTCGTTTTGGAGTAATTCATTAAGTTCCGCTAGATTGCGATTCTGGCCCTTAGTGCATTGTGTTAAAGATGATCTTTTCGGGCGCCTTCCCCGCCGTGGCGAACAAGCATATTGGTCTATATACCGACGGGTCTCCGGGTGGGTTCCCCGTTTTTGGCAATAGAACCAGGCTCTATCGCTTCCGAACCCTCGTCCAGCCATTTCTGCATAACAGACCTGAACACCCCGGGACCCTCTCCCAATCGCCAGCCCCAGTTCCCAGCTATTGTAAGAAAAAAGGCAAAGGCGTACGATTAGGACGCAGGAATCCCTTAAAAAATCCTGAAAGTATTCCTGGAGCATTCCCTAGAAGAATCTCCTAAGAAATCCCTAGAGCATTTCCTGGAGAAATTCCTGAAGGAATTGCTGATATAATTTCTGAAGGATGTCCAGAAGCAATTGTGGCTTCGTGGTCGTGCGGCTAGTGTCACCAAGCATTTAGTCGCATCGTGCTAGGAGCGCGGGTTCGATTCCCGCCGCAGCTGTCAGGAAAAGTTTTCGGCTGCGCCACTGGGCGTTGCATGCTAGTCCGTTGTCTAGTGTCGTGCTTCCTTCAAAGAGCGAATAGCTCACTGGAAGTACTAAACGTGTCCGTGTCTTTTTTAATACCTGGAGAAAATCCTGAAGAAATTCCTGGGCTTTTTCCTGGAGGAATTCCCGGAGAGGTTCCTGGAGAAGTTCCTGGGGAAATTCCTGGATGAAATCCTGGAGGAATGCCTGGAGGAATTCCTAGAGGAAATCTTGAAAGAATTACTGGTATTTTTTTTAAAGAAAATTCCAGAAGAATTCTACGAGAATGCTATTTCTATTTTTTTCTATTTCTGAAAAAAATCCCTTGAGATATCCCCGAAGGAACTCCTGAAAGAATCCCTGGGGGAATCCTTGAAGAAATTTGTGGAGAAATCCCAGGAGGAATCTCTAGAGAAATTTCTAGAGCAATATCTGGAGAAATCCCTGAAAAAAATCCTGAAAGTATTCCTGGAAGAATTTCCGAAGGTATACGTAGAGGATTCTCTGGAAAAATCCTTGGAAGAACTTCTGGTGGATTTCCTGGAGGAATCTTCGAAGGATTACTTGGAGAAATCCTTGGAAAAATCCTTCTAGAAATTTCAGGAGGAATCCCTGAAGCTATTCCTGATGGAATCTCAGGAGAAATTCCCGAAGAAATACCTGGAGGAATCCCTAGAGGAATTGCTGACATAATTTCTGAAGGATGTCCGAGAGCAATTCCTGAAGAAATATTTGAAGAAATTCATGATACAAATCTTGGGGTAATTCCTGGCGGAGTTTCTGAAATTTCTGATAAAATTCTGGAGGAATTCTTGTGGAAATAGCTGGAGGAATCCATGAGGTAATTCCTGGTGGAATCTCTAGAGGAATTTTTGAAAGAACTACTGGATGAATTTCTAGAGGAATCTCCAGGGGAATTTCCTTAAACAAATCCTGAAGGTATTCCTGGAGAATTTCCAGAAATATTTTCTGAAGAAATCCCAAGAGGATTTCCTGGAGGAATCTTCGAAGGATTTCCTGGAGGAATCCCTGGGAAAATCCCTGAAAAAATTCGTGAAGAAATCCCTGGATGAATATCGAAAGCAATTAATGAAGAAATCTCAGGAGAAATTCCTGGAGACATGCCAGGAAGAATCCCTTAAAAATTCCTCAGGATAATCTTGTAGAATTTCCTGGGAGAATTTCTGAAAAAAAAACCCAGAAAATTTTCTGACGAAAATCCTGGATTTGCTGTCATATTTTCTGAAGGATGTCCAGGAACAATTTTTGGATAAATTCCTAGAGAAATTCCTGGAGGAATTCCTGAAGTAATTCTTGGGGTAATTCCTCCAGAATTTCCCCTGGAGAAATTCCTGAATGAAATCTTGGGAGAATGCCTTTGGGAATTCCTGGAAGAATTTTTAGAGAAATTTTTGGAGGAATTCCTGGAGAAATCCTCAAAGGAATTTCTGAAGGAATCCCTGGGGAATCATTGGAGAAATTCGTGGAGAAATCCTTAGAAAAATCCCTAAAGAAGTTCCTGGAGGATTTTTTTTGTGGAATTCCTGGAGGAATCCTTGCAGGATTTTCTGGAGGAAGATCTGGAAGAATTCTTGGAGGAATTCCTGGAAAAATTCCAAAAGGTATTCCTAGAGAAAATCCGGGAAGAATTTCTGAAGGATTCCTGGAAAAATTCCTGGATGAACTGCTGACATAATTTATTGGGGAATTCTTTGATTAATTCCTGGAGGAATGCCTGCATGAATTTCTGGAGGAATCCCAAAAAGAATTCCTGAAGCAATCCCAGGAGTCCCAGAAGCAATTCCTGGAGGAATATCTGGTGGAATCCTTGGAGGAATCGCTGAAAAAATCGTAGAGAAACCTCTGCAAGAATCCAAGGAGGAATCCATGGAAGAATTAATGCCTGGCATTAATGCCTGGAAATTTTTTCGGAAGAAAGCCCAGGAGGATTCCTGATGGAATTGTTGGATGATTCCCTGAAGTAATTCCTGGAGATATCTTTAGAGGTTTTTTTGTACGAGTCTCTGGAAAAATCCTTATAGAAATCCCTTAAAGAATTCCTGGATAAATTTACTGCAGGAATTCCAGGTGGAATTCTAGGAACAATCCCAGAAGCAATTTCTGGAGGAATCTCTGGAGGAATTCACGAAGGAATGCATTGAGGAAACCTTGGAGGATTTCTTGGAGGAATCGCTGAAAAAAATATTGGAATTCTTGGAGGGGTCCATGGGTCCTTTTCTGAAAGAATGTCTAGATGAATTTCTGGAGGAATTTTTGAAGAAATCCCTGAAGAATTCCCAGAGGAATCCCTGGAAAACTCCTAAAGGAATTCCAAAAAAAATCATGGATTTATTTCTTCTGAAGAAACTCCAGAAGGAACCCCAGAAGCAATTTCAAGAGGAATTAGTAAGGGAACCACATAACAGTTCCTAGAGGAAGTACTGAATTAACTCCTGGAGGAAACCCTTAAAGAATACAAGGAGGAATTCCTGAAGAAATCTTAACAAAAGTTCTTGGGAAAATCTTTAGAGGAATTTTAAAATAAGTTGTTCCATAAAGAATCACAGAAGCAATTCCCGAGTTAAGCCCTTCAGAAATTCATAGAGGAATCCCTGGAGGATATCCTAGAGGAATGCCTCTACGAAGGAGTCTCTGAAAATACTCCTGGAGAAATATCTAGAAGAATTCCTGGAGGGATCTCTAGAGGCATTTCTGAATGAAATCCTGGATGAATTTTTAGGTGAATCCCTACAGCAATTCCCAAAGGAATCTCTAAAAAAATCGTGGAAGAATCCCTTGAGAAATTCCTGGAGGAATCCCAGAAAGAATTCCTGAAGAAATTGCAGATGGAATCCATAGAGAAATCCTGAAGGAATTCAAAGAAGAGTTTGCGGAGGAGCTCCTTGAGGAATCCCTGTAGCAGTTCCTGAAGGAAGCAGTTCTGCAAGAGTTCCTGAATCCCGGAAGCAGTCCCATGAGGACTTCCTTGGGAAATCCCAGGAAATATTACTTAACAAATTCCTGGAAGAATTTCTGTAGGAAATAAAAATATGAAGGAATCCAGGTCTGATGTTTAGAATGAATCGTCTGATGTTTATTCTACGACGTTTCGGTAAGTTACCTGGATTGTTTTTTTTTTATTGTAATAATGATAATTGTTTTATACTTTTCAGAGAACCTCAGTGCGAAGCCGTTTTAAGCAGCATCGGTTTGTGCAGGAAGGAGGATTATGGCGTGAAAATGGCAGCGGTGATCCGGCAATTTGATTTCTGAAATATCGTAGTGAAATTATAGCATTTTATTATTGAACTTTAACCATTGCCCCATTGCCGAGTTACGAAATCAGGGGTTATTTGTAAAGAGTAGTCAAATACAAAGTTAATTTCTGAAACATATTTGCTGTATACATTTTTTCATAAATTCTGGCAAAATCTAATATCACAGCCGTTCTAACTGAGTAAAAATCACTTCATTTGATGTATCACTCAAATTAGTTGGAATGGTTGTGATATTAGTTTTTGCCAGAATTTTTAAAAATTATTGAATCCAGAAGTGAATAACTCCCATATAAATAATATTTGATTTCGTAATTATTTTCATTCATTTCGCGTCCGCTGTATTGAACGAGTTTTGAATGACCATCATCCATATCTAGATTTGTTTTGATTTTGAATTGTATGAGTATAATTTTAACTTTGAATGATTTTCATAGCGTCTGTTTTGATTATGTCAAATCGGCAGTTGAATGAGAGCCTTCTTCAAATCATCTGATATTAGGCATGGGGCTCGGATGAGGCAATTTTCATTCAATTTTTGGCGGGGATTTTTGTTCAGTGTAGTCTATTGTAGCTTATGTCAAAACTACGACTGGAGCTGCTCAGGCTTTCCAAATGTACAGCCTTCTCGCAACAGCCCGCGCAAGGCTGAATCGACACTCTCTTATATGTGCAGATCATCTCTCGTTACTGTGTGCAACACCATCAGTGAGAAATGTATCGCCAACAGCACGCACACGCATGAGCGAAAGATGTATTGAAACAGCCGCTGCTTCGGCTGCTTGCCTGACAGTTGCATACTCGACTCGTATCGAGCCGAGTGGGAAACGTCGTGAGTATTGTTGGCCGCATGGCGATGACAATCTTCGGCTAACCAAGCTGGCTGTCGCATAAAGGGTGTCATAGGCTGTCACTCTGTCACGGGAGCACATGGCTTAACGCTAAAAGTTATTCTCAAAATATTGACAAATCCAAATTACTGTGTGGTAGTGGTTTGTGTTCAGATTTCCCGTGTTAATCTATCTGTAAGAACTTTGTAAACATCTTTTGTTGTCACGTATATGGATAGGCTTGCAGTAGGTTTCGTGAGACATTTTTTGGACAACTCAATGTGCACAACAAATCAGGCCAAACATATCTAAAGGTCCAATCTGCAGAAGAGAGGCTCTGTTTGGTTTTCCTCTCTTTCGTTAATATCTCAGCTGTTTATTTGAATTATGATTATCTCCTTGGACAGAACGATGGTCAAATCAATCGTCTTTTGATTTGTACTGAAAAAGTAGTTGAAAGTGTATAATTACATTGCTATAATTGAAAGAGAAAGTGAACAAAGAGAGCCTTTCAAATGCAGATATAATTTATTGAAATGGTTGGCCTGAAATATTTATTTACAAACATGGTTTGCCTTTCACAAGATGCCCCAGGGGCGGAAAGAAGCTTGTGCGTTTTATTCTGTGGGCTGTCATGAACCATGCATTCACAAGGCTGTCATTAGAATAAGAGTGTGACAGCCATCAAAATGCTATCATGACGCTGTACTTTTGGGAAGCCTGGCTGCAGTACTAGGAGCCAGGCTGGTGATATCCGTCCGGCGAGACAATTTCGTTGGAGGTGCAGCAGCGTTTCATGTGGTCCGACTCAAGAAGCATGCAATCGTGGATCTACAGTTAGCTCAGATCACCGTCGGTGTACGCACCCAACGCGTGCAGAAGAGAGAGGTACCATGTGACGTGCTACCAACGAGGTGCCTTCTAACTCAATACACTTCGAATGGGCGGAGTCTATTTTTTAGTACGCTCTACGCTGACCTACGGCCGAGATATGTACTGCCCATGATCGCATATCAGTCCCATCTTTGCTGGGTTTCCTATTCATATGGGACAATTATGCGATCATAGGCAGTGTATAATAGATTTCATTGTCAAATTGTCAAATGAGAATCCAGTATTAATTAAACTATTGACGCGTACGGATCGTACAAAGACGAATTTTTCTGAACCAGTACCGAAGAGTGGTGGCTGATCAGGTCGAGAACCGGCTAGCATTTCTCCTTTTCTTCCAGACCGAGCCGGTGGTATGTGTGTGTGTGTGTGTGTGTGTGTGTGTGTGTGTGTGTGTGTGTGTGTGTGTGTGTGTGTGTGTGTGTGTGTGTGTGTGTGTGTGTGTGTGTGTGTGTGTGTGTGTGTGTGTGTGTGTGTGTGTGTGTGTGTGTGTGTGTGTGTTCTTCTTTCGAGTTCGTTATCGTGCAGAGCAGTGGACGTGTTGAATCTTGTTCATCGTACATTGCGTTTGTGGTTCGCTCCGATTGATCGAGGCGACTGGTGTGCGGCGGTGCGGCTACATTTGAAGTGGAGCTGTTGTTAGCTGTCACTTCTGGCATCCGGTGGCAATCAAGGCACGACGGCCAGCTGAATCAGGCGTGTTCCGGCATTTGGGCTGTGGTCCTTTGGCAGAGAAACAAAGCGCTGGTGGCAGTGAGGTGCACTGCTGTCGGCGAATCATGTGTGGTACCCTTGGTGGTACCTGCGCGGTAGCTGTGGCGTGCATGGCTGTCGATGGTGCCTGCTGGTGATCGTGGTGAGCATGGTTGCTGGCATCATCTGGTGGCTGCAACGAGCGCAGCTGTCAGCATTGAATTTCGGTGGCTCGGGTAAGGTGATGGAATCTCAGGCAAGTGCAACGAACCTACCTCCAGTCAGTGTCTGTGTGCCCAACAGTCGGTATATGCAGCTTGTGGCGTTTCGGATCGATGAGATCCATAGTTTAACGAGACTCACAGATTGGAGAGGGGTTCTGGCGAAGTGCAACGTAGCTGACGCAACGCGTTGACGCACCCTGTGTTCAAATGGACCATAATTTCACGATCTAAAGTTCCTGAATTAGTTGAAAGAATGTTGGCCAGAGCATGAAAGAATACCACCCGAACACTAGCGAAGAGACCCGTGCATGCCAATAGTTCTACGAGATGTCAGTCTCCGGCTGATAGTGGACCCACTGTGGTTCTCGAAGAAGGATATCTCAGTCCGGATGGTAGCGTTCGTCTACCGACTTGAGTCGAGATGTTAAAGGAATTGAGGCAGCTGTCAGGTAAGGGTTGCCTGGCGGTGCAAGGTTAGGCGATTACCATCCCCGAAGCCTGGTCGTAATGTCGGTGAGTCGGACCCCATCCAGGCGTCCCGGTAATCTGGGAAGTGTGGACCTGAAAAGGCTGGCCCGTCCCGGATGACCCAAGCAGGAACGAATAACTGCAGCATACCAAAGTCAGTTATCATACCAAGGCAAGGTATTGGTCGGTTATCCAGGTATTGAAAATAACTTATTTTGGTATGTTGTAGGTATTGATAAAGTACCTCAACGAGTTATTGGTTCGGTGTTGAGGACTGCTTGAGGTATTATACAATTATGGGAAAATCACTATTTGTATGGAAAAATAGCCGATTATTATTTAGGTATTGCCATACCTGATGCTATTATTCACGTGTCATGCACAGAATACACACCAGTTATTATTTTAGGTATTTTAGGATTCCTAGTGGCATCAGTCTCGTGTACCTCGAAATCTACACCGCATATCTGTACTGGGAAATGTTCCAGTGACCATTGACTGCGACTGCAGTGTGCTGATTTAATTAAGTGATCTCGGGTAAAATTACTGCAAAACTGTCGATTGATGATTTCGCAACCCCTCGTCTAACGCGGATCTCGTCATTTGGGCTCAATTGGTAAAACATTTCCCCTGATGAACAGTAACTGATGGCGGTGGGGATGGTACAGCCAATTAGGATTAATTATGGAATCGTTCCTGTTGGCTCTGATTCAACCGTGTCGGGCGCTTAAGTGCCAACATACATGGTTTGTTCGGAACTCGGTTTTGTATATTTTACCATTTGTCTCGATCTGTCTGGTTTGGGTAGAGGGGTTGGAGATGGCGCAGTTAATATATATCGAAATTAAATTTGCAATTTGGAAAAAAAATGCTGAAGTGGTTCATAGTTTGTTAACCCGGATGATTCATCGGCTATGTTTGCAGTTAGATTTATTGGAATGCAATTAAGCCCTCGGATATTAAACGGTAAACAATTAGTATTAACTTTTGGCTGCTGTAACTGATACTTTTAACCGATAAATGGGAGGAAATCCACTGGAAACAGCTGATGTATTTCAAGAGGAACGATTCAAAAAATGTTTTGTTATTAAACAGCTGTTGTGGACCTTGTCGCAAAATAATTTTGCAGGATGATATAATACAGAAAATTGAAAGAAGCAAACAGAAGATAGAAAGAAGCAGTAAAAGGAAAGACAAGAAACGAATGGACAAATATTAAGAAGACACGAGACAGAAAAAAAAACAAGAAATAAGGAAATAGACAGAAAAACAAAGGAGAAAGAAGGCATACGATGGAACACAAGGGACAAAAGGCAGAAGAAAGGCGCGAATGGTCATAGGTTCAATTACCTGCCACATCACCAACAATTGTTACCAACAATTGTTCATCAAGTTATCAATGCCTGTAATATTAGCATAATATAAAGATATGATGGCGATTCTCGCACTCTGTACATGTTTCAGCACGGAAGTCAATTCCAAGTAATATTATGCCTTACCGGTTCAGGTTAACGCCTGATTGGCCTCTGCTGTACATAGTAGCCGTCTCCATTCTACTCGGTCCATGGCTGCATGTCTCCAGTTCCGCACTCTGCGAAGGGTCCGCAGATCGTCCTCCTCTTGGTTGACCCATCTAGTTCGCTGCGCACCACGTCTTCTTGTACCGGTCAGTCCAAGTAACATTTTGAAGTCTAATTTTTGTTGGCAAAGTTCTGAAAACCACGATAAACCCAAAACTGTTTTATTTTGAATTCTCATTTTATTTTGGAGGTTCTCAAGACCTTCGGAAGAATATTTCATTATTTGGAGATCACTAGTATGCCCTTGTCAATAAAAAAGCTGAAAATTAAAAAGACAGAAAGTAGAATACATAAAACAGAGAACAAATGACATAGAAGTCATAGTACAAAAGATAAAAAAGGACAGAATAAATCAGACATAAAATAAAGAAGACCGAAGACATAAAACAGATAATATAACAAAAAACAACAGAATGAAGAAGAATAAAAAAAAAAAAGAAAAACGTTACAACAAATCTTTCTATTGCGGGGTTCACATACCATACGTCATCACGCTGTGCTGAACATAGCGAAAATGAATCACCAACCATGACAGCTTCCTTTCGACCAAAACATGCTTATCTCCGTCGATCCGGGCTCATCCGAGTGTAAAATTAAATCCCGCACAATGGAAGCTTTTAATCTGCACGGAATGACCTATTTCGTCATCTTAAAGAATGGAAACACGAGCCGCAAGTTCAGCGTTTTTTTTTCTCCTTACTCTCTCTCTCATCCATCTCTCACATTTGTTCGCACAGTCAGCCCGAGTAACCTCAAATCATGATGATGCCCATTTCGCAAATGGGCATATCACAGCTACTGGGAAAGTGAGACGACAGTGCAGTGCAGTGTGGCTGGACGATGTGACGTGAGTGGGCTCAGCAGTAGTGATATCCAAATCATCCGGACGGTCGGTTCGACGAATGGACGAACCGAGTCTACGCGAACCACAACAAAGTCCTCTGGAAAAGATTACGTTGCTCATTTCGTTCTGAGGAATGGGAGGAAGGGACACAAATTTCCTTTGGCTATTTTTTCCGGATGGGTCCAGTCTTTTTTTCGCTGACACTACACAGGCTGGACGGGCGAGCAGGATATCCCATCGCACTTAAAACGAATGAAAGTCATCAGCTGGATGGAGGATTTTTTTTTCTATCCTCTATGGTCGGGGATGCCAACGACGACGACGGATGGATCACTGATGACGTTGCATTCTGCTTGAGGTTTTGGATCCGAGGCCGAGGGTTTCAAAGTATGATTGCCATACCGTGCTGCAAATGTCATCTGGTCGCTGGTGGTGTTCCGGTTGTTGAGTTTTAGTTGCTAATTTGTCTTCGCATTTTTTGTGTACATATCTCCCCAAGTAACATTTTTAGTTTTATGACGCTCTATTAGCGGTACTCTGGGCCAGTTTTATAAAATTACTAATAAAGCCTCAGATATTCTTTCTGAAATCCCTTTTGGAGATTCAGTGATTCCTGCGGAAGTCCTTTCCAGGATTATTCCACAAAATCTTTATGAGATTCCTGCAGTAGGTCTCATTGTGATATTTCCTGAATATCCTACAAAGTTCCTTCTTGTATTTCTCTTTGAGTTGTTTTTTGGCTACCTCAGTGAGTTGCTTTCAAGGATACCTTCACGAATACCATCTTGGATTCTCACAATTTTTTTTTTTTCAGTATTTCAGGATGTATCCTGAAACTGCTTCAAGGATTTCCGCAAGATTTCCATCGAGAATTTCATTAGGACTTTAATCTAGAATACCTCAAAGATCAATTCTGGGATTCTTGCAGACATTATTTATATGATTTCTTCAGAAATTAAACACCTTAGTTCCTTTAGTATTCCACCAGAAGACCCTTTTTAATTCTTCCACGAATTCCCCATGGAATTTCTTTTGTAGTTCCATCTGCTTCTCCTCCAAGGATTCCTTCAGGAGTTTCTGCCGATGGGATTCTTCCGGAAGTTCTTTATGGGATTCCTCGGAGAATCTTTGCAGTAATTGCCCAGAAGCTCCTCCTCAGGATCATCCAGTTATTATTTCTTCCCAAGGTTTCTGGAATTTTTTCAGCAGTACTTTCTATGATTTGTCCTGGAATTTCACTCTGAGATTCCTTCTGAAAATCTTCCAGGATTTTTTCAGGGATCATTCATTTTTTTTGGCATCTAGGGATTGCTCAACAAATCTCTGGGAGTTTCACAAGAAATCCTTCGAAGATTCGTACAAAAAATCGTTCGTGGACTTCTACAGGCGTTCTATTTAAGATTATTTTTTAAAGTTTATTCAGGGATTACTTTGGCAGTTCCTTCTTTGATATCTGGGTGTTCGTTGTGGAATTCGTCCATGATTTCCTTCTGAAATTCTTTCAGGAATTGTTTGAGATATTTGTCCCGGAGTTCTTGATATTCCACTAGGAACCCTTCTCGGGATTCTTCCAAGAGTTTCTTCTGGGATCCCTCCAGAAGGTCGTTATCGGATTCCCTCATGAGTTTTATGGGTATCTACGAGGAATGTTCTCAAAATTTTTCAGAGGTTATTTAAAAAAAACTTTGTTTTTTGCTTTTTGGGATTTCTTTAGGAATTTCCGAGATTCTCTCAGAAATTCCTTCAACGACTCTTTCAAGAATATGTTCAGGGATTCCTCCAGGCGTTCTTTTCAAGACTCCTCCTAGAATTGATTATGGGTTACTTCAGCAATTCTTTGTTTGATACTTGAGGAGTTCGTACTGAAATTCATCCACAATAAACTTCTGAGACTCCTTCAGGAATTTTTGGATATATTCGTCTTGGAAATTCTGGCATTCTATTTGGAACTCTTCTTGGGATTCTTTTAAGAGTTTCCTCTGGGATCCCTCCAGGAGGTCATTTTGGTATTCCTTCATGAGTTCGTCCCAGGGATTTCCCCAGCAATTTCTGGATATCTTCAAGGAATGCATTGTAGGATTCATCCAGAAGCTCTTTCTGAGATTCATCTATCAGTTTTTTTAAGGATTGGTCCAAGAGTTTCTTTACAGGAGATTTTAACAGGAGCTTCTTGTGGGATTCATCTAGGGATTTCCTTGATTCTTTCATGGATTATTTCTCCAGGAATTCTTTCTGGAATTCCTTTTAGGATTCCTTGTGAGACTCCTCGAGGAGTTCCTTCTGGTATATCTGGGATTCGGAGATACCTACAGTAGCTTTTTTCCTTGGATTCCATCAACAGTTTATACTGGGATTCCTCCGGGAGCTCTTCCAAGTATTCCTTCTACAGTTTTTAACTATAATCCTAGAGAAAACTCCAGGAGGAATATCAGAAGTAACCTCAGTAGGAACTCCTGAAAGAATTTTAGAAGGAACTCCTCAAGGAATTCCACAAGGATTACACAGCGTAACAAAAATTAACTTTTGGTCTGTCTCAAGAGCAAACTTATGTGTCTCTGACAGATTTTGGGCCGCTGAATCCGAATCCGGGCTCAGATTTGCTCCAGCACGTCACAATTTTGAGCTATTTCTTAATTTATAGGGCAGAATATGCGATTTTGGGCTTTTTTGACTGCAAGCCATTAAGTATGGAATTATTTTTTTAAGCAATGGGAAGGTAAATTGGTCAATTCACATCTAAATTAACGACTCATGCAAAATATTTCGTTTTACCAAATCAAATCTAATAGATTTAAGCATTTTATGTTAGTATGTAAACTTGCATGCAACTTTTGGAGGGTGACTTGTATGGGAAATATCGTACCTAACATAAATCACTTAAAACTATCAAATTCGATTTGGTAAAACGAAATATTTTGCATGAGTCGTTAATTTAGATGTGAATTGACCAATTTACCTTCCCATTGCTTAAAAAAATAATTCCATACTTAATGGCTTGCAGTCAAAAAAGCCCAAAATCGCATATTCTGCCCTATAAATTGAGGTATAGCTCAAAATTGTGACGTGCTGGAGTAAATCTGAGCCCAGATTCGGATTCAGCGACCCAAAATCTGTCAGAGACACATAAGTTTGCTCTTGAGACAAAAAAAATATTGCGCTGTGTTATAGGTTTTCTGCCCACACGGCCTCCCAATTAGCAAAGGTTTGTACTGTTTCACCAAGTTTCTTAAAGCTGTTCGAGAAAAAGTAGTTCCTAATTGTGATATGGAAGCCTGTTTGTCCCCTTGGTTTCAGTGGTGGATGTTCCGAGGGATTTCGGGGGAATTCCTGGGCTTTCAAGGGTGTTCCATGGGGTTTCAGTGGTGATCCAGGGGGTGACGGGGGCATTCCTGGGAATTTCAGAAACGTTCATGTGGTTTTCAAGGGATTTTAAGGGGCGTTCCAGAGTGTTTCAATGGGTTTTCTGGGGTTTCGGGGGTGTTTCAAGGTGTTTCAAGTATTTTCAAAGGTTTTCAGGGTCGTTCCAGGAAATTCCAGTAGTTTTCAAGGGATTTCAGGGTGTTTCATAGCATTTCAAGGTGTTCCAGGATTTTCAGAGGGCGCTATGAGGGTTTCAATGGCGATACAGGTGTGTATCAAGGAATTCTAGGGGTTGTTAAGGGTGTTTTAGGGAATTTCAGGGTTATTCCAAGGATGTTGGAGGCATTTCAGTGGTATCAGGGGTGTTTCAAGGGGTTTCAGAGGGGTTCCAGGGTTACTCAAAGGATTTCAGGGACATTCTAGGGGGTTTTCGGGGGCGTAACAGGGGTTTCAGAGGTGATCCAAGAGGTTCCAGGAGAGTTTCAGTGGAGTTAGGAGGTGTTCCAAGAGTTTTCAAGGTTTCAATGTGTTCCAGGGGATTTTTGACACGTTTCTGAGGGTTTTAGAGGCATCCTGTAACTTTCAAGAAATTTGAAGGCGTTCAAGTGGTGTTCCAGGGGGTTTCAAAAACGTTCCTGAGGTTTTCAATGGACTTCTGAGGCAATCCATGGGTTTTCAGAAGGTATCTGGCAGTCTCAGGGGCGTTGTCGTAGTGTACCAGGGATTTCTGGGATATTCCATCAACATCCCTGAATGTTCCAAGGGGTTTCATGGTTGATCCAAGTCTTCTTAGAGGCGTTCCAGGGAAATTAAGGGGTGTCTCAGGGTTGAGGGGGTTTCAGGAGTGTTCCAAGGAATTTCATAAGAGATTTCAGGGTTGCTCCAGGTGGTTCAGAGACGTTCCTGAGGCTTTCAAGTGGTTTTAGGTGTGTTCCAGGGCGTTTCATGATAATTATAGGACGCAGTGGTTAAAAGGGCTCTTATTGGTGTTACAGGTATGTTTCAGGGGATCTCAGGGCCATTCTTTGGATTTCAGCAGTGATCCAAGGGGTTTCAGGTACGTTCCAGAGGCAATACAGGCAGGGTATGCCAGGGGTTTTCAAGAGTTTCAAGTGTTTCCATTGCGTTTCATGGGCGTTATAGGGAGTGAATTGATTTGGCGTTCCAGACGTTTTAAAGAGGTTTTTGGGTGCAGGGAATTTCACGAGCCTCCCAGGAGTTTTCAAGCGGTTTCAGGGTGTTCCAAGGCAATTCATTGGCGTTACAAGAAGTTTCAGAGGCGTTAGCAGGGTTTTAAGGGCGTTCCAGATGGTGTCAGGATTGTTCCAGAGGTTTTAAAAGGGTTTCAGGGGTGTTACAGAGCGTTTCATGGTCGTTCTAGAAAGTTGCAGGGGCATTACAGGGGTTTCAGGGGTGTTCCAAGAGGGTCTAGGTAGTTTCAAGGGCCATTCTAGAGGTTTTGAGAGGTGGATCAGGGATGTTTTAAGGGCGGGACAGGGAGCTTCAGGGTCGTTTCAGGAGTACTCAAGGGATTGCATGGGCATTCCAAGTAATTTCAGTGGTGTTCCAGTGGATTAAAAGGGTATTCCAGGAGCTTTCAGGGGCGATCCAGGGGTGTTCTTGTGAACTTAAGGAGCATTGCAAAGGGTTTCAAAATGTTTCAAAGGTGTTTCCAGTAAACCAGTGGGGTTTCGAGAGTTCCAGGTCATTCTAGGAGTGCACCAGGGGTCTCACAAATTTTCTAAAGGGTCAATTACGTTCCGAAGGACTTTAAGCGCTTCATAAGAGTCCCAAGGGGTTCCAGGGAGGGGCGTTCCTAGGCTGTTCTAAGTATCTCAGGGAGTTGCAAAGGCATTCCAAGAGATTGCAGCAGCTTTCAGGGGCTTCCTCTAAATCCAACAGAAATGCCTTCGGAAAACATCTGAACCTTCTTTAAATAAGGGCTTCGTAGCCGTGCGCTTAGGGGCGTCAGTTTCCAAGGCGTTTCGTAATCCTCGTACTGTGGGTTCGATTCTCGCTCCATTCGGTGAAAACTTATCGTTAAACGGCGTTTCTCCATTGGACCACTGGATGTTTTATGTGTTTTCATTTGCCTCATGTTACGGTGTAGTGTCTTGAAAATATCTCCGAAAAGCCTTGAAACG
Source organism: Aedes albopictus (assembly GCF_035046485.1). Lineage (NCBI taxonomy): Eukaryota > Metazoa > Arthropoda > Insecta > Diptera > Culicidae > Aedes > Aedes albopictus. The sequence goes on along the minus strand of NC_085136.1, from coordinate 318,840,336 downwards.
TCTTTGAAACATGCATCCCTTGGAAGCTATTTTGAACTCCTCCGAGCTTCTATGAAACTTAAAAATGCACATCTGAGATATTTGTTAAATATGATTTAAAATGTCAGCTACCAAGCGTGAACCATTAAGGACAAACGTCTTGAAATCTCGCTTTACAAGTCCATGAGAACTTCAAGCGAACAAATCTCAAGAAGCTTCAAACAACAATACATTTTTATTTTATTCTTGCTCACTTTTAATAAGCTTAAAATAAAAAGATCAGGTGCGCTGGATTTGTTTATGAAGTTATTTGTGCCCTTAAACTCGTGAGTAGGTGCCAAAGTTGGCCGTTGTGGTGGCCATTTTGGGAATCTAACAAATCTGTCCTAAAACCTTCATTAAGAATCGGTCTCTCATAGGAAATTAGATTTTGGCCATTTGGTCGAATGTCGTTTGGCCGAACGCCATTTGGCCGAATGCCATCTGGTCGAAGGCCAATTGGCCGAATGCCGTATGATCGAATCGAGATCGAAAGAATTCAGAAGAAGTTTTGACTGCCAATATGACCATCAGAAATATTTTCTTCTTTTAATCATAGGCTATTCTTTCTCAGTTGGCATTAAAACTGCCCATATTTTATCAAAGTTTTTTTATCTTTGAATCATAGTCTGTTCTTTAGAGTTATACTGAGGCAGGAAACAGTGGCATGGTCACTTAAGTTCATCATTATTTTTAAGGCCAAACAGCATTCGGCCAAAAGACCTGGAGCCAGGAAATGAAACTTCAGATCATTCAAATTCGATGGAAAGTGTAAGAAAGTTCTGAATTTAGAAGCTCACTAAATATTCTTCTACAACCGTGGACTTATGCACGGAAAAATAAATGTCGAAAATTCCAGTACTACCTATTCAAAAATTGGCGAAATACCCGCCATCTTGCAATAAGGCGATAAAATTCACAATGGATTATATCAGCCTGCGGCACAGGTGAGGATCAGTTATACAGAGAAATACAATTCTCAGGGATCTCAAGTGGGTCTTAAACTAGTTTCAGGACAAATCAGTAGGTTTCATGGCGTTTTTGGGCGTTTCAGCGGTCTTCGGTGTAGATTAACAGAAGTTCACGGGCGTATCTAGCGGGTACAGAGTTGATGTACACGTGCTGTGGTCCCATGTACGGGAGCCTCATTGCAAGTAAGCTCCCAGGAGCACAGTACATTTTGAGACTGAAAGTTGTGTGCCTCATTTTTCTCAAGATGTGTCTCATGAGCTTCGTCTCATGCGCCGATTCAATTAGAAAATTTCACGACAAAAACTTCCTAAAGGAACGAGAATTGAAACCTTAACCTTTGCATTGAGAGTCCCTAGTCGTATCGCATAGACCAACCAGACACTTGTGTTCTGTATGGAGAAAAGTTGTTGAGGTTCTTCGTTACCAAGAAGTTGTATTTCACATTAGATACCAACAGCTCACGCAGCGCATGAGACGAGCTCCCCGGGAGCTAGGTGCCTAGCTCGCTCCCACCAGATTTTCGTGAGCCTCTTAGCAGCGCAGCACACTGCGATTTTGATGTGCTGCGAGACAATTTGGTAGGAGGCTCGCTGTCACATTTATGTACACATGAGCAATGGGAAACTATGGTTTCAAATGAAATTTAAGGCGTTTCAGTGGGATTCAGGGGGACAGCGCTTGAATCTGAGTGAATATGAAAAATACGACCAGTTAACAGCGCCAGCAACCACTACGAACGAATACGCAAAGGGAGCGAAGAAAAACCGAACCAACTGCGGCTGCTATTCGTCATCGGTTGGTTCGCTTGTGAAGCAAACTGACTGGTGATCGTTCAAGCTCAGTTGCTGCGGTAAGTGTGAAGATGGGGTAATGATTCAGTGGTTTTATTTGCTGCTCAAAACTTGTAAAAATAATCATTCTGTTGATAAGGAAATATTGAACGTGACTATTGTATTCGATTTAATTTGAGTTTATGTTATTTGCACTGTAATAACGGGATGAAAACTAAGTATATTAATTGCCGTATGCGCCGGCGAAGAGAAATATTCTGAGAGCCACCACGCATATGAACCACCGTTTCTCACTCTCAGTAATAAATTTGATTGCTCGCTCATGCTCCCACTTGCTTCTAAAGCATGTTAGCCAATGAAGGCGTACAGCTATCGCTCTGGGTTGAAAAGCGTCGGTAAAAGAGAAGCAAATTTTGCTTCTTTCTGGGGAAAACGCTTCATTTTGCAAGCACTGGAGGGGGAGTATTCTCGAGGTTCAAGAGATGTTCCAGGGTGTCTCAAAGGGGGTCTTACGGGGGCTTCAATACGCTTCAATGGGGTTTCAATGAGTTTCAGGGGGCTTAAGTGGGCTTCATATCAGCTTTTAGGGGTCTTCGAGGAGTTTCAAAAGGGTTATTAGGCGTGTTAAGCCATTTCAGTGGTTTTCAGGAAGTTCCAGAGGGTTTCGTGGGGCTTTAAGGAGTTCCTGGAGGTTTTCATAGATGATCCCGGGGGTCGTGAGATTTAGATGCGTTACTAGCCGTTTCAAAGCGCTTCAGAAGAATTCCCTGGGTTTCCAACGTGCTTCAGGAGCATTTCAGGATATTTGACGTCTCAAGTGGTTTCAAGGAGTTTCACAAAGTTTTCAGGGGGAAATTGGTAAAACATCATAGCAAGACCATATTTGAGTAGAAACCTTATTAGTAATACAGCAAGAGATCCCTAGTCACGCTTGTAGATTCGATGATTCACACTCAAAGGGTCTCCTAAAAAGAATTTGAGTGTCTCAGAAACTTGTGACATGGGACAATAACGGTTGGTTTCTATGAAGTACTGCTGCGTATAGGGCGTTTTTCGGACTGTATGTACCCAGTGTAGATATGGTAACTTGCAAACGAAATTTACTCTGAATACAACGCTGAGCTTCTCCTGGTCCTTTAGGAATAAGACCGATTAGGACCTTCTGTAACCTCATTTGGATTAAAACAAAGTATTCCCCTTTCAAAATCACATCAATAGATCTAATTCACACAGGCTCACAGCTAGATCCTCTAGCTACGTATGATGACAAACTGACCCACATTCTTCCGCCGTTCGCCCTTCCGCCCACCCACCACGATCCTATTCAATTAATCACCGGCGTGTGACTTTTATTAAATAAAAATACATTCACGGATGACACAAATGAGAAATAATTATGCGGGATGTTTGCGAAACTTGAACCGATCCGGTGGCGGACGCATCCGACACTAACCGGTTCCCCGCTTACCCCCCGGCTCCGAGACCCGACGACAAAATTCATCCGGCCTTCGCAGTTTTCATTCATAGTTTGGTGACCATCACCGACCGTCATCATCATCAGTCAACCAGCTAGCCAGGAGCAGCAGCAGCAGCGCCACCATGCCACCACGCTGTCTACCACTATCGCCGTTGTGTCATCAGTGTGTGGCTATGTGAAGTGAAAAGCAGTAGTGGCTAATGTTGATGGCGGTGGTATTTCGTCGAAAAAAAAAAACAAAAAATAATCGCCCCCACTGCACTGTGGCAGTACGCAAGTCGGCAAACCTGGGCTTCATCGGAGCGGATGTCCGCCGGAACTGGTGGCGATGCCCACCGGACCATGGCACGGGTGCAAGCCGGTTGCAATCGAAGCAGGCAGCAGATAGCCGGAGCGCGGTGATGATGATAGACGCAAATATAATAATGAGTTTGATAAAATTGAAAGCGAGTGGTCATTAGAGGTTTTCCGGATGAGCTGACAGAGAGCCCCTTTGGTGAAATGTGAAACATTCCAGGATTGAACCATAATTCCCATCTAAAAGATAGGGAAAATGCCCATGTCATGCGCGAAGCGAACAAGTTGACTGGATTCAATGGAAGCCATACTCCGGTATTGTGATCCTAACTGGTCGCATTACACCTTCCCAGGCGGTGTTGAACAGCAGGCATAAGGGTCCGTCAGTTTGTCGTAGTTTCATCAGATTTCGAATGAAGTGGACAGCTTACCCGAAAATTTACTCAGTTTTGAGCACCGTCAAGCATAGCTTCGATCAGTCTGATAAGTTCCTTAGGAAAGTCATTTTCGTCCATGATTTCCTACAGATCTGTTCGGTCGATATCGTACGCCACATTGAAGTCGATGAACAGTGGATGCGTTGGGACCTGGTATTCACGGCAATATTGAAGGATTTTTCATGTGGTGGAAATGTGGTCCACTGTCATGGATGAAGTCGGCTGGATAACTCCCCACGAATTATCCCTCTAAGGTTACAGCTGATGGAAGTTGATCTGGAATGGCACATTGTAGGTGGCATTCTCTATTTTAGCAATTTCTTGTCTCCTTAACAACACAGGTACCGTAATCCGGGGTCAAATTGATCACTTCAAAACAAGTTTTGCGGATAACATAAGTAGTAATTCAAAATAATCAATACTCGGTGGATCTCCATGAAACTACGTGACAAAATTTGGTTCAACACATTAAAAATTTAAGTTGAACTAGCTGTCCCCAGCAAACTTTGTCCTGCCTACTGCGTTTTTTGACGTTTCAAGTCCCTAGCCAAGCCCAAGTCCCCGATCAAAATGTATGAAAACCCGATTTTCCAAAACTCTCAATTTTGCCTCATAAACCTTCCTTGGGTGAAAACTAACAAAACAAAACTTAGACGACCCAAATCGGACCATCCATTCGCAAGTTATGCGCGATCCCACGTATGCCACTGCATTTTTATATATATAGATAACACAAAATATCATAAAATAGAAAAAGCCCCCTAAGCGCCTAGAAGTAGGCAATTTCCTTTAAAATAAGTGGTTTCTATCACAATAAGTGACTATTTCATTGAAACATGATTTTTTTTAACTCATTCATATTTACAATATCTACATAACAGTAATATTTTATCGGCGTAGCAGTCTCTTTTGGAAATCAAAAGCTAGTTTGTTTCAATGTCCGACGTTCCGATGTATTTAACACCTTTTTCAAGGATTCTAAAAGTCATTACAAGGATTACATTAATATCGCATAGTCAAGGAAACTTACACAAATCTTACAGAAACATTAGCAATTTTTTCAGGAGGCTCTTGTTGAGCAGTGGTCATTGAACATTTAAACATTCGAACAAATACCTCCTATAAACATTATCAAAAACATTAATCATCTATACAAGGTCACAATCTCCTAAATTATAATAGTTACCGGCGCAAAACACTTAATCTTAACACTTATTACAATATTATCTTTTCTTCGTCGTGGGCTTCGTGGCCGAGCGGTTAGCGGCGTCAGTCGTTTAGGTGTCTCGTAAGCCTCGGAGTGTGGGTTCGATTCCCGCTCCAGTCGGGGAAAACTTTTCGTCAAACGGAAAATTCTCCACTGGGCCACTGGGTGTTATATGTGTTGGCCGTTGTCGAATGTTTGTACTGTTCAGTCTGTAGAGGCCGCAAGGTCGGAGACGGTGAAATTGTCTAAAAAAAAAAAAAAATGCCAACTGTCGTTTCGGTCCTATTTTTACTAACTAATGTTGCATGCAAGTACGTTCTCAAGTTTGGGTATTGATTGTCGGGTCACGATCTTCTCTGGTGGGTCATGTTGTATTCTGTCTGTGTTGTTGTGTTCTCTTCTTTGGTGTCTGATTGTGTGTAGCACACCAGCATATTGTGAAGATAAATAGTCAACATCTGATCGTTTGTTTACCGTATGATCAGTGTTGACTATGTGACATACTTCTAAAATAGGAAGCTCAGAGGATCGTCGATGTTGATCAACAATTTTTGTCCGGTCGAATGCAGACTGATGCTCTTCCTCCATGCAGTGTTGAAGTAGAGCAGTTTTCTCCTTTAAACGAAGGAGCTCATATGTTGTGGTTTGGCTCTCGGGATCGCGCTCTAACATTTTGTTCATCTTGTTTACATCAGATTGATGGTTGGAAAGACGCTTTTTTAAAGTGGTTGTAGTGAGCCCAACGTAGCTTGCATCACAGCTGTTACATGGAACCCTGTAGATGATGTTAGTTTTCAGGGAAGGTGGGATGACGTCTTTGGTGTTGGTGAAGAATGATCCGACTGTTCGTGCATTCCGGGTTGCCAGAACGATATCCGGATAATCCTTTTTGAACATTTTCTTCAAACGGTTTGTCAAATGTTCAACGTGTACCATTGGTATATATGATACGTCGGTTATGGGTACTTCTGACACTTCACGATGTCGGTTCCTGCGGTTGATCAACCTTTGGCGGAGGGATCTTGGGTAGTGATTGATCCCTAATTGCTGGTCGATGATATTATCTACTGCTTGATCGGTCAGGTTAGTGCTTAACTCCCGTACTTGTTTTATGAAATTGTTGGCCATATTAATTTTCATGTGTAGAGGATGGTTTGATAGGAAGTCCAGGAACCGCCCGGATGCCATTGGTTTAGCATACCATTCGGTTGCCACAGTTTGGTTCTCATGGCGCACTAATACCATATCCAAAAACGGAAGGCGTCCATTCTGTTCAATCTCGCAGAATGTGTGGATCGAACTGATTGAAAATTTCAAGAAGCTCGCCTATTTTGTCCGCTGGTATTGCAAGAAAAAGGTCATCCACATATTTTTTCAAAACGGGTATTGGAAAATTGATCGTTCTGGTAACACTGTCCAGAAGCACTTCCATTACCAAGTCGGCTATGGTGGGTGACAACAGCCGCACCGAAAGTTTGCTTGTAGTAGTCGTCTCTGTACGAAAAGAAGCTACATTTCAAGCAAAAATCCACAATCTCCAAAAACAAATCCAAATTTATGTTAGTGTTGGGTTTGATATCTTGCCAGCGCTTAATTACAATTTGTTGGACGAGGTCTCGTGGTATGCATGTAAACAAACATATCACATCGAAAGACACGAGTATGTGATTCACTGGTAGACGGACAGTGTTGATGTAAGGTACCCCGGGGCAAGTGGGACCTAAAAAAATGCTAGTTTGGTTTTGTCAAGCAGAAAAATTCTAAACATAAACAATTTTATAATTCCAATGGTTCTAAAAGACATTGTTGGTATATTTCTTCTTATTAACGGGCATTAAAACTGTTTCAAAATTTTTAAATTCTGAATATTATCAAAGATTTTTAAGTATATTAATATATATATTAATATAGTATATTTGATATTATGCATGTAATGAAAAAGTGGAGCAGATCTTCATTTACACCGTACCACGGGGCAAGTGGGACCTATTAGGATTTTTTATACAAATGGCTTGATATAGTTACTGCATATATGAAAGGGAGCAATCATTATAAATATCTTATGCGAATAACTATGTTGAGTGATTAATGTTGGGAAAGTTTTGTGGTATCGTGCATAAATTACGTAACACATATAATAACGAATCACTGTGAAGAAAATTTGATTCAACTCTAGCAGCTCGTGTAAAACAAATTGATTTTATTTATACAAAAAGCAACCTGAGGTTAAATGCCGAAAGATTTCCGAACTTACTTTTCATATTACGTAGTTGATGAGTCTCGCCAAAAGTTCTTTCAAGATTTACAGATGTTATGTTTTCCCTTAAATAATTTGACGATCATTAAATAAATATTTTTAAATCGTGTGTATTTACTTTCATAGGTCTCACTTGCCCCAGATACTGAAATGCACTGGGGAAAGTGAGAGCAGTTAACAAAAGGTAATAAATGAAAATTAATTACAGCTTTTTCGCTTAAAATATTTTGCAAGCACTCCAAATATTATCCTGAAACCGAAAAAGTTTTACTTTATTTGTTATTCTATTTTTCAACGACGAATGTAGTAGAGTACGTTAATCTCACTTAGTGAATTGAAAATTACATATGAACAACAATAACATGTATGGTCTCTTTATGGTGAGAACAATAATAATTTTTGAATTCAAAGTATCCGTTGGTGTGATACCTATGTTTTCTATGAAGAATGTTTGCCTTAAAACTAACAAATAAAAAAAATTATAGCTGTAGGTCTCACTTGCCCCTGATTCTCACTTACCCCGGGGTACCTTAACGACAGAAACTGAACGAGTCTGTGATGGACGCTTGGATGGTCCGGCCAACAAATTTGGACAACATATACGATGGAGCTCCGATGTTTGGAACCACCGGCCGAAGGGGAAGGTTTTCCTTGTGAACCTTTGGCAACCCGTATATCCTTGGACACACATGTTGCTGTTCAACTTCTGATATCGTAGTGTTGAATTCTGCGTCAACCGTTCATACGTTGCTCTATCAGAGAGTCGAGCCCGCATCTTTGTATCGTAGTCCCGCTCGTACATCACGACAGTTTTTTTACCTATGTCTGATTGAACCATGATCAGTTCGGAGATTAGAATAACCAGCCACAGAAATCCAATGTCGCGACTGTTCGTGTGAATAACATCTAGTTTGCCTCGCCCTTACAGCGTCAGTAGCGGTACAATAAGTGTCAACTAAATTTTGTTTACCAAAACAAAAGGTCCTCTACAAGATGGGCACTTCAACGTAATCAATTATTACAACTAAAGTGATTAAAATAATTAAATAGGAAAACTGAGTACAGCGCCATTTACGTTCTAGTGTATTTCTATTGTTCGGAGTTTTGCTTGGTGAACTGATTTGTAACCTAGCAGGCGTGTTTCAGGAAAACAGATAGTGTGTCTCTAGAATCCATTCGGAATCTGTGAATGAAATTCTGCATAATATTGACAGCTGAAGATCTATTCCGATTTCGCACAGCTGTGTCCAGCGACGAGTTTATGATGTTTTCTAGATCAGCAATGACGTGAAAGAAGGGGACTTGTTGCAGATTTGAGTACGGTAGCGAGAATTTTGGACCAAGACTCAACAAAATCTCTGTTTCCACCGGCAGGGTGACGGTAGTGGCATTGTGGATGGCTCTCTCACTTTATGTTGGAAGTGTCGAATTGCAACCGCCTACACTGACGGCTAGTATCCTTTCAAACTTTCGTTTTGTTTTCGTGTTCATACTGTTCAAGTGTTGCAGGGAGAATTCCTCCTGGACACGGAAGAAGTTTACAGTTACAGCTTCCAGAACTGCCGCAAGTTGATTAGTATCGATTTCGTGAGCTTGCTGATACATTTTTTTTCCTTCTAAAACATAGGGGGATAATCTGCTCAACAGACACCCTAACAGAAGGTTAGGGTAGTGTAGGTCTGACAGGCCGTCTTCTACAACAAAAGTAAAATCCAGGACTACTCTCTCCTCGTACCTACTAAACCATTCCTATGGTCGCCAAACCCTACGTCTCTCCGGAACCACCAAGAAGGTATTGCTTCAGAGAGGGGCTAGTGCACATCGCATCCACAAGGTTAGCTGCGTAGCCTGCAGCAACGAACATCGATGACTCGCTTTGGAGAGTCCATCACGGTAGCATGCTGGCGCTTAGCCAGTTTCCCGAGTGGTCCTCGCCACTCCCTTTGTCCTCGGAAGGCGGGCAGGGTCAACCCCGCCCGCGCCCTACTGCTGAGCGGACATCAAGAACTGATGACCACGTGCAACCCGATCTGACCTGCCCGTAAGGAAGGGTATCACTACCCTTCAGGCCCTATCAGATGCACCCGTAGGTTGCAGACAGCAGGATCTCACCTACCCCGACCCTTGCCGGGGACCCCTTTCCAACCGCGGGCTCGGATCCAACCCAGTAGACCGACGCCACGACAGCACCGCTACCGGGACTTCCTCTCCGCGGCCACTTAATCGCTGTAAGGGTCGATCTCGACCGCAGGGCACCGGTATGACCTACGAAGCCGACTCCGAACCCCTGGACCACCTCTTGTACTGCATCTGGACTAGCCACTCTCCGAGTCCACGCGCCACCTCCTCTGTAGTTCCCAGACGATATGGGTGATAGCCGTTGAAACGGCGTTCCAGCCAAACTCATCCCTACACATCCTCTGGACCAAGTTGTCCGGGTTTGTGTCCTCCCCGCATGTGGCAAGCATGCGGTCACGCATTGTGCGAAAACGCGGGCACACGAACAAAACGTGTTCCGCCGTTTCCTCTAAACCCACGGTTCCCAACGCGACCCCCCAGTCTGTCGTCACTGCGCTTTTCGTAAAACAATCGGAGCGTGCCTGCAAGCGGTTGGGGGGTCGCGAAACGAAGGTTGGGAAGCTATGCTCTAAACCATTGCACGCTGGGCATTCGGGAGAATCCGCATGCCCGAAACGGTGTAGATACTGTCGGAAGCAACCATGACCTGTAAGGACCTGTGTCAGGTGGAATGTAACTTCCCCATGGCGCCCATTAATCCAACTATCTACCCTCGGTATCAACCTATGGGTCCACCTTCCTTTGGTGGAACTGTCCCACGCGCGCTGCCATTTGACCATAGAGACCATCCTGGCAGTCCTGCGTATGCCTCTTGTGCCGCGCATTTCGAAGCACTCCATGTCCTCACTGATAAGAATGCTGATAGGCACCATACCAGTAATGACGCAGAGAGCGTCGTGTGACACGGTACGGTACGGGCTCGCAACCCTCAGGCACATAAGCCTGTAAGTACTTTTCAGCTTCCGTCGGTAACATTTAGTACTTAGCGCGGTGCCCCACGCCGGGCCGCCATACCTAAGTATGGACGTAGCAACACTAGCCAGAAGCTTGCGCTTACTGGCGTACACCGCAGAGCTATTGGACATCATCCGGGCCAGTGCCGCAATAGCTGTGGAGGCTCTTTTACAGGCATAATCGACGTGGCTACCGAAGGTAAGCTTATCGTCGATCATCACGCCCAAGTGTTTGACGGAGCGCTTTGACAGGATAGTACACTCTCCTACACTGATCTCCGTCTGCTGCTCCGACTTCAGGTTGTTAACAACCGTCACCTCTGTCTTGTGGTGAGCCAGCTCCAGTTTCCTGGACCGCATCCACGCCTCCACAACCTTGATCGATTGGTTGGTAGTCAACTTTACCTCCTCGATCGTTTCACCGTAGACTTCGAGCGTAATGTCGTCGGCAAATCCGACAATCACCACTCCCACTGGATACTCTAACCTCAACACCTCGTCGTACATGACATTCCATAACACCGGACCCAGGATGGAACCTTGCGGGACTCCTGAGGTTATGTGAAAGCACTTCCGACCCACCTCCGTGTCGTAAACTAGTACGCGATTCTGGAAGTAGCTTCCGAGAATCTTGTACAAGTACTCCGGTATCCCCAGACGCAAGAGCGCATCGGCAATAGCAGACCAGCTGGCGCTATTAAACGCATTCCTTACATCCAGAGTCACTACCGCGCAAAAGCGAATTCCCCTCCTCTTAGGCTCGAGTGCTTTCTCGGCGGTTTTTGTAACCGACAAGATAGCGTCTACGGTGGACCTCCCCTTCCGGAAGCCGTACTGGTTACTCGAAAGACCATTTTCGCCCTCGGTGAACCGCAACATTCTATTGAGGATGATATTTTCGAGCACCTTCCCCGCCGTGTCAATCAAGCATATTGGTCTATATGCCGACGGGTCTCCGGGTGGTTTCCCCGCCTTTGGCAATAGTACCAGGCTCTGCCTCTTCCAAGCTTCTGGGAAAACTCCCTCGTCCAGGCATTTCTGCATAGCAGACCTGAACATCTCGGGAGCCTCTGCAATGGCTACTTTTAAGGCCAGGTTCGGAACTCCGTCCGGACCTGGGGCCTTACCTACGCTAAGGGACTTAGCTATCCCCACAAGTTCCACATCGGTGACCCTCTCCTCATCGCCAGCCCCAGTCCCCGGCTGTCCTACGAAAGTAGGCCAAGGATTAGGATCATGACGCGGAAAAAGTCCTCCAATGATCCCCTCCAGCATCTCTGGAGATTGCTCTGTAGGAGCCATCACACCTCTCGTCTTGGCCATAACGATGCTGTAGGCGTCACCCCACGGGTTCGTATTGGCACTCTGACAGAGACCCGCAAAGCAGGCCTTTTTGCTTGCTCTTATCTCGGTCTTAAGCGCGGCTTTTGCAGCGGCGAACACCACCCGCCGTTCGTTTAGCTCTTCCTCTGATCGTGCTCGCTGCATCCGCCGCCTAGCCCGTAGGCAGGCGCGGCGCAGGTCCGCAATCGCGTCGGTCCACCAGTAAGCCGGTGGCCTCCCATTTCTAGGGTGGACTCGCCTAGGCATGGTCGCATCACACGCACGTGAGAGCACCGCTACCAGCTCGTCGCCGTCTAAACCGATTAAGTTTCGCTCACGGCGAAGCGCCTCCCTAAATACCCCTTCGTCGAAGTATGATGTCTTCCGCCTGCGAGGGCTTGGCCTTGGCCTAGCCGCCTCTTCTTCTATCCGCTGTCTGCTGTTATTGTAGTCGATACTGTAGCGAACCGCCAGGTGGTCGCTGTGAGTGTAGCCATCATCTACTCTCCAGTTCGAACTACTTGTTAGGCCAGGACTACAAAAGGTCACGTCAATAATTGACTCCGCTCCGTTTCGACTAAAGGTACTCTTGGTACCGACATTAGCCAAGTCGACATCTAAGATGGCCAGTGTTTCTAGCAGGATCTGACCCCGCTGGTTCGTGAAACGGCTTCCCCATTCCACGGCCCAGGCATTAAAGTCGCCCGCTATTACCACCGGCCTTCGTCCTGTTAGCACGGTCGTTAAGCGGTCCAGCATTTGCGTGAATTGCTCGATCGGCCACCGCGGAGGCGCATAACAGCTACAGAAGAAGACCCCGTTTACTTTGGCGACCACGAAGCCCTCATAGGTAGTAGACACCAACTCCTGAACGGGATATTTACCCGTCGTCCATATCGCCGCCATTTTTCTGGTCCCATCTGAGGCCCAGTTGCCGTTGCCGGCGGGTACTCGGTATGGGTCCGAAATGATGGCGATATTCGTCTCCCACTCAGAAACCGCCTGACAAAGCAGTTGCTGAGCCGCATCACAGTGGTTCAGGTTCAGCTGCGTTACCTGCACTGTGATTTGTCGTTCACTGCGGCTTTCTTAAAGGCCGGGCACCCTGGACCACCCATCGGATGTCTGTTTTTCGAGGTTTTCCCGGTACAGATCATGCAGATGGGCGGACTCGTGCAGCTTTGGGCCTTATGACCTTCAGCGCCGCATCGCCTACACAGTTTGCGCCTGTCGGGGCCTTTACAGTCCCACGACTTGTGTCCTGGTTCCAGACACCTGAAGCAAACCTCTGGTGGCTCGTGGAATGTCAGGTGACATACACACCAGCCCACCTTTATACTCCCTACTTTAACGGACTTTTTAACATCCGCCACAGGTAGCTGAACCAAAGCTATCTCTGTCCCTGCTGGCCCTCTCCGTAGCTTAACGGCTGCGGCGGCCACCTGCACATCGCACTGTTGCCGCAGTGCCGTGACGAGCTCTTCCACTTCGGTGATCTCGTCAATGTCTTTGACCTTCAGAGTCACCTCATGTGTCAGAGCCCTCACCTGCACACCCTCACCAAGGACCTCTTCTGCCAGCCTCTTGTAGGTGGCGCTCTTGTGTTCCTTCTGGCGCTTCAGCTCCAGGATCATCTCGCCCGTACGAGTACGTCTAATACTGCGCACGTCGGCTCCAAGACCCTCAAGCTTGGCGTCGCTTCGCATCGTCTTCAAGACGTCCGAGTACTTAGACTGTTCCGTCTTGATGACGATAGCGTCGCCTTTCTCGCGCCTGGCACCTGCCCTCCTACGCCTTGGCTTGGCGTCCTGCACTTCTACCTGCGGATTCACCTTCTTCTTCCACTTCCGCTCTACCTTTGTCCAAGGAGGGTCCCCTTCTTGGATCGCCCTGCTCTGTGGCTGCTGAGGGCCCACCAATGGTCGCAACCCCTTGTTCCCATCGTTCCGGGACAGGCCAGCCTTTTCAGGCCCACCCTTCCCAGCTTTCCGGGAACCCTGGCTGGGGTCCGACTTTCCGGCATTACCACCGGCTTTCGGAGTTATTATACGTCTGGCCTTGCGGGCGCCGCCAGACAGCTCCTCACCTGACGGCTGCCTCGCCCGCTTCTGCGAATGCTTGTCACGTTTGTCACGAGCATTCGCTTCCACACTCTTCGGACTACCTGCAAAGGAGAAGGCCTCCGTTTGTGTAAACTTCGACGCCTTCTCCTTTGCGGGTTCTGCCGCTGCAGCAGCCAGCAACGCGACCGCGTGCTCCTGCTTGGCCTCATCGACAGACACTCTAAGTCTAAGCAAGGCCGTTTTCAGGTTCTTGCTTATATTCGACTTAGTTGTCGCAAAGTCGATGATTTTGCCAAGCTGGTGCTCAGCAACCTCTAATGCGGGCCGTCCTTTTCCTACTTCTTGGCTGATGGCCCTCAGCAACCACGCTCCGTCCATGACCTCCGCCGGCTGGCTTGCCGTGGAGTGGACAGGAGCTCCCACGCTTGAGCTACGTGAGCAGCTTCCAGCACCTGACTCCTCACTTCTCCTTGTCGGAGACCTCATCAACCCGCTTCTTGCGAAGGGGTTGATCGCACCACTACTTCCACCTATGTTGATATTTTTAGAATTTTTGCTCATAATGTATTCCCACGAGTTGCACGAGAAAGAATGTCCACCACGCCAGAGCTCTGCATTAACGCGGTAAGGGACAGCTTACTGTGGGGGGTGCCCAGGTACCCCACAGGCTCCGTTAAAGATCGAGCATCTTTTTCACCCCCTCGATCACTCATTCCTCGGCACGAGTCGCTTGACACCTTGAATTGGGGTTAGTAGTCCTATTCTTAGCCGGCAACTACGCGGCTGACTCGCGGGGGGGGGGGGGGGTGCGTCAGGCCCCAGGACATCCGTCCCTGCTTTGTCCAAGTCTTTGTTGAAAGGACTGTTCTGCTCTAACAGGGCATAGACACATTTGAAGCTATGCGCTGTGTGGTTAGGCACGATCCCTCGGCGCCTGCATCTAACGAGGATTTTTTTGCGACTGGTCATGTTTGCAAGTTTGCGGATGTTGCTAGCGTAAGACTTGGAAATATCCGTGACTCTTAATCCGATCTCTATGCCGATTCGTTGAAAAAAGTTGTTCGAAAAACTCGCCATCTTGATTGAGCTGGGACGAATTCTATCTACTGAGGGAATCTGGCAGTAATATTTTATCGGCGTAGCAGACTCTTTTGGAAATCAAAAGCTAGTTTGTTTCAATGTTCGACGTTTCGATGTATTCAACACCTTTTTCAAGGATTCTAAAAGTGATTACAAGGATTACATTAATATCGCTACATAACTTCACAATGAAGGCTCCACAAAAATGTTAAAACAGAAAACTTGTGGGAAGTGCTAGTGCCAATGGATTGTTTGGTGTCAATGATTTCAGCTAAATGAGAAACACATTTAAAATTACTAAAAAATCAAGGCAAAACTAACTTTTTTCTATACATTTAAAAAATCATACCCATCGCTAGCCATCTATGAACTGGATGAGGTAAAAGGTTGACTGTTATTACGTCGTTTAGAAGTTTCTAGTATGGAAATACAATGTAGTACCTGAATTATTAATTTCACCCCGCTGATCAATTTGACCCCGGTTTACGGTAATCAAAGTTTTGCTCAAACAACATCAAATTAAGCATATACTACAAATTTTGTAATTCATCGAACGTGCCTCATGCTTGTCCATTATTTCATATAGAAAACTTCGTTTCAAACTGCTTATCCCAGATTCAACGTCATCGTCAGTTTCAAATTGATTGACATCGAGCTCAATCGAGCAGATCTACAGCGCAAAAAGCCCACCATACCCATTCACCTAATACCGATACCGAAATCAATGTCATAAAAAGCATAAAGCCACCCTATAATGGACCGCATACGATCCGTTTCCCGATTTGAAGATGGCTGTCGACGGGGGCACCTGTTCCACACGCATGGAATTCAATTCACGTGCCCAACCAAAATTGATTGTAAAGTACCGTGCAACCCCATTTAGAGGTTCCACATTCCGTTTTTATTTTCGGTTTCTCTCGCACGACTTGGACTCGCAGGCAGAGTGGGGTTCTCCAGTAGGCGGCACAAGCACCGGTTGGCAGTGGGTGCAATTGAAATGAACATTCATTCGGGACATTAACTTTTATTGTGAGCCCACATTGTAAATCCAATTACGGTTGACATGGTTTGCTGTTGCTATTTGTCTCTACGTGTATGCGCCTCGCCGCCCGCCGATGCGGTGAGTGTGTTTGAGTATGTGGGATTGCCTCGCCTCGGTGATGACGATGACAACTCAGCAACAAACGAACCTGGTTCCCTCACCCAAATGCGATGTCGTCGTCGATAGGCTTTTAGATACACCCGGACCAACAGCTCTCGGAATGTCTTGTGCCGGAGCTGCCGTAAATGGGGTGGTTTTATTGTGTACAAATGGGCTTTGCAAGCAGCTCGGTAGGTGTGTAGTAACGACCGAAGAAGCGGAAACAAGATGCTGTGGCTCAGTCAGTCAGTCAGAGTACGTTTTATTGGGTTTCTTATTGTTTGGAGTGGAGTTGTAGGGGCTCACTTCATGAGTCGTTTGTGTATTCAAAAATTTTGCTTGCTTCATATATTTTCATAGTGGTTTCGGTGGAGAGGTGGCTCTGGTTTTGAACATCATATCCGTAGAAACGCATGGCATGTGGAGAATGAACAAATGAGTGTTACTCAAAAGTCTCGTAGTATTGGGTGTTTCCGAAGGTCTCATGTGCATTACATGGGAACATAGGATGGGAACACTCACTTGCAGAGAGTTACACTCACTTGCAGTTTTCTCAGCTCAGAAGCGTGCAATCAAAAAACGATGTATGGACGACTTATGCCTTGTGATTTTGTCTAAAAGTTTGCCGAATAGGGTAAGGGTCGTACACGCATACACTCACCTCGTGGAGAATCGCTTTCACAGCTCTGTCACGATTTTCGGATTCGTGAGCGACCCTTACTCTATTCGACAAAGTTTGAGACAAAACCACAAGGCAAAAGTTGTCCATACATCGTTTTTTGATTTCACGCTTCTGAGCTGAGAAAATAGCAAGTGAGTGTAATTCTTTTCAAGTGAGGGTTCCCATCCCTGCATGGTTCGAGTGGGTCTCAAGGGTGTTTCGGATTCATCTCAGGAAGTCTCAGAGTATTTTAGGCTGGTTTCAGAGGTGTTACGAAAGCGTTTTAGGGGTTTTGGTTTAGGAGCATTTTTTTATGCATTTCAGGATGTTTCGGACCATTTTCGACGTGATTCAGGGACGTTACCGAAGCGTTACGGAAGAGTTTTCGGGTTGTTCGGAGCTTCTCAGGTGCGTTACATGGAGTCCGAGAGGGTTTTTGAAGGCATTTCAGAACGTTTCAGAGCATTTTCTGCGGGATCCAGAGGCATTACGAATGCGTTACGAGGAGTTTTAGGGGAGTTTGGAGCCTCTCAGATGCGTTACATGGGGTCGGAGGGCGTTTAAGGAGAATTTTGGAGTCATTTCAGGTTGTTTCAGACCATTTTCGGCGTGATTAAGATGCGTTACGAAAACGTTACGAAGGAGTTTTTGGGGGGTGTGGGGCCTCTCAGGTGCGTCCGACGAGGTTTGATGGGGGTTTTGAAGGCATTTCAGGACGTTTCAGAGCGTTTTCTACGGCGTTAAGAGGAGTTTTGGGGGGAGGGGGGTTTGGAGCACCTCAGGTGCGTTACATGGGGTCCGAGGGGGTTTAAGGGGGATTTTGGAGAAATTTCAAGACGTTTCAGAGCATTTTCGGGAGATTCAGAGGTGCGTACCCCGGGGGGTTTAAGGGGATTTTTAAGGCATTTCAGGAAGTTTCAGAGCAGACTCTGAAATACCTTAAAACGCCCCTCAAACCTCTTGCAACGCCCTTTGAAGGCTCCTGAGATCCCTTGAATCGCCCCTAAAGCCCCTTGGAACGCCCCTGAAACCTACATAATACTATTGAAATACCCCAGAACTTCCCGTAATCCCATGAAAACACCAAAAATTCTTGACAAAACACCCTTAAAAGGCTCCTCAAATCCCCCGAAACCAACCCCCCCACTACTTGACAGATGAGCTGAGTTTCGCGTACCTACTGCAAATCGCAGATGTCGCTTCTGTACGTAAACAACGGGTCCATCCTTCACTGACGCAACAATTTTTGTGCATGCGAAAACATCTTATTGTTTCGTGGTGAGTGGATGCCAACAAGAGGCTAGCGTTTCGTATCAAAAGGACGTATTCAACAGAAGCGCAAAAATTAGTGTTAATTAAATTCAAACCATTTTGATTTGATGCTGAAAGAAATGTAACAGAAGTACTCGTTTAAATGGTTTTGCATATTAATTTGTAACTGCACATGCTAGATTAAACCGAGGATCAAACTAAAAAAAATCTGATCTGATAATTTTTCACTTCCATTTTGGATTTGCCACCAGATATGCAGCTGTAAAATGTTAGCATAAGTAGTAATTTATTACTGGCATGTGCATAATAACCGCACCAGAGAAAAACATGAGTTTCTGATTAATAGTATGAAAGTCGACTATTTTGCCTTCAGCCGTTTTATAGATATAATTTTCACTTCTATGTAGTAAACAATTTCATCATACCGCACGTAAATTGCATTTTCCTGTGCCAGAGAAGCAGAAACAACACTTTAAGATTCTTGTTTAATATTTTAATATGTTTTGTGCGGTTTGTTATTCTTAGTTTTCGTCATTTTCAAAAGTAGCGCTTGCCGCTTTGAATCTGACAGTACCACCCGGACCAAAATTTTTAGGTACGCTGACGTTGTTCGGCAGCTGTCAAGAAGCTCCTGGGTTGCCCGAAACAACCCCTTAAATCGCCCCTGAAGCCCTTTAAATCAAATTCTTTAATTAAAGCCTAAACTTAATTTATGCAAATATTTCCCTCTTTTTATGCCTTTTTAAATTTATGCACATATTTAATTTATGCAGTCCCAGCCATGTGCATAAGAAGAGGTTCTAGTGTATTGATAATGATGAGATCCAGGTCGAACTTTTTAAGCGCGGAAGTAATTTATATTACGGATAATTTGTTCTACGTGCAAGGCATTCCACAGCGATTTAGCTATGAAAATATTGAGCAAATACTCCCGATGTTTCTCCATATGTATTTTTTTTATTTGGATGCCTAACACAATTCACATTGAAATTCTTCCAGAGAATCGTGTAGGCTCATCCTTGAATTCCTCCCGATATTCCGCTCAGGATTCTCCATGGAATTCCTTTAAGTATTCTTCTAAGGATTTCTCCGGGAATTCTTCGCGGGATACTTTCAGAGATTCCTCCTAAGATTTCTTCATTGGTTTCTACCAAGATTCTTTCTGATTTTTTTTCCAGGATGGAGCAATTCAATTAGGCCCATATAGAGGGCCCATATAGCCGAGGCGGTAAACGCACGGGTATTCAGCATGACCATGCTGAGGGTGACGGGTTCGATTCCCGGTCAGTCCATGATCTTTTCGTAAAGGAAATTTCCTTGACTTCCTTGGGCATAGAGTATCTTCGTGCCTGCCACACGATATACACATGCAAAATGGTCATTGGCAGAGGAAGCTCTCAGTTAATAACTGTGGAAGTGCTCATAGAACACTAAGCTGAGAAGCAGGCTTTGTCCCAGTGAAAACGTTACGCCAAGAAGAGAAGAGGAGGAGGAGCAATTCAATTACTACTGGGATTCCTTTTGGACTTCTTTCCGAGATCCTGTACCAGTTTCCTTTACGGGCTTGTACTGGAACTGCTTCCTCTAGGATGGAGTTTTTTGTAATTCATTTGAATTTCTTCCCTGGATTCATTTTGAGATTTTTTCGCGGAATTTCATCAAGGATTCTATCTGAAATTTCTCCAACGATTTTCCCGGGCTTTGTTTAGGTATTCCTCACAAGATTCGTTCAATCACGCTTCTTAAGATTCAAGGATCTCGATGATAGTCGATGATGGTGTCTCCTAACAGTCTGCAATAAGTTTGACGCACCCTATAGATCAGTAGTTTTTGACAAACCATCAGACGGAATCTTAAAAGGCATTTCAAGTTGCTAGTGGACCTCATATATTTGGCTGTCTCTAAGAGCCTTATGACTAGGATCTATACCACAGAGAACAGACGTTTAAGCTCGAACTAAAGTACATCGAAATCGTGTGTAAAGGGTTTAAGTGTACCTCAACGCTATCAATGGAGACTGCCCGACATATAAACTCGATATGACCACACAGGGGCAGTGTTCATCGTTAGAACACACTAGATCACAATAATGTGACACAAGCGCTCAAATGCCAAAAACGGCGAACACTGGAAACCAAAATGACAACACAACAGTGTAGTGATGGGATACCAGCACCACGCAACGGGAGCATAACGACATACTCTGATATGACCGTTACAAAGTTTTACACAAGGCTGAAAGCAAAGATAGACGTCTGTTCTCTGTGTCTATACTCACATAGCCTTAGGTAGCTATGATCTATCGTGTGGTGATCTCAATGATTCGTTCAGAGCCTTCCTTGAGTAAAGACTATCGAATCCGTGAGAGCTACTAGTTGTATCTAAGAGCATTATGAATAAGGTTCGTACTATAACAGCCTCCGACATCTGTGCTATAGCTGGACTTAAGTTAAAGGTCACACGACGGGTGAGCCTAAATATCCAGGCACGCGAGGAGGTCGAACCTTTTTACACAGCTAAACCTGAACCACTGTGAATCCGCACAAAGTTTGCTGTGGCCGTCAGTCTCGGAGTCAAGTACCTACAGACATCGCCCTACTGCCGGACGCATACCGCATTCCTTTTATAGCAGGAACTGGGTAGCGGCAAAGGCCAGGCTAGCGGCGTTCTGTTTAACCGGTCGTTTTCCGGTCCTGGTTCGTCGCACGAGGGCTTTACAATAGCGAAGATCAACGGGGTGTGCTACAGCAATTGTTTTGCCCCTCCCAGGTAGCCAATTAACCAGTTCTCGTCTATGCTGGATTCGCTATCAAGCGCACTATTTGGATTGAGTCCCGTGGTCACCGGTGGCAACTTCAACACCTTCAACATTGAGTGGGGTATCCGCTTGACTAACGCGAGAGCTTGGGCTCTACTCGAAGCTATGACTAGACTGAACGTGGATGTCGCCTACGTAAGTGGCAGAAAAACCTACAGTATGAACGGTACAGAGTCCATCTGTACGCGCCTTACGCGTGCAGCGCGAATGAAAGCCAGCGAAACGTTTGCTACCAGGCCGTTTCTAGCCTTTTGTGCTCCAAATGGGCGGAGCTTGTTGTGCAGCAAAGCGTGCGCTGGCCTACTGCCAACGCGAGAGGAAAATATAAATAAGAGATTCCATTCATGTATTCGATTCAGTATCAATAAACCCATCGTCGCGACCGGATCAGTAGTACGTTTTTCTTCAACTACTACCAAAGAGTGGTGGCTATTACGACCGACGACCATTCCTTCCTTCCTGAGTCCTGTGTCCTGAGTCGCCGTTATTGTGCGAGGAGAACGTGTTTCAACCAGTTTGGCGTCGCTGTTCATCGACGAAGAGAAGCTGCAGCGTCGGCGCTGTTAGCAGATGTGCTTGCTACATATACTCAAACCTCCATTTAGGTCGAATCCATTTAGGGAAAATCTATTTAGGTCCCTCCATTTAGGTTGTAACGTTTTGACGTTTTTATTCTATTTAAGTAAAATAAAGCTTGAATTCAATTGGGTAAAATTGGATAAATCTGTTTTTTTTATATTTTAGATTTATAATTCAAAGTTCGTTTCTTTAATTTATTACTATTTTAGTTAATTTGTAGCTTTTGACGTTTTTATCTTTTTAAAGTAAAATCTTATATAAATCGGATTCGTTGAATTTGTCTTTGAGTTTGAACCGTTTCATTTAGTAGAGATTATCCGTTTCATGTAAGGTTTGTGTCTAGGCTAAGTTAATGACGATTCATGTTGTGTATCTTATAGGACTTTTTTCGATGGCGTAAAATAGTTTTGCGGCTATGTGCGATTGAATTTGGCGCACTTGTAAATAATAGTTTGTAGATTGAATAGACGACTGCTTCAATAGCAGGAAATTTACCTGACTAGAGATTTCGACTGACTCCATCACTTTATAGTTGAGTCGGCTGGAGAACAGAAGCGAGCTTCGGCGACCTTCTGCCAGTTTTAAGTTTTGTTAAGGTGTGTAGTGTTTTGTAGTATTGTAAATTTGTTAAGTAGTGCCGTTTGAAGTGGATTTAACATAAATTGTCTTTGCTTTTCGTTTTGTAGTGGCTTAAATTTTGGTTTTTGTCGCCAGGGGCAGACGCACTGTTCCCTGTGCGTTTAATTGTTGTTTAAAAGGTAATTATATAAATTCAATTCGTTTTAGTGTATGTTGTTTTAATTTCGTGTTCGTCTTTGGACCTTAGCGTCCAAGACGCTTTTTATTTTGGGCTTTAAGCCATATTTCTCCGTGCTCCACTGGTGCTCTTCCTCGCCCGCCAACAAATGGTAGTCAAACGGAGTGAAGGGACCATTTCCGGCCTACCCGCGTGCGGTTGACGTACGAACGGGCAGAGTTTCGGACAGCCGACGCCCCCCTCCGCATCGTTAATCCGGCGAACATTTGGAAGAGCCCATCGACGTCGACGAGTGGCCAACAGCAAGCTTCGAGCACCAACAAAACCTGCGCAGGTACGTTTTGAGTTCATGGCCATGATATTACACACACACACACAACACACACACTTGACGATATTTGTAAAAATAATATACGTTAAAACGAATTTGATTGCTTGTTGAGCTTAGTTTCATTGTTTGTTTTTTTTTATGTTTGAATAAATTCACTTCAGCGACCCCTAATTGTTTGATTTTGTGATTATTTCTGTTTTTAGTCTCTTTTTGGTGTAAATTTTCGTTATTGTTTCAGTTCGTGCGTTTTTTATATTAAGTTTTTAGTGCGTTAATGATTTTGAGCCACGGCCGTTCGAGAAAGCCCTTGAGGTAAGAGTCGTCGTCTTGGTCGGGCAAACTTAAATATGAACCGGTGGTCTCTCGTTCGCGAGAGTGGCGCAAAAGCCACCGCGTTTTGACAATCTCTCGAGCAATTCGGCGAACGGTTACAAGGTAACGTTACCTAAATGGAATCTGATTGTGTTCAGAGCAGTTGGAGTGTTTTAGATTAGGGATAAGGTTGGTTTAAATGAATTAAGTTGCAAGTGGAGTTAAGGGTGGAGTTAGGGTTTTCTAAGAACTTTCTTGAGCAACCTGAACTGTTTAAGGAACGCTTTGAAGCTGTTTAAGGAACGCCGCTGAAATCTCTCTGAAGCTTACTTAAGAGCTGTGATCCAATCTGTATTTTCAGAAACAAAAAGCCTCCTTAACCCCCCTCAAAATTCCCTGTAACACTCTTGAGACCATCCGGAACCCCCTAAAACACCTATGTGACGCCTCTAAAACCCGTCAAAATCGTGTGAAGCTTTTTAAAACGCCCTCGAAATCCTCCTAAAACCCCCTCGGACCCCATGAAACGCACCTGAGACCCTCAGAAACCCCCGAAAACGCCTACGTAACACCTGAGTAACGCCTCTGAAACTCGATAAAAATCTTCTGAAGCTTTCTGAGATGCCTTCGGAATCCTCCTAAAACCCCCTCGGACCCCATGTAACGCACCTGAGACCCTCAGAAACCCCGAAAAACGCCTACGTAGTGGGCATGATGCCCATAGCACTACTGGTGGCAGAGGATGAAGAGTGCTTCGAGTGACGCGGCACAAGGGGCGCAAGACGGATCGCCAGACCAGAACATCGTCTATGTTGAAGTGGCAGAGAAAATCGGATTCCTCCAGCTCCAGCTAGGGTAGATGGGTACACAGGCTCATACCGAGCGTGTCTAATTGAACAAGAAGGCCCCATAGCGAGGTGAACTTTCACTTGACACAATTAATGCGTTTTTAGTGCACACAGCAACATGTTGACAAGTGGTGAGTTCATTGTCAGTTTGAGGATCTCCAAGAACTTTCTTGAGAATAGGTCATCGGATCTACCAACGTAGTTAGTTGTCTCCAACAGCTTTATGACTAAGGTTCATACTCACACAGCCTCGGATTTATGACATTTGGTCAAACGGTCATTTGGGCGAATGACATTTGGTCGAATGACGTTTGGTCGAAACCCCTTTCTGGAGAAGAGGAAACATAATACATTTAGTCGAATTTATTTCTGGTTGAAAGGCACTGCCGGCATAGTGCGCTGGTGCAGCGAAACGTAAATGGTCGATGTCAGGCCATTAAGCCAAATATCATTAGGCCGAATAGTCATCCGGTCTTCTTCTTGTCGTTACGCCCCCACTGAGACAAACTCTGCTTCTCAGCTTGGTGTTCAATTCCACAGAGCATTATCTGCCAATTACCATTTTGCATTTGTATATCGTGTGACAGGTACAAAGGTACTTCATGTACAAGAAAGTCAAAGAAATTTTCATTATGAAAAGTTTCTGAACCAACCAGGAATTGCACCCGTCACCTTCAGCCTGATAATGCTGGATACGTAAAACTTGTTGATATTTTAAAATGATGGCTCCCCTTGTCTTAGCATAGACCATAGATGACTCTTTATATATCCTTCTCTTCATTAAAACGGTTTTCAATAATTATTGATGTTGAACCCGCTGATATTTTACCCATGATTTTTTTCGGAATTTTAAACATAGGCTGTTCTTTCTAGTGTCTCTGCTGTAATACTTTTTTGGCAATAATTGTAGCGAAGGATAAATACAACAGATCTGTTCGGCCAAATGACCTTCGGCATAACGCTTTAAAACGTATCTGAAACTGCTCTGAAATCATCGTGCAGCTCATCTGAAAGCCTATAAAGCCCCCAAAACCGCCTCTGAAACCTCCTGAAATGCCTTGAAACGCATTGAATCGTCTTGAAATGCCTCTGAAACCCTTGTGAAGTTCACCTGAGAGACTCTGAAGCCCTTTCAAAGCCCTTTGAAACCTCCTGAAGTGCCCTTATACGCCTGGAAACACCTATGACTCTCCCCTGTTAAAACTCTTTTGAAATCCCTCTGACCTCCTCTCTTTACTGCTGAAAGACTTGACCCATCCACCCCTTTGCACCTGCTAGACACTTGCCCTTCTTAAAGTTTTTGCAATCTTGAAATCCATTTAGGTAAAAAAATCTATTTAGGCAGTCCCGACTTATTACCTAAATTGAGGTTCGGGTGCACAGATATTTCTTACTATTAAATGGCAGTTTTCTTCCAGATACTTTTTTAGATATTCACCCCCCCCCCCCCCTTTTCCTTTCTGATACCTTCCGAGTTTCCTTAATAAACGCAGTCTTTCTTAAAAGATTTCTCCTGGGATTCCTGTCGTAATTCTTTTTATAATACCAGATTATTTTAGGAATTTCCTTAAGAATCCTTGCTGGTTTGTCTGTTAGGATTTTTTTCGGTGACCATCTACGGTCACGGTGCATAGATGCTTAAGTCTCCTTTTGAAGAGCTTTTGGATTTTCTGATTGAAAGTTTGCGGACAATTCTTGGTCGGAAATTTGGAAATGGTGTGTATCGAGGGCATGGATAACGAGTTCTATCAAACGTACAAAGAGGCAAATATTGTAAAACGAATGAATTCTGCAGAAAAACGGATACAATATTGAGCGAGAAAGGAAGCAATAAAGGTTTTAGATCAACTTTTGAAATTAAAATAACATTGCAATAACATTGCAATAACAGATTCAATATTCTATAGCTATTCTGTCGGGGTGCATTGACTTTTACAATCACAACAAGCACTGTGTTGATATGCAAACCAACGATTCTATGTCACGACCCCGGTTTAAGCAAAGCTCTCGTCCCTATATTTTCCGACTAGATATCATAACAAAATCGGATCCCTGTTTTCAATGTGCCACATATCAGCAGCTGGTACATTCCGATCTCGCTCGTGCCATATTTAGCAACAAATGCTACACATCCAGTTCATTATGCAAACATGCAAATTTTAATATACAAATTCCGTTCGGAAAATATATGCAGATTAGATATAGTAATAATTCAGCCATGCTGAGCTCTCGAAAATTCACCTAACCACCTCCCCAGAAACACCCGGTCCGTTTCACAAAGGCAACGCATTCACATATTAATCATGCGGAATCCTGCTGAACTGCTCCCCCACTTCCACACGGTGGCCAGCGAACGCAACGCAACGATTAGAGATTGTCATCGCGGAGTGACGCTATGCTACTTGTTTAGCGATTCTGTTTGTGTGCTAAGCTCATCAATATTTTCCACAAAACCATTCGGCCCGCGACCGGCGGCGCACCATCAATATCCAACACCAGCAGCGCGAGCGGTGGAGTAGATCAACCAACAACGGTGAGAGTAGAATGTGTGTATGTAACTACTGAGGTTAGGTATTCGGAGTAGATCCATCAGTTTACATAAATCACTTGTCCATCTCCGCCACCACCGCCTGGACCAGGTCTGAAGCGTGGCGTCACATCGCGTTCCGTAGATGGGTACTAAAAACCCACTCCAAACTGTTGTCATCCGGAGACAAGTTGTTTGGCCAAAATGGATCGCTTGTTTGGGATGTTGTGTTGTATGAGAATACAAGTTTTCTGGGTTCCAACAGGTTCCAACCAACCCAATGATGATGTGGTAGTGGTGTTTTACGTGAAGCATTTCGAATGTGAATTGGATTTCGAAGGTGTAATACTGCTACTCGAATGGGACTGGTCCGTATCGTTGGGATTATAATCTTAATGGTGGAATATTTTGGGCTACTTTTAATGCGCACCTAAATTATGGATAAAATTTCATCGTCGTTTGTTTCAGACTGTAGGAGAACCTGTTCGACTATATTCTTGAGAATGGAATAGTAATGAGGATGTTTTATTTCACTTGACCGTCATTTGACTTTTTTTTGTCTAAAAAGAAGCTTCATATTAAAATGTGAACTTATAGGTTATTCTTTTTCCTAGAATTATCATTGAGGACGCCATATTTTAACTAATCATCACTATGGTGTGGTTCAAAGACGTTCCAAGGTGATTTAAGGGCTATTCAGGAGAATATCAGGAGCCTTTAAAGGGTGTTACAAGGGGTTTCATGAGCATTTTAAAGAGTTTCAGGGGGTTTCAGGAACGTTTGAAGGGCGTTCCGAGATGTTTTAGGAGCGCTTGATAGCATTTCAGGGGCATTTCAAGGGGGATTCAGGTGCGTTTCATGGGGATTATGACGTATTTTAAAGCCGTTTGAAAGGGTTTCAGGGGAGTTTCAAATTTATTATGATGATTTCGGCGTTTCGGAGCATTTCACGTCACGGTTGTTCTAGGGGGTTTCAGCATCAGCTTTAAATCCAAGAGCTTTCACGGATATATTGCGGAGATTTCAAGAGCATTTCAGTGGGAATATGGAGGTTTCAGGAGCGTTTCAAGGGGTTACAAGAGTTTTCGTGAAAGGGACTCAGGAGGGCGTTTATGGGTATTTCAAAGGGATTGCGGACATATGAGAGCGTTTTAACAGTATAAAGCTTCCTAGAGAACCCCTGGAACCATCTCCCTCCCCCAGAACTCCATGAGATTCCCTGAAACGCCCCTGAGACCTCCAGGTACCCCCTGGGATCTATTTCAACATCCCTGAGACCCCTGAAACCCCCCGAAATCAGTGATCCAAAATGTACTGTCGCAGACATGGGTGTATGATGATTGGAGAATTAAGCTTTTACCAGCGTATCCTAAACAGATACGAGAAAGAGAAGAATGGAAAGGGGCTCCGCGGCTCCCCTTTGCACCCCGCTCTTTCTCGTGTTTATCAGGGGGAATGAGTGAGAAGAAAGAAAAAGCTAGATTCACCAATGTGTATATGGTTTTGACTATCACATTCACGCATGACCAGAAGAAATATCCATGGACGACTGTGACATTTTTTGTATACGGAAAATTTAGTGAACCAAAGAAATCCCAGCGGATCCGAAAAATGCAAACGGGAATTGCTAATAACCGTAGAACCGAAAGTATGAGGAAGTAGAGACATTGATTTTCGGGTTGACGTTCCGAGGATCACAACAACCCATGAAGCAGGGCTACAAAATTCAGTTACTTTCAAATGTGTAGATACAGACCACGTCTATTTAATCAAGAGTACTCATGCCATATGAATATTTTTGGACCTGGTTTGTGAGTTGATGTCGGAATCCGATATTCTACGCCATTTTTGAACCCAAGATGTCACCCGTTTGTGAATATAATTTATAGGGATTTCCAGAAAGAGGTTTGCATAAGGCTTTCGGGAGCGTTACTGTGATGCCACCGAATGTATCAGAAAATGACGCACCTGAGACCTTCCGGAACCCCCAAAACTCCCCTGAAGCCATATGCACTTACACACGCCATATGAAACTCACTGAAAGTCCTCTAATACTTCCTGAAATGCCTCCTAAACCATCAAAACTCCTTCGGACTCCATGCAACCATGTAACTGAGACTTTCTGAATTTTCCAAAAATGCCTGCGTAACGCCTCTAAAACCCCTCGAAAATTCTCTGAACTTTCTTGACACGCCTCCGAAATTCCCCCCATACCCCCTTGGACTCCATGTAACGCACTTGAACAACCAAAAACGCACCTGTAACGCCTCCAAAACCCGACAAAAATTCTCCAAAACTCTCTGCAACGCTCCTGGAAACGCCCGTGAAACCTGCTCCGAAAATCAATGCCCTCACAATCTCATATTTCAGTGTTTCGAGTTACCTGTACGACTGACTCTTATGCTGCCATATGCTACATTCAAGGCAAACAACATTCATGCATCGACGGTAGTTAAAAATAGTTAAAAAAAAATACAGTACGGCTAACTGCCTGAAACCCTCTGGGAGTCCCTGCAACGCTTCTAAAACCACTTGAATTACTCGTGATACCTCCGTGTACCCTCTTGATCTCTTAAAACGCCCCTGAGACCCCATGGCACGCCCTTGAGGCTCCCTGAAACGCATCTGAAACCTCCTGGGATCCCCTGGAGTTCCTTGAAACTCCCTGAAATGAAGAATTCACGAAGGAGAAACTCATGGAGAGTCCCTTGAAGAATTTCTGAAACAATCCCTGGAGAAGTTCTTGGATAAATGCCTAAAGGAATTTTTGAAGGTGGCCTTGAAAGAATTCGTAGACAAATACCAAGTATTTTGCTCTTGAGCATGACGTTTGTTTGAATTGAATACTTTTGAAATTCGTGTAGCAGTAGCACATAACTGCACTCTATAGCAGCATATGGTTCTACAAAGTCCTTCTTTTCCCTACCGTAACCGGTTCTGGCATATCTAGAGAAAAAGCATGCTGTTTTTGTATTCCATGAATAAACATCACAGAATTTAGTCATGCAACCAAGCTTGTTATTTGGTAAAATTCTATGATAAGATTAAAGTAATTCTCTTGGAGAAATACTTGGTGAAATAGCCTATGGTTTTCGAATAAAAAAGGTTTGATAATTGTAGATAAATACCATAATTTTTATAATAGTTCATTTATTTAGATATTTTTTTCTGGAACTCTTAATTGTTGATAATCTTTGAGTTGGCTCGGATTAACCCTTATGTGGCCGACAGGGTACCCAGGTACTCAGGGCCCATTTAAAAGCACGGAGGAAAAAAAGTAGAGAGTTTGTCGGACACTTAACGGTTGAAAAAATCAGGCGGCCACAACCCCCGATCAACCCCCCTAGCCCTCTATTGGCTACTCCAATGTGTTCATCAATGAAGATCTTGAATGCAACCAACATAAACTTATCCAATTATTTATTAAACTGCGTCGGGTATTTTACGTGATTTGAGCAGGAATCCTTCATGGACCATTTTAGCAAGGAACCTCTTTGGGAAATAAATTTTCAAGTATTGCCTTCAAGAAATTCCTCCAGTTGTTGCTACAGAAGATTTTCCAAAAGTTTTTCCATTTAAGTCCTAAAGGTCTTCAAGGAGAACAGGTGTTCCTCCGGAAGACGTTCAAGGAATTCCTTCACAAGTTTGTTCAAGAGCTTCTCGTTGAATTCAAATAGTTTATCCAGGAACCTCTTGAGGATTTCCTTCAAAAGATTCCTTATGGTTTTATATAGCTTCCTGGAGTTTTTTTTTTATTGAATTCTACCAGAGATCCATCCAGGTTTTTCCTTTTCAAAGAATTTCTAAGGAAGTTTATCAAGAATATCTCAAGGTGATCATAGAGATTCTCTGCCCTTGAAGTGGATTGCGCATTTGTCAATGTACTTATGGGTCCACACTCCCTTTTGGCCCTTCATACAACAAAATTGTGAATAATTCAAATATCTAACATCTTGATCTTGCTATTAAGAGGAACCGTACGGCATGGCAAGTCCTGCACTGCTGGTGGCTTTACATCACATCACATCAATATCTCAAGGTGATCATCTCAAAACTCCTAAAATAGTTTGTTCTCTTCGTCCAAGCATTTTCCAAAGAGTTTCTTCAGAAATTCTATCTTGTTTTCATTGAAAACTTTATTCAGGAGTAAAACCAGGAGATGTTTTGGACATCTTGCGAAATTATTTTACAACATCGTCCAAGAATTCAAAAAGGAGTTCCCTGAGGATTTGTATCAGGAATTCCTTCAGAAGTCCTTGCAAGATTTTTTTTGGGGATTTTGCAGGAACTTCTCCAGAAATTATTTCCGCAACTGCTCTAAAAGTTTCATAAAATATTCCTCCAGGAATTCATCTAGAAATTGTTTGAGGAATTCTCAGAATTCAGAATTTCTCTTTGGCTCTACGTTACCACTTGTTCTTGGCGTACCTCTCTTGAGCATAGTGGTCTTCAAGCACTTCCAGAGCCCTCAATTCAATGTTTATGTGGCAAGGAAAAACTAACCCACAGACTTCGGCTTGTCGATTCAAGGCCATCGCAGAGCCCCAGCTGACTGGAAGTTCTCAACTGTTCCCATTTTCACAACTCTAAGAGCGGAAGGACGTGATTCGGTTTCTGTGCTGATACCTGGTCCCAAGTGTCATGTGATGTATCCCATATGTAGCTCACTCCATTTTCGCTCCCTCGTTCACAACGCAGCATTCAGTCATTATGTTAATTTGGCGTGTAGAGCAAATTGAAAGGGAAGTTATTTCACAGCTTCAGATTTTTCCCCCCGTCGAAGACGAAACTCGATACACCACCCATAAGGGCCCATATAGCCGAGGCGGTAAACGCACGGGTATTCAGCATGACCATGCTGAGGGTGACGGGTTCGATTCCCGGTCGGTCCAGGATCTTTTCGTAAAAGGAAATTTCCTCGACTTCCTTGGGCATAGAGTATCTTCGTGCCTGCCACACGATATACACATGCAAAATGGTCATTGGCAGAGGAAGCTCTCAGTTAATAACTGTGGAAGTGCTCATAGAACACTAAGCTGAGAAGCAGGCTTTGTCCCAGGAGGACGTTACGCCAAGAAGAGGAGAGGAGAGGAGGGTGCGTGGCATGGCAACCTACGCCCCAGAAGATGCTCGTTGTGACGATTCACACATACAGTATGCGGCAGGAAAAAATGCGAAAGTGTTTTTCAACTTCAAACCTCATTTTCGTCCATTTGACATTAACCAATCTATGTTTCAACGTTCCATGATCTATAATAGGCTAGTTTTCTGAAAAGTTAATTAAAAAATTTCCCATTTTGGTCACTAACCTTTACAGGGCGGCGCCTGAAGATGAAGACAACCAGAATTTTCAAACCGCAGAAAATCGTACAGGTCGCTAAATTTCGCATCTGATAAAACAAAAATTTTGATTTTCTCTACAATATCATCAAATATATGTATGTACTTATTTCATCTGGTATGTGAAACTACATGGCTCTGGATCAGTGTGGTCTGGTTGTTCATCGAATTTGAGCTAATTTTGTTACTGTTATAGTCAATTTGTTTAATGACCATTGGGCGCGCAGTTTATTGATATCCATTTATTAGGCCTACATTATCACATGTTAAACATCAAATGTGTTCATTTTTATTTTTCAGTGCTAGAATATAGACATTGACTGATACACTGTCATGAAAAAATAGTCATATATATCCCATATTTAGCGTGTAATAGTGCCTTGAACTTTTCGCATTTTTTCCTGCCGCACCCTGTAGATTTCAGGACTCTTTTCCGCTGACTCACTCGGGGATTTTACGTTTTGTCACTGACTGACTTTTTAATCCCCGCCAAGTCTATGTAACATGGAAATTCTCGAGTAATATATTTACCAAGATTCAACACATGGTTGACACCAACCTGTGATTATGACGGAAAATTGAATTTGGTGAAAATTGAAACCTATCAGGTGTGCAAAAAAAATGGGGGGAAGTTATTTGACAGCGCAACGTAATTTATATTACCTAACCAACTCTTGAATGCTCATTTGGTTGGAACACATCATCATCATTAGTTCATATGTCCAAGTGGCTCAAATCACCTGAACGAGGTGCTGGAGATTTGACTAGACGACGAACTACCACATCGGGGACACCGGAGGCGGAGAGGACGAGACACATTTTAATTTATGATACTTTTGATCATCGCTGCGCCCGGTTGCACCGACTACGGATAATTAATGGCCATTGGCCAGATCGATTTCCCCTCCCAGGGGACAGTTTTTCGAGCGTCGATGTCAGCAAAATTTTCGCTGCCACGTTTATCAGTGATGTTGATAATAGTTTGATGGCTTGGGCGTTCGGGTGCATTTAGAGGTAGTTCTAGTAGCTGCCTGCCTACCCACCTACCAGGGGACACAAAGGACTCGGTCATCCATGGAATTAGTGCAGTGCAAAAATAGCAATTTAAGGAGTGCAAAAAAAAACGCGAACGCAGGAAAATTGAATGAATGTCTATTCGGGTGATGATGGTGGCACAGCTACCTGGAGGGTAAATTAATTTTAGTTCAGCAGAATTGTTCGTTTTTGTGTAGTTAGTATATTGCGCTGCAGATGCAAATTGGATCGTGTCATTGCTTCAATGGGTCAAATAAAGAGCTATTGCATTGATTTTCTGATGATTCGCTTTGATATACAGTAAAACTAATAAATTATTTAGAGATAGTATACATAAAAGATATAAACAAGTGAATATTGCGTAGCTTAAGATGTTTGTACACAGGGTCAAATATTTGGTTTGTCTCCATCGAATTTACATTAGTGTAAAACAGATATTAAATTTTTGACTTTCTCGTACACTAAGTGTACTGGAAAGGCTATATGTGCACTCCAAAAATGACTTTTTGATAGAAGGCCCGAAGAGTCGACAATCAACTCAGCTTGACGGCCGGTATCCCAGGAAGGGGCCAGATATGAAAATTTTACATACCCATACATGCAACACATCAAACTGCGGCATTTGCGATAATCTGATAAACGGTTAGCAGAAAAATAGTATCAGACCATATCTGAACTGGTGGTGTTCCTGAACTGGTTCCGGGTGTCCCGCCGGGAGTGACCAAATCTAATAGTGAACCAAACTTATGCATGCTACACATCAAATAACGGCTTTATAATAATATCAGACCATATTTGAACCGTTCCGGAACCGGTTCCGGGTGTCTCGTTGAAAGGCGCCAAATGTTAAAGTGAACGAAACCTCGGCACATCAAATAACGGCTTTCGCGATAATCTTATAAACGGTAAGCAGGAAAATAGTCTCAGACCATATATGAACCGGTAGTATTCAAGAATCGGTTCCGGGTGTCCCATCGGAAGTGACCAAATATTAAAGTGAATCAAAATTATGCATGCAACACACCAAATAGCGGCTTTCTCGATAACCTGATAAACGGTTAGCAGGAAAACAGTTTCATACCATATCAGAACCGTTTCGGAATCGGTTCCGGGTGTCCCACTGAAAGTTATCAAATATACCGTCTATCTCCGTTGGCTTGATCGACTTTTAATGCAAACCAACGGGGTTCATTTGAAATTTGAACTTTTAGTAACCCTATAGACGTCGAAAAACAAACTGAAGGTAACCTTTTTTTGCTATTTTGCTTTGGTTTTGTGCTCCATTTCACCCCGTTCCATGTGCAGAATGACGTTTGAACCATTTTTAGTTTGAACTATGTGCATATTAGCAGGCTTCAAACTAAAAAGTGTAAAAGGAGGTAGACGGTAAAAGTGAACAAAAATCATGCAAGCGACATATCAAATCGCGGTGTTTTTCAATAATCTGATTAACGATAAGCAGGAAAACAGCCTCAAACCGTATCTGAACCGAAAGTGTTCCAGAGCCAGTTTCGGGTGTCCCGCTGAAAGTGGGCGAAAGTGAACCAAACCTATCGCAGTTTTTTTTTCAATAACCTGTATGGTTCAGCATTGTATTGGAAATTCACAATTTATTCGCATCAACCCCGCAGAAATTGCGTCTAATATTAGTGCGCAAAATGTTGATGTGATTGGTTGCGCCCTTGGGCTCTGTAAAGTGGCTGAAACTTGAATGGGATTTAGTATGGGAAATATCACTTGCTTGCATTTTTTTTTTATCAAATTTTCTATGAATCTTGTAGTAAATAATGATTAAACATAGCAAAAAGAGTGCAGAAACAACCTTGTCGAAGTGATCTGAGATTGGGTAAAGAGTTATCTCCCAGCTTGTAATTATTGCCTTGGTATTTTTTTCCCTCCCCTCTGTTGGGGAAATTAAGCCATTGCGCCCAATGAGCTGACCTACAGTGATCTCCACGGTCATGTAGTCAACTGAGAGGTCTGATATGTTTCAGATCTGCCTATACGTTGAACATAACTTCGGAATATGTACCATTTATTAGTTTCCCAATTCGATGATGGTTTCGATCAAATACTTGCATTTCTTAACACTCCCACTGCCATGCCTCCCAAACAGTGGGAACGGTAATTTCAACTTGATATAACTCAGCCGTTTTTCATCCGATTTGCAAAATTTTTGAAGCTATGAATTTTCCCAGCCTTCTAGATGAATATAAAATTTTCAAACTATGGATTTGACCAAAGTTCTATTTTTAAGTACTCAAAAACTCGGAGCAAGTACCTTAAAAAATACTGTTTTTCTGGAGCCATTCCGAATGTAAATTAGTTTTCACGCTTATTTTAATGTTGAATTGCCCATATTAATAAAGCAAAATTATTGCAAAGAAATATATGGAGATACTCATTATTTAAGACTATAAAATCTTCACAAAATTACGTATAATACAGAAAATTTGTATATTCGATTTGAACTTTGTATTCATCGCGACAACCCCTGTGTTTTATTGCTTGAAACCAATCACGTGCACATGAGAAATCTTTTTCCAAACGATTGTGAAAAGTATGAATCTCAGAAACTACAAAATTTTCATAAAATCACGTATAATACAGGAAATTCGTATTTTCAGTTTGAACTTTACGTTCATCGCGACAATCCCCATGTTATATTGCTTGAAAACAATCACGTGTACATAAGAATATATTAACAGATAAATGGGGACAAGTGTGAATCATAAAAACTACTAAATCTTCACAAAATTACGTACAATACAGAAAATTTGTATATTCGGTTTGAACTTTGAATTCATCGCGACAACTCCTGTGTTTTATTGCTTGAAACCAATCACGTGCACACGAGAAATCTTTTTTCAAATGATTGTGAAAAGTGTAAATCTTAGAAGCTACAAAATTTTCATAAAATCACGTATAATACAGAAAATTCGTGTTTTTAGTTTAAACTTTACGTCCATCGCGACAATCCTCATGTTATATTGCTTGAAAATAATCACGTGTACATAAGAATACATTTACAGATAAATGGGGACAAGTGTGAATCATAAAAACTACAAAATCTTCACAAAACTACGTACAATACAGAAAATTTGTATATTCGGTTTGAACTTTCTATTCATCGCGACAACCCCTGTGTTTTATTGCTTGAAAACAATCACGTGTTCATGAGAAAACTTTTTCCGAACGATTGTGAATAGTGTGTATCATAGGAACTACAACATTTTCACAAAATCACGTATAATACAGGAAATTTGTATATTCGATTTGAACTTTGTATTCATCGCGACAACCCTAGTGTTTTATTGCTTGAAAACAATCACGTGTACATAGGAATACTTTTCAATGCGAAAGTGAGAAGTGTGAATCGTAAAAAAATACAAAAACCTCACAAAATTACGTATAATACAGAAAATAAGTATATTCGGTTCAAATTTCACATTTGCCGTAACAACCCCTGTGTTTTATTGCTTGAGAATAATCATATGTGCATAAGAATACTTTTTCAAATTCGAATGTGAAATGTGTA
This sequence comes from Aedes albopictus, assembly GCF_035046485.1. Classification (NCBI taxonomy): domain Eukaryota; kingdom Metazoa; phylum Arthropoda; class Insecta; order Diptera; family Culicidae; genus Aedes; species Aedes albopictus. The sequence continues at coordinate 318,804,223 of NC_085136.1, read as the reverse complement.
AATCTTAGGAACTAAAAAAAAACACAAAATTACGTGAAATACTGGAAATTTGTATTTTTAGTTTTACACTTCACGTCCGTCGCAACAATCCATGTCTCTCATTGCTTCAAAACAATCACATACATACATAAGAATACATTTCCATAGCGATAGGGAGAAGTATGAATCATAAAAACTGCACAGTTTTCACAATTTTACGTATAATACAGGAAATTTGTATTTGTGGTTGGAACTCAACATTCATCGCGACAACCCCTGTGTATTATTTTTTTAAACAATCACATGCGCATGATAAGTATGATTCTTGAAAACTACAAAATCTTCAAAAAATTACGTGAAGTACAGGGTTTTACTTCCACATGTTTTGTCTCTCGCTTCAGCTCTGGTGGTTGCTAGCTCGACTTCATTTGTGATAGAAGACGTAAATTAGTGTCAAATGGGCCGCTCCTTTTACGTGCATTCAAGTGAACTTAAATTTACATGATTTTTTCTGAGAGTATACACTTACATTTTGACGATGATGATTCACGATACACTGAAAATTTTCAATGTTGAAAATTGTTTTTTTGTTCTTTAGATAAAATCATAAGATAATATTCTTGAATTGGCAATTCCCCGCATGAAAGAACGAAATACCCCTCTATGGGGGAATTCCCCCCTGGTTGAAAACCACTGGTATAATGCAAGATAAATGTATTTTAAGCTCGAGCTCAGCATTGATCGTGACAACCTTATTGCTTTTTTGCATGAAAATAATCAAGTACATAAGAATACAATCTCAGAATGATTGTGAGAATGAGGAACTATTAGAACTACAATATCTTCACAAAATTAGGTAAAATACAGATTTTGTTTTATTTTTGGTGAAAACACAACTTTCGTAGCGGCATCCTCTTTGTATAATTATTTTGAAATAACCTTCAGTCTAATTGTTCCGAGTACATCCTTGCTGATTCCTTGTTGTGCGCTTCAACGAGTCGGTTGACAGGATCCCGATCTCTCCACACGGCACTAATTAATTGCAGTTGTATTTAGATCTTTTTGCCCCACCGCCCGCGTGGGTTTTTGATCGCATATATAAGTTTTCGCGTGTGCAATATAAAGTGCTAAGGTGGAATAGCGCCCTCGAAGGGAGCGAACCGGGTGGACAAGATCCACCAGGTATCGTACCACCATCCGAAAAAATCACCATCAGCGTCATCGGTGATTGATTGTAAACGGCCGACACCAACAAAGCGGCAGACGTTTGCTTGCTACCTACGGCCCAGCATCGGCTGCAGTATATGGCTAAGTAGCACATTTGTATTATTATTTTCTACCTACTTCGCATTCAATTGTCATCGCTTCTCTAGTGTTATTTCGAAGGTCGTTTTTTTTTGCTCCACTTCTGTCTCTCTCCCGATGTGAATTTTGACTCGTTAGCCATTAGGGTGTGCAAAAAAAATCGTTGACGGACAAAAGTTTTTTTTCGACCCATACAGGGTAAACGTTAATAAACACCGTTTTTTCTTCTTCTTGTTTTATTTTGTTTTTCTTCATCTTATTGGCATATCTGCGGTAGAGGTTACTCCCGCATGGATGAATCGAATGGAGGAGGCGAAATGCCTCCCAAAGATATTATTGCTCGAACGCGATTTTACCAACCATCTTCGCCTGGGCCTTGGGTTGTCTATTTCCGGCGCAAAAACAAACCGTTGAATGTACTCTCAATCTCTCGAGATCTGACGCGTAAGTATCCTGGGACTGTTATTCACCAAGTGAAACAGACCAAGCTGCGTGTAACTGCACCTAGTTACAAAGCAGCAAATGAAATTGCTCAGCACGAAGCGTTTAGCTGTGAATATACGATCTATGTGCCGGCACGAGAAGTAGAGGTGGAGGGGAAGATCCTCGACGAAATGCTGACGTGCGAGGACATCAAGAGCGGATTCGGACGCTTTAAGAATAGATCTATCCCCGATGTGGCAATCCTAGATTGTAAGCGGCTGTCTAAGGCTTCCATTGAAGGGAGTAATAAAGTGTACTCGCCATCAGCGTTTTTTCGAGTGACTTTCCCAGGTTCCGTCCTCCCAGAATTTGTAGTCATTGATGGTGCTTTTTACCCAGTGCGTCTTTTTAGGCCGAAGGTATTCAATTGTACCAAATGCAAGCAGTTTGGTCACAGTGATAGCTTTTGCGACAACAAGCCCCGTTGTGGCAAATGCAACCAGGCTCATTTAGAGGACTCTTGCACACAGGAAGCTGAAAAGTGTAGCTACTGTGGCGGAGATCCACATGACTTGCAAGATTGCCCGGCCTATAAAAGACGCATTAAAAATGAGAGTCGCTCTATCATAAGGCGCTCCAAACAGACATATGCGGAGATGGTGAAATCTTTTAAAACACCAGAATCCGTGTCTGAATCAGCTGTCCCAGTTGAAAATCCCTTTCACGTGTTGTCTTCTGATGATCAGGACGATGACGAAACTGATGAGGGTGGATCTTCTTCGGAGGTACACGCACCTGGAAAAAGGAAGTCATCATCTTCCCCGGGATTGCGCCGAAAGGTCTTTTTGAAATCTTCCCTCAAAAGTTTGCCTAATACAAAAGGAAGCGGAGTAAATTTAAAAACTCCGAACAAACAGGCCCCTGATTACTCAGTTCCATGCTGCAGTAAAGACCCAGTGAATCCGCCTCCGACTGTTAAATATACTTCAAAAAAAAGCATTCGACAAAGTAGCAAGAAAAAGGCTACAAAAGCTCCTCGAACTTCAACTAAACCTCCCAAACCCAAAAGAGGACTGCTAACTTTCAGGGTTCTTGTGGATCGCTTATATGATGCCATCGGCCTTCCGGACACACTTCGAGGCATTATTGATATTTTTATCCCAACAGTAGAAGAATATCTTCGGAATTTGACACAATCATGGCCCCTCCTTGCTTCGCTCATATCTTTCGATGGCTAATTCATCAAGTGAGGTGCAAGATATGATCACTGTGCTACAGTGGAACTGTCATAGTTTAAAACCTAAATTAGACCTGTTTAAGTTTTTGATTCACAACTCAGATTGTGATATATTTGCACTTTGTGAAACATGGCTCTCTTCTGAAGATGAACTCAACTTCCACGATTTCAACATAATTCGCCAGGATAGAGATGACCATTACGGGGGAGTACTCTTGGGGATCAAAAAATGTTACTCATTTTATAAAATTCCAATCCCGACTCATCCTGGCATAGAAATTGTCGCTTGCCAAATAAACGTAAAGGGTAAAGATCTTTGCGTAGCTTCCGTTTACATTCCTCCAGGTATTTCAATTAACCGCCGTCATCTTTGGAATGCAGTTTCTGCACTATCACATCCAGTTTTAATTCTGGGTGATATGAATTCACATGGTACTGGGTGGGGCGAGCCTTATGACGATCGCAGAGCGGCTATTTTCTATGATTTGTGCGACGATTTCACTTTGAACGTTTTGAATACAGGTGAAGTGACACGCATTGCATCCGACGGTAAAGAAAGTCGGCTTGACCTTTCTTTGGGATCAAGTTCACTATCATTCGATTGCTCGTGGAAGGTGATCGAAGATCCTCATGGTAGTGATCACTTGCCCATTATAACCACCATAAAACATAATTGCGAAAGGTCAGACGAGCCAATTCAGGTTCCTTTTGACCTCACTAGGAATATCGATTGGCAAAAGTATGCAGAAGCGGTATCTTTTGGGGTTGAATCATCCAATCCTCTCCCACCTTTGGATGAGTATCAATTCCTGTCTGAACTGATTTACAGAAGTGCATTAGAATCACAAAAACGACGCGTTCCAGGTGCAACCTTCAAAAGAAGACCAGCCACACTTGGCTGGGATGATGATTGCACTCAATTGTATCTTAAAAAATCTGATGCCTTCAAAGCTTTTCGTAGGCATGGCACCTCGGATCTTTTTCAAGAGTACGCAAAGCTTGAAAGACAACTGAGGAACTTGCTAAAAGCGAAAAAGCGTAGTTATTGGCGACACTTCATTGAGGGTCTCTCAAGAGAAACTTCGATGACAACGCTTTGGAGAGTGGCTCGCAACATGCGAAACCGCTCATCTTCTAATGAGAGTGACGAATACTCCAATCGTTGGATATTCAGCTTCGCGAAAAAAGTCTGCCCAGACTCAGTCCCAGCACCACCGATTTCTTGGGAATCAATCTCAAGAGACGGTTCTCTGGACACACCATTCTCAATGCTGGAATTTTCTATAGCTCTTCTTTCATCAAACAATTCTTCTCCGGGACGCGATATGATAAAGTTCAATCTTCTTAAGAATCTCCCAGATATCGCAAAAAGACGATTACTAGACCTGTTCAATTCATTCATGGAGAACAACATCGTTCCGCATGAATGGAGACAGGTCAAAGTAATAGCTATTCAAAAGCCTGGTAAACCAGCGTCTGATCATAATTCATACCGCCCAATTGCTATGTTATCATGTTTAAGGAAATTGTTGGAAAAAATGATCCTATCGCGACTTGACCATTGGGTTGAATCGAATAACTTGCTTTCAAATACACAATTCGGGTTCCGCAAGGGCAAAGGAACAAACGATTGTCTAGCGTTGCTTTCAACAGATATTCAACTGGCCTTTGCGGAAAAGGAGCAATTGGCTTCAGTTTTCTTGGATATTAAGGGCGCTTTTGATTCAGTTTCCATAGAAATATTGTCAGAAAAACTGCACAATAGTGGACTACCCGGACTTTTAAACAATTTCTTGTATAATTTGTTGTCAGAAAAACATATGAGCTTCAATCTCGGACAACTGACAACTTCCAGAATTAGCTACATGGGCCTACCCCAAGGCTCATGTTTAAGTCCCTTGCTTTATAATTTCTACGTGAAAGACATTGATAGCTGTCTGGAAGGACAATGCACGCTAAGACAACTTGCAGATGATGCTGTGGTTTCTCTCAAAGGCCCACATGCAGAAATGTTGCAAAGACCATTGCAAAATTCTTTAAACAATCTTTCCATTTGGGCAAGAAATTTAGGGATCGAGTTTTCTCCGCAAAAAACTCAATTGGTTGTGTTTTCTAGAAAGCGGAACCCAGCCCAACTGAAACTCAATCTTTTGGCAATAGAAATCGACCAATCTTTGACTTCGAAATACCTTGGGGTCTGGTTTGATTCAAAAGGCACTTGGGGTACCCAAATCAAGTATTTGGTGCAAAAATGTCAACAAAGGATCAATTTTCTACGCACAATTACCGGAACATGGTGGGGTGCTCACCCGGAGGACCTCATAAAACTTTACAAAACGACTATTCTCTCTGTTATTGAATATGGCTCTTTCTGTTTCCACTCAGCAGCAAACTGCCACCTATTAAAGTTGGAACGAATTCAATATCGTTGTCTGCGTATTGCCCTCGGCTGCATGCACTCAACGCATAATGCGAGCCTAGAGGTCCTGGCAGGGGTGAAACCTCTCCAGAACCGATTCTGGGAGCTCTCGCTAAGGTTACTTATCAAGTGTGGAGTGAGCAACACACTTGTGATTGAAAACTTCGAAGAAATGCTCACTCTGAATACTCAGTCAAAATTTATGAGAATCTATCTTTTCTACATGTCATCTGACATAAGCCTCCCAGGTTATAATCCACCTCGTGTACACTTCACCAATGACAGTTCCTCTGTTAAATACGATCTGTCCATGAAACAAGCTATTCATGGAATTCCAGATCAACTTCGATGTATATCTATTCCTCGCATTTTTAACGAAAAGTACCAACATGTCAATTCCTGTAAGAGAATCTTTACTGATGGATCTCGCATAAATGGATCCACTGGTTTCGGTGTCTTCAATGAAAATTCCACCGCCTTCCGCAAACTTCAGGAACCTTGCTCGGTTTATGTTGCTGAGCTGGCAGCAATCAACTTCGCTTTGGGGATGATTTCCAACATGCCCGTAGACCATTTCTTCATCTTCTCGGATAGCCTTAGTTCTATTGAGGCACTCCGGTCGATGAAACCTGTAAAACATCCATCTTACTTTCTTACAAAAATAAGGGAGCAGATGGGTACACTGGTCGAAAGATCATACAAGATTACCTTTGTATGGGTCCCCTCGCATTGCTCAATTTATGGCAATGAGAAGGCGGACTCTCTCGCAAAGGTGGGCGCTCAGGAAGGTGAGATCTATGATAGAAGAATTTCACATGATGATTTTTTCCATTTTGTTCGCCAGAGTTCTCTTCAAAGTTGGCAAAATGATTGGCGAGATGGCCAGCTGGGACGGTGGTTACATTCCATTATTCCTAATGTTTCCTTGCGAGCGTGGTGGCATGGTTTGGATGTAAGTCGAAATTTCATTCGCGTAATGTCAAGGCTTATGTCCAACCATTACTCGCTAGATGCGCATTTACACAGGATTAACCTCGCGTTGAGCAATGTTTGTACTAAGTGCGGTTCCGGTTATGATGACATCGACCACGTAGTTTGGCAATGCCCGGATAATGACGCCTCCAGAGCACTACTTTTGGATACCCTTGAGGCCCGAGGTAGACAACCCTTTGTTCTTGTGAGAGATGTGCTGGGCACTCGCGATGTCACTTATATGCTATGCATTTACGACTTTCTTCGTTTGTCTTGTATAAAGGTTTAATTCTCTTGTGTTTTCTCCCCCAGTTTTTTTTTTCTGTTTTCGTCTTTGTGTTGTTCCTGGCCATCCGGCAGACGAAAAGCCCGCTACAATCTGGTGCTGAATCACTATGAAGACAACGAACACGCCATTACGTTATACCTTCCGGATGAGCTTCAGAGAACCCTTACCCCCAGTCCTTACCACGCCCATCCTAAAAGCATATGTGACCCACTAATCTCGAGCTGCCACGAGTATCCTGGCTCCATCCCGTACTAACTATGTTGAATAAGAATCATATTTGTACATAAAATACAAAAAATGAGTTTTGGCTCCGCAAAGCGTTAAACGCGATTGAGCCCCAAATAAATGAACTAGTTAAAAAAAATACATCCTTGCTGGAATCTCTCTAAAGGTGGTATTATATACCCATATACTGCATGCACTAATGTCAGAGCATAATCCTAAAGAAATGTCAATGAACGTATTTCCAGAAGGATCCTTAGAAGAATTTAAAAAATCCTAGAGTTTATTCAAAGAAAAATGTTTGGAAGAATTTGAGAAGAATTTCCTGGAGGAATTCTTGCTGCATTTTTGAGAGAAATTTCGGGATGAATTCATGGAAGAATTCCGAAAGATTCTTTCCTGGGTGAATTCCTGAAGGATTCCCTGGAGAAATGTATGAAAGCACTTTTAGCATGTAAGTGTCTAGATGTTTATAGTAAGTCACTGTGATTTCTGCATAATCTAAAACCTGCCCTTTTGTGGCATGTGTGTTGCTTGGAAGATTCCCTGGAGGACTTATAGTCTCGCTTATTGAAAGAATTACTAATGGAATCGCTGAGTATCTTCTGAAGAAACTGCTGGAGGGATTACTGAAAGAATCCTTGGATAATTTCCTGGTTCTTGTATGCATCTTTATTAAATTATCTTCCAATACTATTCGCTGCATAAATTCCTCCAGAAATTGTTGAAATAATAAAAAAAATATCAAATAATCCTGGAGAAATTCGTGATGACTGAAGAATTTCTGAAATTTCTGAAGGAACTTCTTACTACATTTTTGAAAAGAACCTGAGAGGAATTTCTGAAGATATCACTTGTAGAATTCCACGAGCAATCCCTGGAAGACTTCCAGGAAAAATGCCGTAAGATTTTCCGAAGGAATCCCTGGAGTATTATCTAAAACTATATCAAGAGGAATTATTGGATAAACTCTGGGAGGAGTCCTTCGAGAAATTTGTGAAGAAATCTCTTAAGGAATTCCTAAAAGAAATCCCATATAAATTTCATGAGGGTTCCTTGGAGTAATTTCTTAAAAAATCCTGAAAGAATTATGGGAGGGATCCCTAGAAAAGTTTTTGAAGAAATCTCTTAAGAAATTCCTAGAGAAAGTCTTGGAGGAATTACTGAAGGAACCTCTGAAGAAATTCTTGGAGTAATCCGTGAAGGAATTCCTGGAGGAATGTCTGAAGCAATTCCTGAAAAAATCTCTAGAGAGATTCCTGAAGGAATGCATGGAGCAACTTTTAAATGAATTCCTGGCGTAACCACCTGAGGAATTCTTGGATGAGACCCAGTAGCAATTCCTGGATAAATACCTGATGGAGCTCTTAGAGCAACTCATGGTGAAATATCCAGAGGAATTCTGGAAGGAATTTCTGGAGAAATTTCTAGAAAAATCCCTTGAGAAATTTCAGAAGGATTTCCTGGAAGAATCCTAAGAGGAATTTCTGGAGGATTTCTTGGATGAATTTTCGAAGAATTTCCCGGAAGAATCTCTGGAAAAATCTGAAATCTGCAAGATGTCCAGGAGCATTTCCTGGAAGAATTCCTGAAGAAATTCCTGGAGTTATTCCCGGAGGAGTTCCTGGAGAAATTCCTTGATTAAATCCTGAAGGAATGCCTGGAGGAATTCCTAGAAGAATTCCTGTGAGAAGTGTTGGAGGAATCCTTGAAGGAATTCCTGGATGAATCTCTAGAGAAATTCTTGAAAGAATTATTGGGTGAATTTTTGGAGATATCTCTAAAGGAAATCTGGAAATCCTCTGAATAATTACTGGAAAAAAACCTGTAGGAATTCCTGATGGAATTCTTGGAGGAATCCCTAAAGCAGTTCCTGAAGAAAATTCTAGAGGAATTCCTGAAGAATCCCAAGGAATTCCCAAGAGAATCCCTAAACAGTTCCTGAAGGAAGTACTGAATTTATACCTGGAGGAGTTACTTCAAGTATTCAAGTAGAAATTCCTGAAGGAATCCTAAGAAAAGTTACTGGGGGAATTTTTAAAATAAGTTGTTCCAGAAAGAATCACAGAAGGAATTCCCGAGTGAAGCCTTGGAGAAATTCCTGGAGGAGTTTCTGGAAGATACCCTAGAGGAAAGCGTGTAGGGATTTCCTGAGGAATCTCTGGAGAAACTCCTGGAGGAATCTCTACAAGAATTCTTGGAAGCATTTCTGAAGGAATTCCTAGAGGATTATGATAAAAAAATTAGAGGCATTTCAGTAGGATTTCTTAGAGGAGTTTTTAGAGGAATCCCTGAAACAATCCCCAGAGAAATCACTGGAAGAATTCTTAGAGGAATTCCTGAACAAATTCGTGGAGAAATCCCATGATAAGTTCCTGAATAAATCACAGATGGAATTCTTGGAGAAATCCTGAAGTAATTCTAGAAAGAGTGGATGAACTTTTGGATGAATCCCTGTAGCAGTTCCTGAAGGAATCCCTGCAGGCGTTCCTGTAGAAACCCCAGGATGAATTCTGGAAGCAATTCCAAGAGGCATTCCTAAGGGAATCCATATAAAGTTCCTGGAGAAAGTACTGGATTAATTCCTGGAGGAATTCCTGAAATAATTCCAAGAGGAAGTCCTAAAGAAATTCTTAAAAGAGTTCCTGGGGAATTCTTGGAGGAATTTTTAAAATTATTCCTGCAGTTGTTCCTGAAATAAACACAGAAGTAATAATCTCAGGATGAATTCCTGAAGAAATTCAATGAGGAATCTCATAAGCAATCCCATGAGGAATTTTTTTTTATCTGTATTAACGAGATTTTTAGTCCTTGGCTAGTTCAGCTCGGGACCCACGTTTTACTTCCCTTCCGAAGGAAGAACTCACATTGTGTGTGTTTTTTTCGGAAGTGGGATTTGATCCCAGGTCCTCGGGGTGAAATGCCTGTGCTTTAACTAACCATCACACTCGGTCCGGGGAATTACTTAGGAAATCCCAGGAAAGTTTTCTCAACAATTCTTGAAACAATTTCTGTAGGAATGCCTAGAAGAAATAAAATTGTAGGAATCAATGTTTCCAGTGATCTGTAAATTTATTCTTATATACACGTGATTGCTTTGAAACAATATAACACAAGGATTGTCACGATGAGTGTAAAGTTCGAACCAAATATATGTATTGTACGTAATTTTGCGAAGATTTTGTAGTTTTGATGATTCACACTTCTCACAAATGCTTTGAAAAAGTTTTCCTATGTGCACGTGATTGTTTTCAAGCAATAAACACAAGGGTTGTCGAGATGGCCGTGAAGTTCAAACTGAAAAGACACATTTCCTGTAATATACGTGGTTTTGTGAAAATGTTGTAGTTCCTAAAATACACACTTTTCACAATCGTTCGAAAAAAGTTTTCTCATCTACGCGTGATTGTTTTCAAGCAATAAAACACAAGGGTTGTCGCGATGAATGTAAAGTTCAAACCGAATATACAAATTTTCAGTATTATACGTAATTTTGTGAATATTTTGAAATTTTATGATTCATACTTGTCCCCATTTATCTGTAGATGTATTCTTATGTACACGCGATTATTTTCAAGCAATATAACATGGGGATTGTCGCGATGAACGTAAAATTCAAACTGAAAATAAAAATTCCCTGTATTATACGTGATTTTATGAAACTTTTGTAGTTTCTAAAATACACACTTTTCACAATCGTTTGAAAAAAGCTTTCTCATATGCAGGTGATTGTTTTCAAGCAATAAACACAAGGGTTGTCGCGATGGACGTGAAGTTCAAACTGAAAAAAACAAATTTCCTGTATTATACGTGAGTTTGTGAAAATGTTGTAGTTCCTAAAATACACACTTTTCACAATCAATCGGAAAAAGTTTTCTCATCTACACGTGATTGTTTTCAAGCAATAAAACACAGGGGTTGTCGCGATGAATGTAAAGTTCAAACCGAATATAAAAAATTTCTGTATTACACGCAAATTTGTGAAGATTTTTTAGTTTTTATGAATCACACTTGTCCTCATTTATCTGTAAATGTATTCTTATGTACACGTGATTGTTTTCAAGCAATATAACATGGAGATTGTCGCGTTGAACGTGAAGTTCAAACTGAAAATACTAATTTCCTGTATTATACGTGATTTTATGAAAATTTTGTAGTTTCTGTGATTCACATTTTTCACAATCGTTCGGAAAAAGATTTCTCATGTGCACGTGATTGGTTTCAAGCAATAAAACACAGGGGTTGTCGCGATGAATACAAAGTTCAAATCGAATATACAAATTTTCTGTATTATACGTAATTTTGTGAAGATTTTATAGTCTTAAATAATGAGTATCTCCATATATTTCTTTGCAATAATTTTGCTTTATTAATATGGGCAATTCAACATTAAAATAAGCGTGAAAACTAATTTACATTCGGAATGGCTCCAGAAAAACAGTATTTTTTAAGGTACTTGCTCCGAGTTTTTGAGTACTTAAAAATAGAACTTTGGTCAAATCCATAGTTTGAAAATTTTATATTCATCTAGAAGGCTGGGAAAATTCATAGCTTCAAAAATTTTGCAAATCGGATAAAAAACGGCTGAGATATTAGCAGTTGAAAAATACCGTTCCCACTGTTTTGAGGCATGGCAGTTGGTGTAAGTGATTTATAGCATGGCAGTGGGAGTGTTAATAAAGTATTTCATGATTAGGAAACAACTCGGCCTACGTCGACGGAAACATTATGAGTGCATATTAGACGAGAAAAGCATTATCACCACTAGGTGGATTAATTTGTTTTTTTTTTTTATTATTATGTTCTTACAAGCTTAACAGACTTTCGTGAAATTGACTTTAAAAATTTCAATAGCATAGTTCGACAAAATTTGGTTTCATATAAATTTTAAGAGAAATTTTCTACAAACTCCACAGGACGCTGTCCATAAATTACGAAGCCTCTTCTTTGGCCAGACACCCCCTCCCTCCTCAGAGTCTACGTATTTTTTATTAACAGGCCCCAGTGACTATCACCGAAAAATTTTCCCAGAATTTCTGTCATATTCCGCACCAGAAAAAAATTACAGTTTTAACAAGATGCGAGAACTGCGCAAAATAAACAAATCTGAAACATACCCTCAGTGAAGATATTCCTTTTTGCCCTAAGGCCATAATTCTAGGATCTGACTGGTTTAGCTTTGCTAGATTATGTAAGCAACGAAATAAATCGATGAACATTATGCGACAAGACCACCCCAATCCACCGGAAGTACGTGTTCCCCAGCAATCTTCTTCACCGCCAATTTCCTTCAATTTTCAACCGAGAGTGAGGGTAGGAATAACGAAAGCTGGAAAACATTCGAAACACATTTTCGGTTTATTAAATTCCACGAGCGCCAAACTCTCGGCGGCGGCGGTGACTTCCGTTATCGTAGTCGGAAGCGGTTGCTCGTGCCAGAAATAAAAATGTATCACCTCACCGCCACTCTGTTTCAAGTGTGCGGCGACTCATTAAAGTAAGTGAAAATTCGGTTGACAACCGGATTCCCTCGTATCAGGGGGTTTAAAGCTCCACCAATTCTAGCTACTTGTAGAAACAGCGGTGTTTCTATGCCAAAAATGAATGAAAATACACAATTATAAGCACTTAAATGTTTGCGACCTAAACAAAATTGACCAAATCCCATGCCACCCATCGAGTGTACTAGATTTGTACAAATTGAAAATCAACTCGTACACTCACATAAGCAGGTATTTTAGCTGCCCTAATTCCTATTTTGGAATCCGATCATGAAACAATAATTGCACTAGTTTATAAAATCAAACGAAAGTCTTGAATTCTTCGAAAAATTTCCCGTATAATCTCGTTCAGATTTCAAAGTTGTGCTCCAAAGATTTTGAAGCAGAACAGCTTCAGAGTTATAACTGAAAATCGAATTTAACACTGTTCAAAACTTTGGAATTTACTTAAATTCAAATATCTTTGAACGAGATGAACCAGTAGAGGGCTGAAAATCTCGATAATAAAGATAAACAATGATAATAATAAAAATATCTTAGAAATGTAGCATACCAATTTTAAATTTTTCAAATAAAATAAAAGCTGAAAATAATACTTTTCGATCAACTGAACACAAATTTCATGTACGATTGAGGAAAATCTTGTTATAAGGAAATGCATGGGATATATATTTATAAGTTTTTGAAAACTACCAAACAAATAACTGCCGTTATACGCATAATTGTCCCATGTTATATAGGATTCCCATATAACATGGGACAATCCGGCGTAGAACGGCAGATAAGGTGTTGTCCTTAAACTACGTAGACTCATAGTTGGTCATCTCAGACCCCCCTCACCCATCGTAGACTTTTGTCTTTACACAATTTTCGAAATTTGTATGAAGCGTGGACTAGCACAACGTCATAAAACATCAATCTGCTCAATCTCGATTACTACAGTCAGGAATCCTCATGCAGCTAACAGTGGTGCGATGCAACGCAAAAACCCTGTGTACGGAGAACCGTTCACAATTCGGATCCCCTGCATATGAACCGAGGATCAACATTACATTAGCTGGCATTGAAATATTTACCCAATATAAGCTTCTTGTACCTATAAATTTAATTCGTAAACATGTCAGTTACAGATATCATACTCAATCATTCTCATTCGTACCCACCGTTATCATGCACACATTCAAACGCTTAATTACTAATTCACTCACTGGCTAACCAATTGCTCACATATTTACTCATTCATTCCCTCATTCACCCGTACCAACTTACTCACTCATTAACCCTTTGACTCTACTCACTACAAGACTCACTATATCACTAGCTAACTCACACACTTGTTCAATAACTCACTTATATACTCACACAACCACTCAATAACAACCTCACTCACTTACTCACTAATCGACTAACACAGCGGTTTTCAGATCGTGCACCGCGGTGCACTTGGTGCACCGCGAAGCCATGACAAGTGCACCGCAGCACTTCAGGAAAGTGCATACATAATTTAAAATTTTAATTTATTACCTATTTCATGAAAAATAATTCAACTTAGAGTAATATTTCTATTATTCCAACGGACGAGTTATCCTTGAATCCAGCAAAAACCGTCTCAGATCGCGAAGAATCATGGAACAAGTCTGCCAAATCTTTCCTAATCATATTTTTCCAAGAGCTCGTAATGGATGTTCACTAGTACTTACCCTACAAGGCATCTGTAATTTTTCTTCAATGAATGCGCCAAAAAAACCTCAGAAGAAATTTTACTAATATTTCTGTGGCTTTCCTTAACACCAGAGAAGGAATCTATCACTTATCTCGAAATCAGGTGAACACACAACTCTTTCCGAATTGACAAGAGTGCCCGGAAGGAATTTATCATAAATATTGTCAATATTACGCCAAAGTTCTGAAAATAAAGCTGCCAAGTGTCTTGCTAGAATTTTTTCAGAAATCCAGTAGAAGTCTTGGAAAAACGTCTATCAAAAACTTTCTGGTGGCAATTTCCTAACCTCAAACCTACCTGTACAAAGAACGTAAATTCTTGAATTTTGTAATCAAATTAGCTCGTAGTTTGTAGAAAATCACGAAAATTGTCATTTCCGTCCGTTTTCAAGTTGATTCGCATCCTGAATTCTCCGCAAATTCCAATTTTAGAGTCGTTGAAGAGGTAAACAGAGAGGTTGCGAGACGCTACTGCTAGAAATAATTTAGTAGGCTTGGAAGGACTTCACCGAGGTTCTTAAAAACAAAACACCACTAATTCGACTCAAGATTTCATTCAGTATTTAAAAAGATCTTGTCTGAAAGTTTCCAAAAACATTCTGAGCAAGGAATATTCTAAGTCTAATACTTGTCACTCCACTATGCTCCGATAAGTGATGAAAAAACAATCATGAACATGTGCACCGCGGAACGATTTATTTTCAAAAAGTGCACCGCCAGCCGAAATGTCTGAAAACCCCTGGACTAACACACTAGCTCACTTTCTTACTCGCTGGTTCGTTTACTTGCAGCACTCACTCACTCACTCACTAACAAGCTCAATTACTCATCAACTCACAAACTCTCGCACTTGCCATGTGACTTGCTAACTAAATTATTAACTCACTATAAATAGTAGGGGCCCATATAGCCGAGGCGGTAAACGCACGGGTATTCAGCATGACCATGCTGAGGGTGACGGGTTCGATTCCCGGTCGGTCCAGGATCTTTTCGTAAAGGAAATTTCCTTGACTTCCTTGGGCATAGAGTATCTTCGTGCCTGCCACACGATATACACATGCAAAATGGTCATTGGCAGAGGAAGCTCTCAGTTAAAAACTGTGGAAGTGCTCATTGAACACTAAGCTGAGAAGCAGGCTTTGTCCCAGTGAGGACGTTACGCCAAGAAGAGAGAGAGATGAAATAGTAGGGGAGACTGAGGAGACTTGATCCCTGGGGAGACTTGTTCCCCCCATATTTTCTCGGAATCAAAAACAGTTTTCTTCTAGCATATTTTTTCCAAAACTTCATCTTGTCAGACGCAATGTTTTGGTTACAATTGAATTTGATTTTGCATTGCATTATTTTTTAATGGCTGATGGTTTGTTTTCAGTCTTTCAGAAATCTTTAAGGCGATTCCGAAAAATCTCAATAACTTTGTAAAAATTGAAGAAAATCGTGTCAAAATTTTACAGCACATAGTGTAAATAAAATACCATCAAACGTATTTATTCAAATAAGGCTGTTATATAAATATTTTAATTATTGCTGCTTGGTATATACAACAGTGACATGGGGAGACTTGATCCCTCGAGGATTACACACACATTATACATGTGAAAAATAAAATTCTATTTGGAAGCCTCTATTTACTCGGAATTCTAGTATATTCAATGATAAAACGTGTCAAATAATTTTTATTTTATTAAGAGGGATCAAGTCTCCCCATTTTCAAAATACAGTATAACCTTAACATTTTAAGGAAATGTTATAATTTAAAATTCACCATATTCATCAAAAATACAAGAAAACTTTAAATGAAAATGAATAGGAAGCATCTGGAGCTATTTTACCTTTTAATTAACCATGTGCTCAAAAGGGGATCAAATGTGGCCCATTTTTAAAAAATACATCATAAGACATGCCTCCATAAAACACAGTTTTGAAAACATTAACAATAATTAAAAGTCCTTCTGTTGTGTGTAAACTTGCAATAGATGTTTATGTTCCATTCTGTACGAAAAACGGATCCAGTTTTGTGTTTTTCTTGAAGTTACAGGCAAATTAAGAAAAAGGGATCAAGTCTCCCCAGTCTCCCCTACACTTTAATTAACCACTCATTAATTCACACATTCACTCACTAACAGGCTTACTCACCTACTAATTCTCCAACACCTTGCACTCAATATATTTATTACCTTACTGTTCATACGAGATCATTGGATCACTCACTATATCACTCACAAAGGCACTATCTAAATCACTTACTCACAATAATATCCTTCATTTACTCACTAGCAGGCTCACTAGTTCACTAACAGGCTCACTCATTCACTATCTCACTAGCTGACTCGCTCACTCACTCACTTATTAGCTCTCTGCCTAACTGCCTAACGTACTCACTTCATCACTCAGCTGCAGGGATGGGAAGACTCAATTGCAAAGAGTTACACTCACTTGCTATTTTCTCAGCTCAGAAGCATGCAATCAAAAAACGATGTATGGACGACTTTTGCCTTTTGGTTTGGTCTAGAACTTTGCCGAATAGAGTAGGGGTCGCACACTCATCTCAAAGTCGTGACAGAGCTGTGAAAGCGACTCTCCACGAGGTGAGTGTAAATTACACTCAGCTCGTGGAGAGTTGTCTTCGCAGCTCTCTCACGACTTTGGTATGTGTGTGCGACCCCTACTCTATTCAGCAAAGTTTTATCCCAAACCACAAGGTAAAAGTCGTCCATACATCGTTTCTCGATTGCACGCTCCTGAGCTGAGAAAATTGCAAATGAGTGTAACTCTTTGCAAGTGAGTGTTCCCATCCTTGCTCAGCAGTTTTTACTCACCACCTCACTAACTTACAAACTTACTTACTTTCAAACCCACTGTTTGATTAGCTCACTTATCCACCTATTTACTAACTCACTGATTTCCTTTCTCTCACTCACTCAACAGCTCATTCATTCACTCACTCATTTATCAACTTACTCACTTACTCACACATTGACTCGATCTTGTATCAACCAAGGATGTTTTCACTCACCTGGAAATCGTTTGACTCATATGAATATAACTCAGTTCGGAAGCTTTTTATTACATGTTCGTCAAATTTATAGGGTTGTGTTTTTCCTACAATTTTCATCAAGGCACCATATTCCAACTATCATTTTTACGACATTGAAGTGCTAGTTCCGGCTCCTGATACTAAACTCTTGAATTCTTCGATCGTTTAGTATTAGTTAACAATACTACCACTGCACGCCGCGTTTACTAAGGTAAATTTTTCTAAGTCTTTGACGTTTCATGACTTGATGTTCTATAGAATAACACAGTAATAACGGTTTTAGGTATTAGAGCACAGGTTGCTCCTTGCATGGTATTTGCAAGGTATTCCCTTCTACTCGGGTAGATTCTTCTTAGATTTACAGGGAGACTCCTCCACAAAGTTAATCTAAGATCCCTCTAGGATTTCCTGCTGTGATTACTCAGGATGCTTCATCTGAAATTCTTTTTGAGGTCCATTTCAAAGTGCCCTCTGGGATCCTTCCAGGAGTTTCTTCTGAAATTCTAAAAACGTTCCATCTGATGTTCCTCCAGGAACTACTGCCAGTATTCGTTCTGAGATTCCTTCTGAGACTTTAAGTGATTTCTTGCGGAATTTCTCAAGGAGTTCCGTGAACTTCCTAAAAGTTTTTCTTTTTAATGTCTTCAGAAGTTTTTTTTATGGACTTTCAGAATATATTCCAGGGAAATGCAATCGTGGGAAAAATGTAGGAGAAAAGCAGGGGGAAATTGTTAAATAATTTCCTCAAGGAATTTCTGAAGGAACTTCATGCAGAACTCCACAAAATTACAAAAATTGCTGGAGGAATTGTTCAAAATAGTCCTGGAAAAAATCCCTAATAATCTCTTGGGGGATTTCCATTAGAAACATTTGAAAGAGTTCCAGAAACCGTAGGAACATCCGGAGAAATTCCAGAAGTATCTGCAGAAATTATCCAGACGGAAATCTTGAAGGAATCCGGAAAATAGTTCAGAGAATCCTGGAAATAGTACCTCTAGCGGTCCCGGAAGAAGTTTCTGAAACAATTCCAGACCCAAGCAACACACATGGTTACAAAACAATGACGGCAGCGTATGTAAGGGTTGCGCAGTAAGTCATAGTGACTTCTGTGCAACTCTTACATACGCTGCCGTCACTGTTTTGTAACCATGTGTGTTGCTTGAGGAAGTAGTTTTCGGAAGAATTCCGGAGAAATCCACGAAGGAGTTTCTGAAGAAATCCCAGAAGTCATTCCTGACAGCAGCCCAGAAGAAGTTCCCGGAGGAATCTCTAAAGTGGTCCCTGGAGGAATCATAAAATAATCCCGGAAGGAGTGCCCGGTGAAAAGACCGTAGGAATCCCGGGAGGAGTTCGTGAGGCAACTCCAGAAGTAGTTCCTGCAGAAATCCCGGTGAAGTTTTTGGAGGAATACTGAAATAATTTCCTGGAGAATTCCAGGAAAGGTCTCAGAGAGAACTCTTGAAGATATTCCAGAAGGATGACCGGGAGGAATCCCGAATTAAACTTCTGCAAGGAATCGCTGACAGAATTTTGCTAGAAGTTCCTGAAGGAGTCTCAGAAAGAATTTCTGTGACAATCCCCGAAGTAACTCCTGGAAGTATCCTGGAAGAAATCCTGAGTAAAATTACTGGAAGAATCCCAGAAGCAACTACCCCAGAAGTAATCTCAGAAGAAAATCTTTAAGGAACTCCACAAGGAGCAAGTTTCTTTGGGTTTTCTTCAACAGTTCCTTTCATGATTCCATTTTTCCAGGAATATCTTCTGAAAGTCAAAAAATGTTTTCAAAAGAATCTGCGGAGAGAATTTTTATTGAAATTCCTGAAGGATACTCGGAACTTTTTGAGAAATCTCGGAAGAAATCACTTGAGGTCTCCGAAGAAATCTCATAACGAATACTGGAAGCAGTTCCTGGAGAAATATTAGATTGAACCTTTGAAGAACCTTAGAAACTCCTATAAGGATCCCAGAGGGAGTTTCTGAAGGGACCCCGAAAAGAATCTCAGATGGAGCATCCTGAGGAATCTCAGAAGTAAATCCTAGAATAAATTTATGGAGAAACCGGAAAAAATCTTGGAGGAATCTCAGGAATATGGAGAAAGATTACAAGAAATTCCTGAAGAAAACACGGAACTAGTTCATTATGAATTTTAAAGGAATCCAGGAACCCCTGTGTTAGAGCGAGACAAATTTTATATCGACGCCTAGTTTACTTGCACACCCCTAGGTAGCTAGCCTCTCTCCGTGGATTCGGTCTGCACTTGTGTGCTCTTTATATACCTCCAGCTGGCGATCGTGTTGATCGCACCAGTTGTGGAATAGTACATAGGAGTAGGTAGCTAGCAGATAGGAAAAACAGCTGTTTGCTTGATCAGTATAGATCAGTCTAAATAAACCGCCGCGGAGGAAACATCTCCTCTTTTCGTTGTTACTCGACCGCAATAAAAGTGTATTTTCTGTTCGCGTAAATAAAGTGTTTCTATCGACAACCAAACGAATTTTGAACAAGTGTCCGAAATTTACTACCCGCGGCGGGCGCGAACATTTGGTCCTTCGAACCGGATCTGTGAAAAAGGACACTTGAGTGCACGGTTCCGTGTGAAGAACCCGGCAATCCCCAGTGCGCTGTGCGGTGGGCGGTACAGTGAATACGGACTCAGACTATCAGTGCGCGAAAGCCGTCGGCAATAATTGCACGGCTCGGAAGATTGCGGGTGGAAGGCAATTTCCCGCCGGTGTTCAGTGAAAAAGTCTGGCAAGTGCCAGTGAAGGTTTCCGGCGCCATCGCTGGAGCAGCAGCGCGGTGGTGTGTGCAACAAGCAGCCAGTGAATCGCGGCGCCATCGCGAGGAAGGGCGCAGTGAAGTCGAGGACATCTTGGACGAGCAGGACAGATCCAGAGCGCCATCGTGGACACCGAAGGAGCCCAGCGGAGGACGGACATCTTTGGGAAGTATAGTGCATGTTGGGTGGTAATTGCATGTGGATGTGGCAATAAATTGATTGAAGTGCATGCGAGTTGCTTCTTATTTTGGATCGTAGCCCTGAGGTGTCCGCTAGATGTTCAATTTGTCTCGGTGTTCGCTGGATTTGTTGGCTTGTTTGGTCCTCTCTGGTCGTAATCCCCCTCGCTGCTATCTACTTGTCGTCGAGCAGTCAATCTGTCTCTCGAGGTCGCGATTTTTGTGGAACGTCGAGTCGATCGCGAGTGTTTTGGTGCAAGTGCAAGTGCTGTGCAGTGTTCGAATTTGATTGATTGCGCTTGGCGCAGTTAATTACAGTGTAGTGCAGTGATCAAATAGTTAGCAATGGCCGATCTACGTGCCCTTGTTAAGAGTGAGCGACGTGTGTTGAATACGCTGGAAGGACTGGAAAATTTCGCGCGGAGATACGATCCCAGCCAGGACGAACCACAAATTGCAGTGCGCCTGGAATCCCTGGAGGCAATCTGCAAGGAGTTTTACGCGATTCGGCAACGAATTGAGCTGCTAACGGACGAAACCGCTGAGGATGAGGACGACAAGGATGTCCAAGTGCGCGAAAAGGCCAACCTGGCGGCACTTACCGAGTTCGAAGAGCGATATTTTCGTCTGAAGGCCAGTCTAGTATCGAAGCGAGCTCCCCCACTACCAACCGCGACGACATCCGGAATCGGTCAACCTGGTGACCGGTCGGAATCATCTTTTTCAAAGGTGAAGCTACCAGAGATTCGCCTTCCGTCGTTTGGTGGGAGGATTAAGGAGTGGGTCCCGTTTCGGGACAGCTTCTGTAGCCTGATCCATGAGAACAAGCAGCTCAACGACATGGACAGGTTCAGCTATTTGAAGTCGGCCCTTTCTGGAGAAGCGTTGCAGGAGATCGAGTCTGTGGGGCTTTCAGCTGCAAACTATAGCGTAGCGTGGAAGGCGCTGGAATCCCGCTATGAGAACAAAAAACTTATAGTGAAAGCCCACCTCGATGCTCTTTTTGCCGTGGAAGGCATGAAACGCGAGAGTTACGACGGCTTGAGCAACCTCATCAGCGGGTTCGAGAAAAACCTCCAGATGCTGCAGAAGATTGGAGAAGATACCGCTGCGTGGAGCACTATTCTGGCGTACATGGTGTATTCCCGACTGGATCCTGCCACGCTACGGCAGTGGGAAACGCATCACAATTCTAAGGACGTGCCAACGTACCAGAACATGCTCGATTTTCTACGCAGCCATTGTGCAGTGCTGCAATCCGTCGCACCCGCGAGTTCGAAGCCGAGCGGTTCCGACTATCGCTCATCGAAGCCATCCGTGTGCCATACCACCGTCAAACCGTCGAGGAAGTGCCCATTCTGTGGAGATTCGTGGCATCCCGCCTTCGTCTGTGGAAAGTTTCAACGGTTACAAGTTTCGGAGCGCCTCGAAGTTGTTTCCAAGGCAAAGCTGTGTCGGAACTGTCTCAGCCTTG
The DNA here is from genome assembly GCF_035046485.1 of Aedes albopictus. Lineage (NCBI taxonomy): Eukaryota > Metazoa > Arthropoda > Insecta > Diptera > Culicidae > Aedes > Aedes albopictus. Next base: position 318,782,684 of record NC_085136.1, on the reverse strand, counting down.
GCCATTGGGCCCGATACTGCGACAAGGGAACCTGTCGTCACTGCCAGCAAAAGCACCACACTCTTCTGCATGGAGCACCAATCCGATCCTCCGTTCCACAATCGCAGTCAAATCCTCCGACACAAACCAGACAACAGCCACAGTCCCCGCAACCAGACCGAATCCACGGAGAGAGGCTAGCTACCTAGGGGTGTGCAAGTAAACTAGGCGTCGATATAAAATTTGTCTCGCTCTAACACCCTGCATTAAGGTGAATATAGAACGACGCCACACCTTGAATTTTCCAAAGCACAAATCTGAAGATCCAAGTATCGCACTAAGCTGAAAAGTTGATCGATTGGTCACCACCAGCGGGTGACCAATCGATTAACTTTTCAGCTTAGTGCGATACTTGGTTCTTCAGATTTGTGCTTTTGAAAATTCAAGGTGTGGCTTCGTTCTATATTCACCTTAACCTCAGAAGGTATTCCTTAAGAAATCACCGAAATAATCTCTGGAAGAATCCCGGGAGTACTTCTTGGAGGAATCCTGGCAAGAGTCCTTGAAGGAATCACAGACGAAACCTCTTTAGGAATCCCAGAGGAAACTCCTGGAAGAATCCCAGAGAGAACTTCTGAAGGAGTCCAAAGAATCGGAAGAATCTCATCAAGAACTTCCTATAAATCCCAGAAGGAATTTCTGGGAGAGCTCTGGAAGAAATTTGTGGAGGAGCCCCAAAGGATTTCCTGGAGGAATCCCGGATGGAACTCCTGTGGAGCCTCAGAAGGACCTCTTGGGTGGAGGTGCTACTCCATCTGAGATTGTTTTTGGAGTTCCTTCAGAACTTCCATCTAGGATCCTTTTTGGGATTCCTTAAATGTTACTCCAGGAATTCCTTTGAGGATTCTTCCAGGGATTCCTTCTGGGACTCTCAGGGATTTATTCCGGAATTTTCTAAGGAGTTCTTGAATTCCTCCAGGAATTCCGTCATATATGATTTCCCCAATAGTTTCTTTAGGAATGTCTACAGAAGTTTTTTTTTTTTTTTTGACTTGGAAAATACGCCTGGAAATTCTTCCAATTTCACCCGGGATTTCTTCCGCAATTCCCTCTCGGAGTTCCCTCTGGCATTACTTCAGGAATTCTTTCCAAGATTGCTACAGAAACTCCTTCTAAAATTTCGTGTGGGATTCCTTTCATGAATTTCATGCGAGATTCCTCCCGGAGTTCCTTCAGAAATTTCTTCAAGAATTCGTTTTGAGATCCTTCCAGAAACCCTCCAAGAACTCCTCCGGTATTCTTCCAGGAGCTCCTTCCGCAGTTCTTCCAGTAAGTACATCTGAGATTGCCGCAAGAATTGCGGGAATTTCTTTTGGGCTTTAGTAAAAACGGCTTCTGGAATTTCTTCAGAAACTTCGTCGTAGATTTCTTTGGGAACTCTTGCCGGGATTGTTCAGGCATGTTCTTCTGGAATTCTTTCTGAATTCTTCTTCAGTAGCTCTTTGCAGGATTCATCTAGGAACTCTTTTTTTGGTTTCCTCCACGAGTTACGTTTGGAATTCCTGCAGATCCTTCTGAAACTCCTCCAGAAGTTCAATCTTAAACTCTATCAAATGTTTCTAATAAACATCCTCCTATAGTTTATTAGGGAGTATTTTGAAAAAATCCTCTTGTAGTTTTGTATATGGCATTTCTTATGCAGCTCCTGCAGGATTCTTAGAGGATTTCTTCCTCCAGCAAGTTCCTTCGGGTTTTCCTCTACCAGGAATTCTTGAACGAATCTCAGATGGAACCTTTTGGGAATCTCTGAAGAAATGAGCAATCGCTGAAGAAGATTCTGAAGGAATCCTTATTAAACTCCCGAAGGAATCTCATCAAGAACTCCCTAGGAATCACGCAAGAAACTCCCAGAAGAGTCCTGGGACATATTTGTGGAGAAACCACGAAGAATTTCTAGGAGGAATCCCGGATGGAATGCCCATGGAATCCCAGAAGGAGCTCCTGGAAGGGTGTCATCAGGCCGTCATCAAGTCATAAATAAGCACACTTTCCCACGCACGTGAAACCCTAGGACGTGAAACCTACAAAAGATCTTCCCGAGTCCTTTCGACGCCTTGTCCTTCGACCTTATATTGAACACTCGTAGATAGGTCGAGCCGCACTCAGCGCCAATTAGAATTTTCGCGGAAACAATTCTGCTAGATTGCTTTCGTGCAGGTGAAATGGGATCGACGGGTTCCAGTTTCCTGCCAAGAAGTAAGGGCGCGACTTCTGCGAAGTATCCCGCCCGTAAACCCCACGCGTCACGATGAACCAAATTTATTAATCAATATTTCAATCATTTTCCGGACTATTTGATAACAGAGATGGGGGGATGCCGTTCGTTGACGCTGATGAGGCAGGTGAAACTGATGCCAATGGCAATGGGAGCGTGTACTGTATTGAGTGAGCACGTTTTCCGACACTTGATGAAGCCTTCAGCAGCAGCAGCAGCAGCAGCAGCGGGACCGGTCGACCGGGTGCGGATAACGGATCGAGTTCACAAATCACCGGGAAAGCTCTGTTCGTCGTTGTCGTCGTCATCATCGTCAACATCGACGACGGCGGCGGCGGCTGTGGCTTAGTTATACGAAGCCACACACATGTGCGTCTCGAATCGCGAACTTTATCGCAACAAATTACGTGGTTTCGGTGTAAAATTCGCAAATGTGAACCCGACAACGTGGCGTGGGGCGGAGCCCTTGGCTCCCTGTATGTACATAGTTGCTCTCATTAGAGAGTATGAGGAGCTTCATCGTGTGGAGCACATTTTCGCCAGATTTTACGAGTGATGGAAGAGTGATTGCACGATGTGCGCCGCGACATATTGACGTTGTTTGGGATGATGAAGGTACAGAGAAAGGGTGCGCTTTCATGGAGGACTCCGACGACGATGACGACGACGGCAACGTGCATTCGACGTTTGATCCGTGTGGCGTGTGGTGCGGTAAGCATTCGGGAAATTAATTGAGAACTTCTGCTCGACAGTTGCGCCACACTGAAACGTTGGGACGCAGGCTGTGTGAAAGGGTGTGGTGACGCTGATTGCTTCAGCTTTGTAGTCAAATTTCGGAAGATTGGGAGATGATGCGGTTACGCCAGATGTGGTAAGAATTATGACAGCTCATCGCGTGTGTAGTTGAAACAGCTTCAACAAGTCATCCAAAGTTGAGTTGATGCGGGGAAAATTGACGCTATGAATAAATTTTCAGAGCTGAGAGATGTGTATCCAAGACCTTCTTCAATCTGGATGACGTAAAAATTCAAATACAAGATGCAAACAACCGTTTTTTTATGCAACGTTTAGCCATTCAGGTCTCGGAATTATGCCTTCAGATCGAAGCACAGTTAAAGATAATGTTAAAGCAGCGATCATTGGCGAAACTACGGACTTTTACCAGGGGGTGCACTACAAACAAATATTCATTAGTTCATCCATTCATCATTCATTGCCCCATATCTCACAACAGTGCAGTAAAATTCTAGGGGGTGCCTGGCACCCCCGGCACCCCCAGTAGTTTCGCCTATGGCAGCGATCCTTCAACTTCATTGGGAGCACCCGCATACTTGCCGATCTAATGAAAAACCACGGGTTCGGCATCGTTGCGCTGCAGGAGGTGTGTTGGACAGGATCCATGGTGCGAACCTTTAGAGGTAATCATACCATCTACCATAGCTGCGGTAACACACGCGAACTGGGAACAGCTTTCATCGTGATGGGTGAAATGCAGAGGCGCGTGATCAATTGGTGGCTGATCGACAAAAGAATGTGCAGGTTGAGGATCAAGGGCCGATTCCTCAACTTCAGCATAATAAACGTGCACAGCCCTCACTCCGGAAGCACTGATGATGACAAGAACGAATTTTACGCGGAGCTCGAACGCGAGTACGACCGCTGCTCAAACCATGACGTTAAGATCATCATAGGGGATCTAAACGCTCAGGTAGACCAGGAGGAGGAATTCAGACCGACGATTGGTAAGTTCAGCGCGCACCAGCAGACGAACGAAAACGGCCTACGGCTCATTGATTTCGCCGCCTCCAAAAATATAGTCATACGTAGCACCTTCTTCCAACACAGCCTCCCTTATCGTTACACCTGGAGATCACCAAATCAGACGGAATCTCAAATCGACCACGTTCTGATTGACGGACGGCATTTCTCCGACATTATCGACGTCAGGACCTATCGTGGCGCCAACATCGACTCCGACCACTATCTGGTGATGGTCAAACTGCGCCCAAAACTCTCCGTCATCAACAATGCACGGTACTGGCGACCGCCACGGTACAACCTAGAGCGACTGAAACAACCGGATGTCGCCACCGCATACGCGCAGAATCTCGAGTCCGCGTTGGCAGACGAGGGTGAGCTCGATGAGGCCCCTCTAGAGATGTCCATCTAGCTGGCAGGACACTTTTCATAAAATCAAAAATAAAGACCGTTAAGTGAGTGTACTAAGTGCGTACCATAGCGTACCTAACGGGATTTTGAACGTACCTGACGAATTCTTAGAAAACAGGTGTCCTGCTGGATAGATGGTGTTTTTTTCGAAAATCTCCATGAATATTTCTGACGCTAAGGTTTTCTGCATGTACCAACAGCGTACCTTCCGAATCTGACCTCCTTTTTTAACGTACCTCAAAATTTCCCATACTTTCTTACATAAAACTTTTCAAATTACATTATATGTTTAACCTTAGTAAGGTCTTGGGGTCTTTTTTGACCTTTTCCGAATTTCAATTCGCTATAGCTTTTGTTTCGAAAGGCCTAGAAATCTGAAATTTTCAGACAATTATTTTTTTGTGGAAAACTATCATTTCCATTCATCCAAAACATTGGACGACCCCTAGGGAAGCTCCCATAAAAAAAGTTACAAATAAGACCCTGGGGTCATTTTTGACCCCAAACTTTGAACGGTTCTCAAAAATCAGTGGCTGGACCGATTTTGATTTTCTTTGGCCCAAATGAAAGCCACACTTGTCTAGTTTTCAAAACCACCGGAGAGTTCCGGATTTGGTCACTGTGGCCACCGGGAACCTGCTTCAACTGAAAAATGCCGTTTTAAAGACCCTAACTTTGGCAAGCTATAACTTTGCAACCAAACAAGTAATCAGGACCGTTCAAGAATCGTTGGAAAGGTATTCACGTGGACTTTGATTAAAGACATTAATATTGATTAATTCTGAAGAACCGGTTCCGGAAATTCGGAACATCCGGAAAGTAATGTTTTTTACGATAATGTGCTAAAAAGCACACTCATATTATTTACAGGATAGAAGTTTTTGCTTCAAACTTCTTTAGGCCACAATACAATCTGTCGAGAACTATTTCTGTATGTTTCTGGTTATGTCCCGTCCTTCTGGAACCGGTTCCAGGGATCCCACAAGATGGCCAACGAGTTAACTGTAACGAAATTGAACGGTTTTCCGCGCTAAACACATCTGCGTTGGTTAACTCGTGATGAAATCTCAATAATTTTACATGCTCCATATTTTTGTGATATATAAAAACATTGTTGGACGTTGTGGTCCTATGTGGCCACCGGAATGGCCACCGGAGAAACCCGTATTGAGGGACTTGCATGTTTTTGCAACAAAGATAGGCATTCGACGGCTCTAACTTCATGATTTTTCATGGCCATGTGGCTTCTGGCATTAAATAGAAGAATTGACCATTCTGGTCTGTTTTGGCCACCGGAGTGACCACCGGAGAAATCCGTATTGAGGGAGTTTCATGTTTTTGCAACAAAGATAGGCATTCGACGGCTCTAACTTCATGATTTTTCATGGCCATGTGGGTTCTGGTATTGAAAAGAAGAATTGACCATTCTGGTCTGTTTTGGCCACCGGAGTGACCACCGGAGAAACCCGTATTGAGGGAGTTTCATGTTTTTGCAACAAAGATAGGCATTCGACGGCTCCAACTCAATGGTTTTTCATGGATATGTTGCTTCTGGTATTAAAAATGACAATTAATTATTTTGGTCCACTTTGCCCATCGGAGTGACCACCGGAGAAACCCGTATTGAGGGACTTCTAATGTTTTTGCAACGAAGATAGGCAATCGAAGACTCTAACTTCATGATTTTTCATGGACATGTTGCTACTGGTATAAAAAAAGCAATTGACTATTCTGGTTCGCTTTGGCCACCGAAGTGACCACCGGAGAAATCCGTATTGAGGGACTTTCATGTTTTTCCAACAAAGATAGGCATTTGCCGGCTCTAACTTCATAATTTTTAAGGGCCATGTTGCTTCTGGCATAAAAAAGAAGAATTGAAATTGACATGTTGCTTCTAGTATTAAATAGGACAATTAATTATTTTGGTCCACTTTGGCCATCGGAGTGACCACCGGAGAAACCCGTATTGAGGGACTTCCATGTTTTTGCAACAAAGATAGGCATTCGATGGCTCTAACTTCATAATTTTCCATGGTTATGTTGCTTCCGGTTTTTTTTTTCAAAGTAAAAAAATGACCATTATAGTATGCTTCGGCCATTAGAGTAACTACCGAAGAATCACCGTTTTGGGGACGTTCCATGTTATTTATTTTTGCATCAAAGGCAGGCATTTGATGATTCAAACATTAGGATGATTCATGGCTGTGCTACTTTTGCTTTGGAAATGAACATTTGATCATATAGACATATGATCATTGAAATGTGCAGCTGCTGTTATTGGAACCGTTCAAGAATATTCTATTTTCCAACCACTTCGCCAAAACCGTTAGTATATACAGTCGAGTCTCCTATTAGACGTGGCCACCCACTTTACTCCCACCGTTATTTCTCAGCTGTATAGCATCCAATCCAGCTGACTTTTTTTAGAGCAGTTAGTGCTTATTATAGACATATCACATACCGTCGTTGGGGATGAGAATGGGTCAAAACTGCATACTTACACATTAATTGTACAATAACTTTTGCTTCTTTGCATGAAAAAGTCCTTTGATCACTGGAATGTTATCTTTGGTAATGCATGCATAAAGGGGTAGGAATGGATCAAGGGAACCGAATTTATTCCACATTAACAACAAATCAAGTTTATAAAGTTCTGGTCAAGGTTGATACTACTTACCAATAATATATTAGGCCGTTTCAAATATTTATTTCACTTTTTGTCCCACCACTCTTTGGATGGTCAAGGGGGGGGGGATAAAAACAATAAAGCATTTAATCTGAAAAATATTAAAAACTCATCGGATTTGTTAATGAATTTTTAGCAAGACCCGATATTATGATAAATATTTTTTTATCCGCCCCCTCAAAATGCAAAATCTAGCCAAAATTTTTTGAAGGGGGAGGAGACAAAAAGTCAAAATAAAATTTGTATCCGCCTTATACGATGGCTATGAGTTTGAGATTCTAAAAAGTATCAATCCCCCTAACATTGTGATGCTTCATCGAGCCTTAAAATTTACGTTTTAACCGTTATGTGTTCGACAATTTTTTTGCTTTTTTTCTACACCGTGCTTTTCAAATGAGCGCTGGGTACCCGGGTACCCTGTCGGCCACATAAGGGTTAAATAGGCCTTATTTTCAAGCAAAAAAGTCCCACATTTTCCCAATTTTTCTTCACATGAATCGGGATGTTAAGTGAATAAAATATTTATATTCTCTCTAGCCTAATTGAAGGAGCTCATTTTTCTTAGTATACCACATTTTGAGTACGATTAATTTTCTTTATAAACAAAAACAGTTTAGATTTTCGTGAATGAAAAAAAGAACAGTTCAATTGATAGAATGACAGCTAAAAAAATGAATTTTAAAAATTGCTCCACGTGCACCAAAAATGATGAATTATTTTTGGGTTTCCGAATATGAATAATTTGAATCAACTATTAAATCAATTGTACAATGTTCATTAAACTCACTAAATGGATAATATTTGTGACTGAATTCCTCGATTGCAGAACTTGATAATTCCCTAATTCAAGTGAAACATTGTTTGTCTTCCTAAAGAAAGCCCTTCTCCTACCAACTAAGACAACTTTTCATTCTGAAAAAGCTGACTTCACGTATAAGAAAATAGAGCCAGCAAGAAAGGAGAAAGCATATCAAGTACCTACTAACAAATAATGTGGACATATCTAAAACAAATAATGAAAAGAAACGATGTGATTTTCAAGAACAGTGAACATAGACGACCAAAACGTTAAGTGGTGTTAACCAAAATATACGATGGAAGGTTTGTTTGTGAACCGAAGTAAAACTATCCTCAATTCTCGAACTAACCATATTACCATTGACAGTACAGTATCAGACTACAAGAATCGCAGTATATTTTAACATGGATTGCCTCTACTACAGAATAACCTTGTTGAACAATAAGAATAACAACTGAGCAAAAAGATAATATGTCTCGTGTCGAAGTATGAAAATTGAGCCGTCGAAAGACAGCTTCTGGTTATAAATCTAGATAATATGAGCGTTTAAAAATTATCATAGAAGTAGACATGTGCGCCGACTATATTTTGCTCGGCGGCGGCGTGAGGGCTATTTTTGACCGGCGGCGGCGGCGTCATCGGCGTCACGCCGGTGGCAGCTTTCGGCGGCGGCGGCGGCGGCGTGAATCGGCGTGACCAAAATTTGACCATAATTTCAATATTGGCAAAGCGAAGAAGTTGTCATTACGCTCTAGAATTTGTAGCCTGAGCTTTTTCATGACCATTGATGACATAAACTATTATTTTAGAAAGAATATATTTTTTTTTATTTCTGTTCAGGTCCGTCACTGCGTGATTAGACCTATTACGACATTTTTTTACTTATTCGAGCGCCACATCCCAAGAAACAGAACAAGTTGAATAACAGTTTCTTAAACTAAAGTGTGTTCAAGAGTTATTTTGTTCCACTCCAGTACAACTAAAATGTTTGCTGGGATGGGTATAAATGAGTCGAAATGATTTAAACTTTTTTGTTTTTACGTTGTTAACATTTTTCAAATTTTAATCTGCCTTAATACTTAAAGCCGAAGTACTCGCGGCTGTTTCGAGGTTGGGGATAACAAATATCTATAATTGGAAAGGTAAGTTGAGACAATATTGGTATCCTTAGTGTAATTAATGTTGCATTACTCCATTGTAAATAAAGGGCAACTAAATATTGATTTTGACAGTTTTTTGTATTGTGTTCTGAGAATCTTCAGAAGCTATCAAACTTGACAATAAAGTCACACTAGTAAATAGGAACTAAGGAATCCCCGAATGATTTCAGGGAGGAATGTCAAAAGGAATCCTAGGAGGAGCCTGAAAAAAAACTCCTGAAGAAATCCATTAAGAAAATTCTGGACTTATATCTGCAAGAACTGCTGTATGAAACCCTGAAGAAACTTCTGCAGGAATCTCTGAGGTTCAAGAATCTTTTTTAGAGGTCTCTGCAAAAAATTCTGAAGAAATCCCTGATAGAATTTTCGAGGAATTTCATAAGGAAATCCAGGTCGAATCGTCGAAAAAAATTCCAGGAGGATTCCCCAAATGAATTCTAGCAGGAATCCCAAGGGAATTACAGCATGAATTTCCAAAGGAATACCAGGAGGAATCCCCGACGGAATTCTAGCGGGAATTTCTAAAGAATTCCCAGAAAGAATCTCCAAAGAATTTCTAAGAGGAATCAACGAAAAATATCGAGAAGGAATTTCTGATGGAATTCCAGCAGAAATTCCTGAGAGAAGACTAGCAGGAATTTCCAGAAGAATTTCATGAGGAATCCTCGAAGGAATTTCAGGAGAAATCCCGTAAGGTATTGCAGCAGGATACTTCGAAGGAATTCTAGGAAGAATCCCCGGAGGAATACAAAGATGAATTGTCGGAGGAATTCTAAGCGGAATCCCCGGATGAATTCCGTGAGGGATCCCCGAAGAAATTCTAGGAGGAATCTCCGAGGAAATTCGAAGAGGAATCACCATAGTGATTTCAAGATGGAATCCCGAAGGAAATCCAGAAGGAATTCCTGACAAAATATCAGGAGAAATCTCTGAAGGAATTTTAGGAATGTTTGTGACTTCATGGCCGTGCGGTTAGCGGCGCCAGCCGTCTAGCCGTTTCGTAAGCCTCGGAGTGTGGGTTCGATTCCCGCTTCAGTCGGTGACAACTTTTCGTCAAACGGAAAACTCTCCACTGGACCACTGGGTGTCGTGTGTTGTCCGTTGTCTCATGTTTGTGATCGTTTAGTCTGTGCAACCTCTGGTTGAAGACGGTGTAGTGTCTTTTTTTTTAAATTACTCTCGGAGGAATCCCTAAAGGAATTCCAAGAGAAATCCCCGACAGAATTCCAGGAGAAATTCTCGAAATAGTTCTAGGAAAAATCACCGAAATAATTCCAATAAGAAATCCTGCGGGAATTCTAGGAGGACTCCCGAAGGAATTCCAGCAGGAAAATCCGAAGAAATTAAAGAGAAATCACCAAAGGAATTCCATGAGAAAATCCCTAAGGAATTCCAGGAGTAATCCCCTATCAGGAGAAATCCCCGAATGAATTTTAGGAGGAATCCGCGAAAGAAGTTAAGGAAGAATCTCCGAAGAAATTACAGCAGAAAATTTCACGACACTTATCTTTCATTTGGGCCTAACTGACATTTTCGAGTTCTCTTCATCGATTTTCTCTTTGTGTTATCACAGAATGTGTATTGAGTTTTCCAAAGATTTTTTGGTTGAAATGCGAAGAAGATGATTACATGTTGCCATAGAAGCAAAAAGAATAATGATTTTGTTTGTTTTGATCAAGTTATTATCGAAAAAGAGAGAAATCGATCAAGTCAGTTAGGCCCTTATGAAAAACCATTGTTGAAATCCCTGCAGAAATCCCAGAGGTCACCTCCATAGGAATTCCGGGAGGAATCTCCGAAGTAATTACAAGCGGATTCCTCAAAAAGGAAACCCCGAAAGACTTCTAGGACGAATCCCCATAGGAAATGGAGGAGGAATCTCCAAAAAAAAATTAAGAAGGTATCCTCGAAGGAAGAATCTTCGAATAACAGAAGAAATTACCAAAGGAAAGGAGAAATCACCGAAGAAATTCAAGAAGGAAATCCCGAAAGAATTCCAGGAGAAGTGATTCCATGAGGATTTTTTGAAAGAATGAAAGGAAGAATCCCCGAAGGAAATCTAAGAGTATAATCACCAAAGGAATTTCAGGAGGAATCCACGACGGAATATCAAGAGGAATCCCCGAACAAATCCCAGGAGGATTTGATGAAGGGAGTCCAGGAGT